>NC_086445.1:96125223-96451473 GCF_028390025.1 Pseudophryne corroboree | reverse complement strand
GTGACTCAGGCTTTACAGAACTCTATGGCAGTCTGGCCCAGTTCTGTTACCTCAGGGCACCCCGCTCTATATTCCCAAAAAACGTGCTCTTGCACAGATTATGCAAGATGACACGGATACCGATTCGGACACTGAGGACGGTGATGGGGTTGTGTTGAGGGGGGCAGCATCTCTTGCAAAAGGGGTGCAGTTGATGATAGAAGCCATTAGGGATGTGTTGAATATTACTGATACAACACCTGTGCAGGTTGAGGAGGCTTACTTCACTGAAAATAAGAAAGCCTCGCTAACCTTCCCTGCGTCAAAAGAATTAAATGCTATTTTTGAAAAAGCTTGGGAAAACCCTGAGAAAAAATTCCAGATCCCTAAAAGGGTCCTGGTGGCGTTTCCTTTCCCTGTGATTAGAAAAAAAATGGGAAAACCAGCCCATTGTTGACGCATCTGTATCCAGAATCTCAAAAAAGGTGGTTTTACGTGTACCAGGATCCACCGCCATGAAAGAGCCGGTTGATCGTAAAAATAAGAATTTAAACCTACCGGTAAATCTTTTTCTCGTAGTCCGTAGAGGATGCTGGGGACTCCGTAAGGACCATGGGGATAGACGGGCTCCGCAGGAGACATGGGCACTTTAAGAAAGACTTTGGATCTGGGTGTGCACTGGCTCCTCCCTCTATGCCCCTCCTCCAGACCTCAGTTAGAGAAACTGTGCCCAGAGGAGACGTACAGTACGAGGAAAGGATTTTAGTTAATCCAAGGGCAAGATTCATACCAGCCACACCAATCACACCGTATAACTTGTGATACTCTATCTAGTTAACAGTATGAAAAACCAACATAGCATCGGTCCAAAACCGATGAAACCATAACATAACCCTTATGTAAGCAAAAACTATATACAAGTCTTGCAGAAGCAGTCCGCACTTGGGACGGGCACCCAGCATCCTCTACGGACTACGAGAAAAAGATTTACCGGTAGGTTTAAAATCTTATTTTCTCTAACGTCCTAGAGGATGCTGGGGACTCCGTAAGGACCATGGGGATTATACCAAAGCTCCCAAACGGGCGGGAGAGTGCGGATGACTCTGCAGCATCGATTGAGCCAACAGGAGGTCCTCCTCAGCCAGGGTATCAAACTTATAGAACTTTGCAAAGGTGTTTGACCCCGAACAAGTAGCAGCTCGGCACAGCTGCAGTGCCGAGACCCCTCGGGCAGCCGCCCAAGAAGAGCCCACCTTCCTAGTGGAATGGGCCTTAACCGATTTTGGTAACGGCAATCCTGCTGTAGAATGCGCCTGCTGAATCGTGTTACAGATCCAGCGAGCAATAGTCTGCTTTGAAGCGGGAGCGCCAACCTTGTTGGCTGCATACAGGACAAATAGTGCTTCTGTCTTCCTGACTCTAGCTGTTCTGGCCACGTAAATTTTCAAAGCCCTGACCACATGAAGGTACTCTGAATCCTCCAAGTCACGCGTAGCCACAGGCACGACAATAGGTTGGTTCATATGAAAGGATGAGACCACTTTAGGTAGGAATTGAGGATGAGTCCGCAATTCCGCCCTATCCATATGAAAAACCAGATAGGGGCTTTTTTTATGTGATAAAGCCGCTAATTCTGAAACTCGCCTAGCAGAAGCTAAGGCTAACAACATGACCACCTTCCACGTGAGATATTTTAACTCCACCGTTTTGAGTGGTTCAAACAAATGTGACTTAAGGAAGCTTAACACCAGGTACCAAGGCGCCACCGGAGGTACAAAAGGAGGCTGAATATGCAGTACTCCCTTCACAAACGTCTGTACTTCGGGAAGAGAGGCCAATTCCTTTTGAAAGAAAATGGATAAGGCCGAAATCTGAACCTTAATAGATCCTAATTTTAGGCCCAAATTCACTCCAGTTTGTAGGAAGTGAAGGAAGCGGCCCAGATGGAATTCTTCCATAGGAGCATTCCGGGCCTCACACCAAGAAACATATTTTCGCCATATTCGGTGATAATGTTTAGATGTCACATCCTACCTAGCCTTTATTAGCGTAGGAATTACCTCATCCGGAATACCTTTCTCCGCTAGGATTCGGCGTTCAACCGCCATGCCGTCAAACGCAGCCGCGGTAAGTCTTGGAACAGACAGGACCCCTGTTGCAGCAGGTCCTGTCTTAGAGGAAGCGGTCACGGATCTTCTGTGAGCATCTCCTGCAGATCCGGATACCAGGTCCTTCATGGCCAATCTGGAACAATGAGGATTGTTCTCACTCCACTTTGTCTAATTATTCTCAACACCTTGGGTATGAGAGGAAGAGGAGGAAATACATAGGACCGACCGGAACACCCACGGTGTCACCAGGGCGTCCACAGCTACTGCCTGAGGATCTCTTGACCTGGCGCAATACCTTTTTAGCTTTTTGTTGAGACGGGACGCCATCATGTCTATTTGGGGCAGTCCCCACCGACTTGCAATCTGCGTGAAGACTTCCTGATGAAGTCCCCACTCTCCCGGATGCAGATCGTGTCTGCTGAGGAAGTCTGCTTCCCAGTTGTCCACTCCCGGAATGAACACTGCTGACAGTGCGCTTACATGATTCTCCGCCCAGCAAAGAATCCTGGTGGCTTCCGCCATTGCCACTCTGCTCCTTGTGCCGCCTTGGCGGTTTACATGAGCTACTGCGGTGACATTGTCTGACTGGATCAGAACTGGTTTGTTGCGAAGTAATGCCTCCGCTTGACGTAGGGCGTTGTATATGGCCTTCAACTCCAGGACGTTGATGTGGAGACAAGTCTCTAGGCTTGACCAAAGACATTGGAAATTTCTTCCGTGTGTGACTGCTCCCCAACCTCGGAGGCTTGCGTCCGTGGTCACCAGGATCCAGTCCTGAATGCCGAACCTGCGTCCCTCTAAGAGGTGAGCACTCTGCAGCCACCACAGGAGAGATACCCTGGCTCTGGGGGACAGGGTGATCCGCTGATGAATTTGTAGATGTGACCCAGACCACTTGTCCAGTAGGTCCCATTGGAAGGTCCTCGCATGGAACCTGCCGAAGGGAATGGCTTCGTATGATGCCACCATCTTCCCCAGGACTCGAGTGCAGTGATGCACTGACACCTGTTTTGGCTTCAACAGGTTCCTGACCAGAGTCATCAGTTCCTGAGCTTTTTCCGTCGGAAGAAAAACCCTTTTCTGGTCTGTGTCCAGAATCATGCCCAAGAAAGTCAGACGAGTCGTAGGAACCAGCTGCGACTTCGGGATATTGAGAATCCAGCCGTGTTGCTGTAACACCCTCAATGAAAGTGACACGCTGTTCAGTAATTTCTCTCGAGATCTCGCTTTTATGAGGAGATCGTCCAAGTATGGGATAATTGTGACACCTTGCTTGCGCAGGAGCACCATTATTTCCGCCATTACCTTGGTGAAAATCCTCGGGGCCGTGGAAAGCCCAAACGGCAACGTCTGAAATTGGTAATGACAATCCTGTATCGCAAATCTCAGGTACGCCTGATGAGGTGGATATATTGGAACATGAAGGTACGCATCCTTTATGTACAGGGATACCATAAAATCCCCCCCCTTCCAGGCTGGCGATGACCGCCCTGAGTGATTCCATCTTGAACTTGAACCTTTTCAAGTATAGGTTCAGGGATTTTAAATTTAAAATGGGTCTGACCGAACCGTCCGGTTTCGGGACCACAAATAGGGTTGAGTAATATCCCCTCCCTTGTTGCAGTAGGGGAACCTTGACCACCACCTGTTGAAGATACAATTTTTGAATCGCATCTAACACTAACTTCCTCTCTGAAGGAGAAGCTGGCAGGGCCGATTTGAAAAACCGGCGAGGGGGCACCTCTTCGAATTCCAGCTTGTATCCCTGAGAAACAATTTCTATTGCCCAGGGATCCACCTGTGAGTGAACCCAGATGTGGCTGAAAAGTCGAAGACGTGCCCCCACTGGAGGGGACTCCCTCAGGGGAGCCCCAGCGTCATGCAGTGGATTTTGCAGAGGCCGGGGAGGACTTTTGTTCCTGGGAACTAGCTGTGTTGTGCAGCTTTTTTCTCTGCCCTAAAGACCGGCTGTACGAACTACATACTATGCACAGGCTGCACTCACTACATACTATACACCGGCTGCACTCACTACATACTATACACCGGCTGCACTCACTGCAAACTATCCACAGGATGCACTCACTACATACTGTAATCCGGCTGCACTCACTGCAAACTATAAACCAGCTGCACTCACTGCAAACTATACACAGGCTGCACTCACTGCAAACTATACACAGGCTGCACTCACTGCAAACTATACACAGGCTGCACTCACTGCAAACTATACACAGGCTGCACTCACTGCAAACTATACACAGGCTGCACTCACTGCAAACTATACACAGGCTGCACTCACTGCAAACTATACACAGGCTGCACTCACTGCAAACTATACACAGGCTGCACTCACTGCAAACTATACACAGGCTGCACTCACTGCAAACTATACACAGGCTGCACTCACTGCAAACTATACACAGGCTGCACTCACTGCAAACTATACACAGGCTGCACTCACTGCAAACTATACACAGGCTGCACTCACTGCAAACTATACACAGGCTGCACTCACTGCAAACTACACACAGGCTGCACTCACTGCAAACTACACACCGGCTGCACTCACTGCAAACTACACACCGGCTGCACTCCACTGCATACTAAAGACCGGCTGTACTCACTGCAAACTGTACATCGGCTGTACTCAATACATACTATGCACAGGCTGCACTCACTACATACTATACACAGGCTGCACTTACTACATACTATACACAGGCTGTACTCACTGCAAACTGTACACCGGCTGTACTCGCTGCAAACTACACAGCGGCTGTACTCACTACATACTATACACCCACTTTACTTACTACATACTATACAGCGGCTTCACTCACTACATACTATATACATAGGCTGCACTCACTACATACTATAAACCGGCTGTACTTACTGCAAACTATACACCGGCTGCACTCACTGCAAACTATACACCGGCTGCACTCACTGCAAACTATACACCGGCTGCACTCACTGCAAACTGTACACCGGCTGCACTCACTGCAAACTGTACACCGGCTGCACTCACTGCAAACTGTACACCGGCTGCACTCACTGCAAACTGTACACCGGCTGCACTCACTGCAAACTGTACACAGGCTGCACCGACTGCAAACTATACACTGGCTGTACTCACTGCAAACTGTACACAGGCTGCACTCACTGCAAACTGTACACCGGCTGCACTCACTGCAAACTGTACACCGGCTGCACTCACTGCAAACTGTACACCGACTGCTCTCACTGCAAACTGTACACCGGCTGCTCTCACTGCAAACTGTACACCGGCTGATCTCACTGCAAACTGTACACCGGCTGATCTCACTGCAAACTGTACACCGGCTGATCTCACTGCAAACTGTACACCGGCTGTACTGACTGCAAACTGTACACCGGCTGCACTCGCTACATAATATACACTGGCTGTACTCACTGCAAACTACACAGCGGCTGCACTCACTACATACTCTACACCCGCTGTACTCACTGCATACTACACAGTGGCTGTACTCCCTACATACTATATACATAATGTAGGCTGCACTCACTGCAAACTATACACCGGCTGTACTCACTGCAAACTATACACAGGCTGTACTCACTGCAAACTATACACAGGCTGTACTCACTACATACCAGTGCCGTAACTACGTGTGTGCCAGGTGTGCCTGGCACACAGCGCAGTTGCCCTGAGGGCGCAACGGCCCCCATTACCTAAAGTCAGCAGCTGTAATGAGTCAAATTGACTCATTACAAGCCGCCTGTGCCGGAGGTGGAGAGGAGTAGCGGAGAAGGAAGAGGAGGGAGGGGAAGGAGGGAGTCGCAGCAGCGCTATGTGATTGGCTTCCCTCATCCCAGCATTCACAGCAGCGGCGGCCAGCCAATGCGGAAGGAGAGGGACAGCTGCAGTGGCGCCGTCAGCAATTACAGTGTGCTGCTGCGGCTTCCTCCTCCCCCTCCCTCCTCTTCCTTCTTCCCCAATCCCGGAGCTGCCAGCATCAAGGAGCCTGACTGCCTGAGCTAGCGGAGACATGGTATGTATCATCTATCCTGTCTGTCTATCTGTCTGTCTACCTAATGTGTAAAGGGGGACTCTGTCTGCCGTAATGTGTAAAAATGGGATGCTGTCTGCCGTAATGTGTAAAAAGGGGATGCTGTCTGCCGTAATGTGTAAAAAGGGGACGATGTCTGCCGTAATGCGTAAAAAGGGGACGCTGTCTGCCGTAATGTGTAAAAAGGGGACGCTGTCTGCCGTAATGTGTAATAGGGGACGCTGTCTGCCGTAATGTGTAATAGGGGACGCTGTCTGCCGTAATGTGTAAAAGGGGACGCTGTCTGCCATAATGTGTAAAAAGGAGACGCTGTCTGCCGTAATGTGTAAAAGGTGGACCCTATTTTACATAAAGGGGGGGGGGCGCCGATGCCCTATCTTGCACACAGCGCTAAAATGTCTAGTTACGGCACTGCTACATACTATATACAGGCTGCACTCACTACATACTATACACCGGCTGCACTCACTGCAAACTGTACACTGGCTGCACTCACTGCAAACTGTACACCGGCTGCACTCACTGCAAACTGTACACAGGCTGTACTCACTGCAAACTATACACAGGCTGCAATCACTGCAAACTATACACAGGCTGTACTCACTGCAGACTATACACAGGATACACTCACTGCAAACTGTACACCGGCAAACTGTACACTGGCTGCACTCACTACAAACACAGGGTGCACTCACTGCAAACTGTACACAGGCTGCACTCACTGCAAACTGTACACCGGCTGCTCTCACTGCAAACTGTACACCGGCTGCACTCACTGCAAACTGTACACCGGCTGCACTCACTGCAAACTGTACACCGGCTGCACTCACTGCAAACTGTACACCGGCTGCACTCACTGCAAACTGTACACCGGCTGCACTCACTACATAATATACACCGGCTGTACTCACTGCATACTACACAGCGGCTCTACTCCCTACACACTATATACATACTGTAGGCTGCACTCACTACATACTATAAACCGGCTGCACTCATTGCAAACTGTACACCGGCTGTACTCACTGCAAACTGTACACCGGCTGCACTCACTACATACTATACACAGGCAGCACTCATTGCAAACTGTACTCTGGCTGTACTCACTGCAAACTGTACACCGGCTGTAACGACTGCAAACTGTACACCGGCTGCACTCGCTGCAAACTGTACACTGGTTGTACTCACTGCAAACTGTACACCGGCTGCACTCACTGCAAACTGTACACCGGCTGCACTCACTGCATATTATACACCCACTGTACTCACTGCATACTACACAGCGGCTGCACTCACTGCATACTATATACATAGGCTGTACTCTCTACATACTATAAACCGGCTGCACTCACTGCAAACTGTACACCGGCTACACTCACTGCAAACTGTACACTGGCTGCACTCACTGCATATTATACACACAATGTACTCACTGCATACTACACAGCGGCTGCACTCACTACATACTATAAACCGGCTACACTCACTGCAAACTGTACACCGGCTACACTCACTGCAAACTGTACACCGGCTGCACTCACTGCAAACTGTACACCGGCTGCACTCACTGCAAACTGTACACCGGCTGCACTCACTGCAAACTGTACACCGGCTGCACTCACTGCAAACTGTACACCAGCTGCACTCACTGCAAACTGTACACCGGCTGCACTCACTGCAAACTGTACACCGGCTGCACTCACTACATAATATACACCGGCTGTACTCACTGCATACTACACAGCGGCTCTACTCCCTACACACTATATACATACTGTAGGCTGCACTCACTACATACTATAAACCGGCTGCACTCATTGCAAACTGTACACCGGCTGTACTCACTGCAAACTGTACACAGGCTGCACTCACTACATACTATACACAGGCTGCACTCATTGCAAACTGTACACTGGCTGTACTCACTGCAAACTGTACACCGGCTGTAACGACTGCAAACTGTACACCGGCTGCACTCGCTGCAAACTGTACACCGGTTGTACTCACTGCAAACTGTACACCGGCTGCACTCACTGCAAACTGTACACCGGCTGCACTCACTGCATATTATACACCCACTGTACTCACTGCATACTACACAGCGGCTGCACTCACTGCATACTATAAACCGGCTGCACTCACTGCAAACTGTACACCGGCTACACTCACTGCAAATTATACACCCACTGTACTCACTGCATACTACACAGCGGCTGCACTCACTACATACTATAAACCGGCTACACTCACTGCAAACTGTACACCGGCTGCACTCACTGCAAACTGTACACCGGCTGCACTCACTGCAAACTGTACACCGGCTGCACTCACTGCAAACTGTACACCGGCTGCACTCACTGCAAACTGTACACCGGCTGCACTCACTGCAAACTGTACACCGGCTGCACTCACTGCAAACTGTACACCGGCTGCACTCACTGCAAACTGTACACCGGCTGCACTCACTGCAAACTGTACACCGGCTGCACTCACTGCAAACTGTACACCAGCTACACTCACTACATAATATACACCCGCTGTACTCACTGTATACTACACAGCGGCTGTACTCCCTACATACTATATACATAGGCTGCACTCACTACATACTATAAACCGGCTGCACTCACTGCAAACTGTACAGCGGCTGTACTCACTGCAAACTATACACCGGCTGTACTCACTGCAAACTATACACAGGATACACTCACAGCAAACTGTACAGCGGCTGTACCGACTGCAAACTGTACACCGGCTGTACCGACTGCAAACTGTACACCGGCTGTACCGACTGCAAACTGTACACCGGCTGTACCGACTGCAAACTGTACACCGGCTGTACCGACTGCAAACTGTACACCGGCTGTACCGACTGCAAACTGTACACCGGCTGCACTCACTGCAAACTGTACACCGGCTGCACTCACTGCATATTATACACCCACTGTACTCACTGCATACTACACAGCGGCTGCACCCACTGCATACTATATACATAGGCTGTACTCTCTACATACTATAAACCGGCTGCACTCACTGCAAACTGTACACCGGCTACACTCACTGCAAACTGTACACTGGCTGCACTCACTGCATATTATACACACAATGTACTCACTGCATACTACACAGCGGCTGCACTCACTACATACTATAAACCGGCTACACTCACTGCAAACTGTACACCGGCTACACTCACTGCAAACTGTACACCGGCTGCACTCACTGCAAACTGTACACCGGCTGCACTCACTGCAAACTGTACACCGGCTGCACTCACTGCAAACTGTACACCGGCTGCACTCACTGCAAACTGTACACCGGCTGCACTCACTGCAAACTGTACACCGGCTGCACTCACTGCAAACTGTACACCGGCTGCACTCACAGCAAACTGTACAGCGGCTGTACCGACTGCAAACTGTACAGCGGCTGTACCGACTGCAAACTGTACAGCGGCTGTACCGACTGCAAACTGTACACCGGCTGTACCGACTGCAAACTGTACACCGGCTGTACCGACTGCAAACTGTACACCGGCTGTACCGACTGCAAACTGTACACCGGCTGTACCGACTGCAAACTGTACACCGGCTGCACTCACTGCAAACTGTACACTGGCTGCACTCACTGCAAACTGTACATCGGCTGCACTCACTGCAAACTATACACCGGCTGTACCGACTGCAAACTGTACACCGGCTGTACCGACTGCAAACTGTACACCGGCTGTACTCACTGCAAACTGTACACCGGCTGCACTCACTGCATACTATACACAGGCTGCACTCACTGCATACTATACACAGGCTGCACTCACTACATACTATACACAGGCTGCACTCACTGCAAACTGTACACCGGCTGCACTCACTGCAAACTGTACACCGGCTGCACTCACTGCAAACTGTACACCGGCTGTACTCACTGCAAACTATACACCGGCTGTACTCATTGCAAATTGTACACCGGCTGCACTCATTGCAAATTGTACACCGGCTGCACTCACTGCATACTATACACAGGCTGCACTCACTGCAAATTGTACACCGGCTGTACTCACTGCAAACTATACACCGGTTGTACTCGCTGCAAACTATACACCGGCTGTACTCACTGCAAACTGTACACTGGCTGTACTCACTGCAAACTATACACCGGCTGTACTCATTGCAAATTGTACACCGGCTGCACTCATTGCAAACTATACACCGGCTGTACTCATTGCAAATTGTACACCGGCTGCACTCATTGCAAATTGTACACCGGCTGCACTCACTGCAAACTATACACCGGCTGTACTCACTGCAAACTATACATCGGCTGTACTCACTGCAAACTATACACCGGCTGTACTCACTGCAAACTATACATCGGCTGTACTCACTGCAAACTGTACACTGGCTGCACTCACTACATACTATACACAGGCTGCACTCACTGCAAATTGTACACCGGCTGTACTCACTGCAAACTATACACCGGTTGTACTCGCTGCAAACTGTACACCGGCTGCTCTCACTGCAATCTCATTGAAAGCGTGATCTCCTGCCCTCCCCTCACCCTCTGCACAGGACCCAGATCATCCAGCCTGCTGTGTGTGGCTGGGGGCTGTCACCTCCAGGCAGGGGATGAGGCCGGTGACATTACTGGGGAAAGCCACGGTGCTCAGTAAGTGATCTACCTGAGCCAGAGGCCTGTGACTGCAGAGGAACCTGTTTGCAGGAATCATGCCAGCAGAAGATGCCAGCTGTACATAGCAAGACATGAGGCAGCTGGGGGTGGTACAGGATAAGGCTGACATGGGCAGGAACAGTACAGTCAGGCTGGAGAAGAGTAGGGAACAGCTTCTGCAGGACTAGAACTGCACCTTTATCCCCTCTAACCTGCCTCTCTATATTCTAATCCGATTCCTCCCGTTCCAAAGACTAGGGCTTCCCAGACTGCGCAGACCACAAACCTGAATCGTCCAGACTGCGCACACCACATACCTGAATCACCTCTTTAAACTTAAAATCTCAATGTAAAATTTTGGCATCTTTTCTACCTATCCCTCATTAACCCACTTTGATACAACAGAAGATTCCCTCCTATATGAAATGAACAGGATTGAAATTATGACCCAGGCTTCCCCACTGAGGATTATCGGAAGGAAAGGAGGAAGAGAACATCAAGCACGCTAATCTCTACCTTAATAAAACAGAGTGCAATAATAAGAATTTACTTACCGATAATTCTATTTCTCGGAGTCCGTAGTGGATGCTGGGGTTCCTGAAAGGACCATGGGGAATAGCGGCTCCGCAGGAGACAGGGCACAAAAAAGTAAAGCTTTACTAGGTCAGGTGGTGTGCACTGGCTCCTCCCCCTATGACCCTCCTCCAGACTCCAGTTAGGTACTGTGCCCGGACGAGCATACACAATAAGGGAGGCATTTTGAATCCCGGGTAAGACTCATACCAGCCACACCAATCACACCGTACAACTTGTGATCTAAACCCAGTTAACAGTATGACAACAGAAAGGGCCTCTTAAGATGGCTCCTTAACAATAACCCGAATTAGTTAACAATAACTATGTACAAGTATTGCAGATAATCCGCACTTGGGATGGGCGCCCAGCATCCACTACGGACTCCGAGAAATAGAATTATCGGTAAGTAAATTCTTATTTTCTCTATCGTCCTAAGTGGATGCTGGGGTTCCTGAAAGGACCATGGGGATTATACCAAAGCTCCCAAACGGGCGGGAGAGTGCGGATGACTCTGCAGCACCGAATGAGAGAACTCCAGGTCCTCCTTTGCCAGGGTATCAAATTTGTAAAATTTTACAAACGTGTTCTCCCCCGACCACGTAGCTGCTCGGCAGAGTTGTAATGCCGAGACCCCTCGGGCAGCCGCCCAAGATGAGCCCACCTTCCTTGTGGAGTGGGCTTTTACAGTTTTAGGCTGTGGCAGGCCTGCCACAGAATGTGCAAGTTGAATTGTGTTACAAATCCAACGAGCAATCGACTGCTTAGAAGCAGGTGCGCCCAACTTGTTGGGTGCATACAATATAAACAGCGAGTCAGATTTTCTGACTCCAGCCGTCCTTGCAATGTATATTTTTAAGGCTCTGACAACGTCCAACAACTTGGAGTCCTCCAAGTCGCTAGTGGCCGCAGGCACCACAATAGGTTGGTTCAGATGAAATGCTGATACCACTTTAGGGAGAAAATGCGGACGAGTCCGCAGTTCTGCCCTATCCGAATGGAAGATTAGATAAGGACTTTTATAAGATAAAGCCGCCAATTCAGATACTCTCCTGGCAGAGGCCAGGGCTAGTAACATAGTCACTTTCAATGTGAGATATTTCAAATCCACCTTTTTCAATGGTTCAAACCAATGGGATTTGAGGAAATCTAAAACTACATTTAGATCCCACGGTGCCACCGGAGGCACCACAGGAGGCTGTATATGCAGTACTCCCTTGACAAAAGTCTGGACCTCAGGGACAGAGGCCAATTCTTTTTGGAAGAATATTGACAGGGCCGAAATTTGAACCTTAATGGATCCCAATTTGAGACCCATAGATAATCCTGATTGCAGGAAATGTAGGAAACGACCCAGTTGGAATTCCTCCGTCGGAACCCTCCGATCCTCGCACCACGCTACATATTTTCGCCAAATGCGGTGATAATGTTTCACGGTGACTTCCTTCCGTGCCTTAATCAAGGTAGGAATGACTTCTTCTGGAATGCCTTTCCCTTTTAGGATCTGGCGTTCAACCGCCATGCCGTCAAACGCAGCCGCGGTAAGTCTTGAAAAAGACAGGGACCCTGCTGTAGCAGGTCCCTTCTCAGAGGTAGAGGCCACGGTTCGTCCGTGAGCATCTCTTGAAGTTCCGGATACCAAGTCCTTCTCGGCCAATCCGGAACCACTAGTATTGTTCTTACTCTTCTTTGCCGTATGATCTTCAATACCTTTGGTATGAGCGGCAGAGGAGGAAACACATACACTGACTGGTACACCCAAGGAGTTACCAGTGCGTCCACAGCTATTGCCTGTGGATCTCTTGACCTGGCGCAATATTTGTCCAGTTTCTTGTTGAGGCGAGACGCCATCATGTCTACAATTGGTCTTTCCCAACGGTCTATTAACATGTTGAAGACTTCTGGATGTAGACCCCACTCTCCCGGATGAAGATCGTGTCTGCTGAGGAAGTCTGCTTCCCAGTTGTCCACGCCCGGGATGAACACTGCTGACAGTGCTATCACGTGATTCTCCGCCCAGCGAAGAATCTTGGCAGCTTCTGCCATTGCACTCCTGCTTCTTGTGCCGCCCTGCCTGTTTACATGGGCGACCGCCGTGATGTTGTCCGACTGAATCAACACCGGCTTTCCTTGCAGGAGAAGTTCCGCCTGGCTTAGAGCATTGTAGATTGCTCTTAGTTCCAGAATGTTTATGTGAAGAGACTTTTCCAGACTCGTCCATACTCCCTGGAAGTTTCTTCCTTGTGTGACTGCTCCCCAGCCTCTCAGGCTGGCGTCCGTGGTCACCAGGATCCAATCCTGAATGCCGAATCTGCGGCCTTCTAATAGGTGAGCCTTCTGCAACCACCACAGAAGTGACACCCTTGTCTTTGGTGACAGGGTTATTCGCAGGTGCATCTGCAGATGCGACCCTGACCATTTGTCCAACAGATCCCTTTGGAATATTCTTGCATGGAATCTGCCGAATGGAATTGCTTCGTAAGAAGCCACCATTTTTCCCAGGACTCTTGTGCATTGATGTACTGACACTTTTCCTGGTTTTAGGAGGTTCCTGACCAGATCGGATAACTCCTTGGCTTTTTCCTCTGGAAGGAAAACCTTTTTCTGAACCGTGTCCAGAATCATTCCTAGGAACAGCAGACGAGTTGTCGGGATTAAATGGGATTTTGGAATATTCAGAATCCACCCGTGTTGTCTTAGCACCTCTTGAGATAGTGCTAAAGCTGTCTCCAGCTGTTCTCTGGACCTTGCCCTTATTAGGAGATCGTCCCAGTATGGGATAACTAATACGCCTTTTCTTCGAAGAAGAATCATCATCTCGGCCATTACCTTGGTAAAGACCCGAGGCGCCGTGGACAATCCGAACGGCAGCGTCTGAAACTGATAGTGACAGTTTTGAACAATGAACCTGAGGTACCCCTGGTGTGCGGGGTAAATCGGAACGTGTAGATACGCATCCTTGATGTCCAAGGATACCATAAAGTCCCCTTCTTCCAGGTTCGCTATCACTGCTCTGAGTGACTCCATCTTGAACTTGAACTTTTTTATGTAGAGGTTCAAGGACTTCAGATTTAGAATAGGCCTTACCGAGCCATCCGGCTTCGGTACCACAAATAGAGTGGAATAATACCCCTTTCCTTGTTGTAATAGGGGTACTTTGACTATCACCTGCTGAGCGTACAGCTTGTGAATGGCTTCCAACACCCTCTCCCTTTCGGAAGAGACGGTTGGTAAGGCAGACTTCAGGAAACGATGAGGAGGATCCGTCTCTAATTCCAACCTGTACCCCTGAGATATTATCTGCAGGATCCAGGGGTCTACCTGCGAGTGAGCCCACTGCGCGCTGTAATTTTTGAGACGGCCCCCCACTGTCCCCGAGTCCGCTTGAGAGGCCCCAGCGTCATGCTGAGGTTTTTGCAGGAGCCGGGGAGGGCTTCTGTTCCTGGGAAGGAGCTGCCTGTTGGTGTCTCTTCCCTCTTCCTCTGCCTCGTGGCAGATACGACAAGCCCTTTGCTCTCTTATTTTTGTAGGAGCGAAAAGGCTGCGGTTGAAAGGTCGGTGCCTTTCTCTGTTGGGGAGTGACTTGAGGTAAAAAAGTGGATTTCCCGGCAGTAGCCGTGGCCACCAAGTCTGATAGACCAACTCCAAATAACTCCTCCCCTTTATACGGCAAAACCTCCATGTGACGTTTTGAATCCGCATCGCCTGTCCACTGTCGTGTCCATAAGGCTCTTCTGGCTGAAATGGACATAGCACTCATCCGAGATGCCAGTGTGCAAATATCCCTCTGTGCATCACGCATATAGATAAATGCATCCTTTATTTGTTCTAACGACAGTAAAACATTGTCCCTATCTAGGGTATCAATATTTTCAATCAGGGATTCTGACCAAACTACTCCAGCACTGCACATCCAGGCAGTTGCTATAGCTGGTCGTAGTATAACACCTGCATGTGTGTATATATTCTTTTGAATAACTTCCATCTTTCTATCTGATGGATCCTTAAGTGCGGCCGTCTCAGGAGAGGGTAACGCCACTTGTTTGGATAAGCGTGTGAGCGCCTTGTCCACCTTAGGGGGTGTTTCCCAGCGCGCCCTAACCTCTGGCGGGAAAGGGTATAATGCCAATAACTTTTTTGAAATTATCAACTTTTTATCAGGAGCAACCCACGCTTCATCACACACGTCATTTAATTCTTCTGATTCAGGAAAAACTGTTTGTAGTTTTTTCACACCATACATAATACCCTGTTTTACGGTATCTGTAGTATCAGCTAAATGTAACGTCTCCTTCATTGCCAAAATCATATAACGTGTGGCCCTACTGGAAAATACGTTTGAATTTCTACCGTCGTCACTGGAATCAGTGCCCGTGTCTGGGTCTGTGTCGACCGACTGAGGCAAAGGGCGTTTTACAGCCCCTGACGGTGTTTGAGGCGCCTGGACAGGCATTAATTGATTGTCCGGCCGCCTCATGTCCTCAACTGACTGTTTAAGGGAAGATAAACCATCACGTAATTCCACAAATAAAGGCATCCATTCTGGTGTCGACCCCCTGGGGGGTGACATCTGCATATTTGGCAATTGCTCCGCCTCCACACCAATATCGTCCTCATACATGTCGACACCACGTACCGACACACACCGCAAACTCACAGGGAATGCTCTAATGAAGACAGGACCCACTAGCCCTTTTGGGGAGACAGAGGGAGAGTCTGCCAGCACACACCACAAAGCGCTATATATACAAGGGATATCCTTATATTAAGTGCTCCCTTATAGCTGCTTTAATATATAATATATATATATATAGCCATTAATGTGCCCCCCCTCTCTGTTTTACCCTGTTTCTGTAGTGCAGTGCAGGGGAGAGACCTGGGAGCCGTTCTGACCAGCGGAGCTGTGACAGAAAATGGCGCCGTGTGCTGAGGAGATAGGCCCCGCCCCTTTTTCGGCGGGTTCTTCTCCCGCTATTTTTCCAGTCAGGCAGGGGTTAAATATCTCCATATAGCCCCTATGGGCTATATGTGAGGTATTTTTAGCCTTGTATAAGGTTTATATTTGCCTCTCAGAGCGCCCCCCCCCAGCGCTCTGCACCCTCAGTGACTGCCCAGTGAAGTGTGCTGAGAGGAAAATGGCGCACAGCTGCAGTGCTGTGCGCTACCTTATGAAGACTGAGGAGTCTTCAGCCGCCGGTTTCCGGACCTCTTCACGCTTCAGCATCTGCAAGGGGGTCGGCGGCGCGGCTCCGGGACCGGACTCCACGGCTGGGCCTGTGTTCGATCCCTCTGGAGCTAATGGTGTCCAGTAGCCAAGCAGCAAATCCACTCTGCATGCAGGTGAGTTTACTACTTTCCCCCTAAGTCCCACGTTGCAGTGATCCTGTTGCCAGCAGGACTCACTGTAAAGAAAAAAACCTAAACTAAACTTTCTCTAAGCAGCTCTTTAGGAGAGCCACCTAGATTGCACCCTTCTCGTTCGGGCACAAAATCTAACTGGAGTCTGGAGGAGGGTCATAGGGGGAGGAGCCAGTGCACACCACCTGACCTAGTAAAGCTTTACTTTTTTGTGCCCTGTCTCCTGCGGAGCCGCTATTCCCCATGGTCCTTTCAGGAACCCCAGCATCCACTTAGGACGATAGAGAAATTGTAGATGGTGTTATACCCAGCATAGATGGTTCCGGTATGAATGGTCGACCATGTTGAGGTCGATAGTCACTAGGTCGACCACTATTGGTTGACATTGACATGGTCGACATGGACTAATGGTCGACACATGAAAAGGTCGACATGGATTTTTGAACTGTTTTTGGTGTTATTTTTTTTCCATAACATGACCAGGAACCCCAACTGTGTACCGCGTCCCCTTGCATGGCTCGCTTCGCTCAGGTTACTATTCCCAATCGAGGTCCACGTGGATGGTAAAGTATGAAAAATCAGGATTTTGGTACTTACCGATAAATCCCTTTCTCCGATTCCACAGGGGCCACTGGAGCGTAGTTACAATGGGGAAATAGTAGGCAGTAATTGGGAGCTGGCACTTTAAAATTCTCACACTGTGGCTAGCTCCTCCCCTACTATCTCCCCTCCAAGCCAGTCTACGTAAAACTGTGCCCGATGAGAGATGGAATAAACAAACCTTAAGGTAGAGGAGGTTAATGACGCCCTGTAAACCAGGATAAACCAAACTAAACCTGGAACAGAACCTGACAAAAACCAGGCTAGCCTGTACTCAACAAGCAGTCATATATTGATCTGCAAACCTTTAAGCAAAAAACAAGGAGGAACAGCGCTGGGCGGGCGTCCAGTGGCCCCTGTGGAATCGGAGAAAGGGATTTATCGGTAAGTACCAAAATCCTGATTTCTCCTTCATCCACTAGGGGCCACTGGAGCGTAGTTACAATTGGGACGTCCCAGAGCTCCCAAAAACGGGTGGGAGAGCGCTGAGAGTCCTGTAAAAACTGCTCGGCCAAACTGTGATGCAGAGGCCGCAAAATTGTCAAACTTGTAGAATTTGACAAAACGAATGTCGGTCCGACCAAGTAGCCGCCCGACAAACCATTTATGGAGACCCCACGGGCAGCCGCCCCCGAAGGTCTTACAACGCGCATAAAGTGCGCTGAAATGGAAAACGGAGGCTTCCTAGCAACCGCCAAGAAGACTGTCTGATGGTCAGATGTATCCAATGTCCCAGCGTATGCTGGGACCCCGGCTATTTAGCACGGGAGCATCGTACAGCACAAAGAAGAAAAACACTTCGTCGAATAGCCGAAGACCTCTGTAGAGAGTCGGCGAGCCCTGACAACATTCATAGAGGACCAAAAAACACTAGTGTCAGATTTATCTGAAAAATGGACATTCCCTCTGGAAGAAACGACCGCCGAGACCGAAGCTCAGCCGGGGGAGTTGCCAATAGAGTACTCCCTGAAAAAGAGGCCGAACTGACGGCCGCTAGGCTAATCTCTTTTGGAAGAAAACCGAAAAAGGCAGATACCTAAAATTCAGGTCAGTGTGGTTTGAAGCGCAGCTGAGCAAAACCTCCCAGAGAAACCAAAGATGACGGCTGAATGGTAACTGAAAAAAGGGGAAAACCCCTTTTATGCTTATTATGTCCCATACAGTTTTCCAAAAGTGGCAAAAGCGAGAAGAGATAACAGACTTCTGAAATCGAGGCCCAGTAGGCCTAACCGAACTAGGGAACTCCTCCCTTCTGAGGTCTCGAGAACAGTCACACGGTTAAACGAGACCAGTGTAAGATTGAACAAAGAAAAAGGACCCTGTTGAAGTAGACAGTCCAGTCGAGGTAGGAGCCAAGGCTCCTCTACTGACAACAGGTGTATCTGTATCTTCAAGTCATGCGTGGCCCAACCAGAGCCACCGAGAGGGCTAGCACACATAATCCCCTCCTGTGTTACCGAACATGAGGTAGAAATCAAAAAGGGAGGCAGGATAGAATAACCAGAAAACTCCCCGGAGCCCTAAGGGCCTCCTCGGCTACTGCCGCCCGAGCTCACGTCCGAGAGTAGTAAAGGGTTAAGAGTCAGTCAGAACGCCCTGAGGTCGATCCGAAATCTCCGCCCACAGCGGACCAGCTGACAAAACTCCGGGGAATGTTTCCTCACCCGGGAGTCTGACCTGGTGGCTTGACCTTTTTGGAAAGAAGATTGTTGTCCCCCGCTCAGAGAGGAATGTTGTCCCCCGCTCAGAGAGGAATGTAGGCGACCACTCATTGCGTCGCAACTTGACAGAAGGAATAGAGTACCTTGTGCCGAGGGAGGAAAAAAAAAAAAATCCTCTGACGGACCGTGTTGAGAAACGTCTACGAGGAGCATAAATTGGATCTGTGTTGAACCAGAAGCTCCTGGATCCTCCGGATATTCAGAAGCCACCTAATGTACAGAGTGGGAAAGTAGCAGTAGATTGTCCCATTAGGGAACCAACGTCACCTACTGCCCTTGAAAAAGAGTTATTCTGTGATCTTCCTGAACTCTGTGGGAGCGGAAGAGAGACCGAAAGGAAAGGACTGACAGTGAAAATGAGAATCCTGTAATGCGAATCTGAGAAAAGCCCGTCCAGCGGAAATGAGTAAACAGGCATCTCTGAAGACAAGGGACGCGTAAAACTCCCTTTCTTGTTCAAACTAGCAATCACAGACTGAAAGGATTCTAAGGCCAGAATAGGCCTGGCCGAGCCAACTGGCTTCGGAACGTGAGAAGAAAACAAAGGCCTGAGAACTGTCCCGATTCAAATGATATGTGAAAAACAGGGATCAACACCCTTTGCGGTTAGAAGCATATGGAGCGCCGCCTGCAGTATGACTCTCTTGTCATCGTAAATCGGCCGACCCCTGCCGAGGGACTCCTGAGATGGTTGTACTCCAAAATCTAGTTTGTAACCGCCCAAGCCTTCTCAGTTCTTCCCGCAGGACCACCGACCTGCGCCTACCCTGGGACCCTCCAGGTGGTAGGAAAGTCTGACCTGTAGTGGGTTTATAGGATGACCTAAAATCAGACTGGACCGAGGATGCTGAACCTCTGCTTCAGCCTTTTACCTTGAGATCCCCTGGCGACTGAGATATCGCCCGTGTGGAGTCGAAAGTTTGAAGGGGCACGGAAAAATCTAAAGGAAAGACCGGTAAAGGTCTGTCTTGGAGCTGGGGCAGTATTAGGAGAAAGCAAAGTGGACTTACCTCCCATGGTTCAAGAAATCCTGCAGAAAGATCCTTCCCCTGAACCATCTGCCCCGTAGGATTACATGTTCACCTGTCACTGTCGCAGACCCAGAGGTCGTCGGGTTAAGACAGCCCAAGCGAAAAATGCAGGGTCCGAGTCTGCAGACGTGGAGACCTCCAAAGATCATAAAGCAGAATCCTGATTCGGACCTGTACCAAAGTATCAGTTTATCCTGATGCGACTTATCCCGTAACCTAGAGGACAATTGTTCCACAACCTACCTGCTCCGGACAAGATAGAACCGCGCTGCCGTATATGTCTTTGATGGATCCCTGAGCAAGGCTGCCTCAGGAAAACAGCAGCTTGTTGGACCGACGATACATCGAGGGGTATACCCTAGAGAGGTTCTGATACCATCTCCTGCCGTCTGCGGGGAAAGGATAGGAAAAAATAAGATTTTACTTACCGATAAATCTATTTCTCGTAGTCCGTAGTGGATGCTGGGACTCCGTCAGGACCATGGAGATTAGCGGCTCCGCAGGAGACAGGGCACAAAAATAAAAGCTTTAGGACTAGGTGGTGTGCACTGGCTCCTCCCCCTATGACCCTCCTCCAAGCCTCAGTTAGGATACTGTGCCCGGACGAGCGTACACAATAAGGAAGGATTTTGAATCCCGGGTAAGACTCATACCAGCCACACCAATCACACCGTACAACCTGTGATCTGAACCCAGTTAACAGTATGACAAACGTAGGAGCCTCTGAACAGACGGCTCACAACAATAACAACCCGATTTTTTTGTAACAATAACTATGTACAAGTATTGCAGACAATCCGCACTTGGGATGGGCGCCCAGCATCCACTACGGACTACGAGAAATAGATTTATCGGTAAGTAAAATCTTATTTTCTCTGACGTCCTAGTGGATGCTGGGACTCCGTCAGGACCATGGGGATTATACCAAAGCTCCCAAACGGGCGGGAGAGTGCGGATGACTCTGCAGCACCGAATGAGAGAACTCCAGGTCCTCTTTAGCCAGGGTATCAAATTTGTAGAATTTTACAAACGTGTTCTCCCCCGACCACGTAGCTGCTCGGCAGAGTTGTAATGCCGAGACCCCTCGGGCAGCCGCCCAAGATGAGCCCACCTTCCTTGTGGAATGGGCCTTGATAGATTTAGGCTGTGGCAGGCCTGCCACAGAATGTGCAAGTTGAATTGTGCTACAAATCCAACGAGCAATCGTCTGCTTAGAAGCAGGAGCACCCAGCTTGTTGGGTGCATACAGTATAAACAGCGAGTCAGATTTTCTGACTCCAGCCGTCCTTGAAATAGATATTTTCAATGCCCTGACAACGTCCAGCAACTTGGAATCCTCCAAATCGCTAGTAGCCGCAGGCACCACAATAGGCTGGTTCAGGTGAAACGCTGAAACCACCTTAGGCAGAAAATGAGGACGCGTCCGCAGTTCTGCCCTGTCCGAATGGAAAATCAGATATGGGCTTTTATACGATAAAGCCGCCAATTCTGACACTCTCCTGGCTGAAGCCAGGGCCAGTAGCATGGTTACTTTCCATGTAAGATATTTCAAATCCACCGATTTGAGTGGCTCAAACCAATGGGATTTGAGAAAATCCAAAACTACATTAAGATCCCACGGAGCCACTGGGGGCACAACCGGGGGCTGTATATGTAGTACTCCTTTTACAAAAGTCTGGACTTCAGGAACTGAAGCCAATTCTTTCTGGAAGAAAATCGACAGGGCCGAAATTTGAACCTTAATGGACCCTAATTTGAGGCCCATAGACAATCCTGTTTGCAGGAAATGTAGGAATCGACCCAGTTGAAATTCCTCCGTCGGGGCCTTCCTGGCCTCACACCACGCAACATATTTTCTCCAAATGCGGTGATAATGTTGTGCAGTCACCTCCTTCCTGGCTTTTACCAGGGTAGGGATGACCTCTTCCGGAATGCCTTTTTCCCTTAGAATTCGGCGTTCAACCGCCATGCCGTCAAACGCAGCCGCGGTAAGTCTTGGAATAGACACGGTCCCTGCTGAAGCAGGTCCCGTCTTAGAGGTAGAGGCCACGGATCTTCCGTGAGCATCTCCTGAAGTTCCGGGTACCAAGTTCTTCTTGGCCAATCCGGAGCCACGAGTATCGTTCTTACTCCCCTTTGCCGTATAATTCTCAGTACTTTTGGTATGAGAGGCAGAGGAGGAAACACATACACTGACTGGAACACCCACGGTGTTACCAGAGCGTCCACAGCTATTGCCTGAGGGTCTCTTGACCTGGCGCAATACCTGTCCAGTTTTTTGTTGAGGCGGGACGCCATCATATCCACCTTTGGTTTTTCCCAACGGTTCACAATCATGTGGAAGACTTCTGGATGAAGTCCCCACTCTCCCGGGTGTAGATCGTGTCTGCTGAGGAAGTCCGCTTCCCAGTTGTCCACTCCCGGAATGAACACTGCTGACAGTGCTATCACATGATCTTCCGCCCAGCGAAGAATCCTTGCAGCTTCTGCCATTGCCCTCCTGCTTCTTGTGCCGCCCTGTCTGTTTACGTGGGCGACTGCCGTGATGTTGTCCGACTGGATCAACACCGGCTGACCCTGAAGCAGGGGTTTTGCCAGGTTTAGAGCATTGTAAATCGCTCTTAGCTCCAGTATCTTTATGTGAAGAGACATCTCCAGGCTTGACCACACTCCCTGGAAGTTTCTTCCCTGTGTGACCGCTCCCCAGCCTCTCAGACTGGCATCCGTGGTCACCAGGACCCAGTCCTGTATGCCGAATCTGCGGCCCTCTAACAGATGAGCACTCTGCAACCACCACAGAAGAGACACCCTTGTCCGTGGAGACAAAGTTATCCGCTGATGCATCTGCAGATGCGATCCGGACCATTTGTCCAGCAGATCCCACTGAAAAGTTCGTGCGTGGAATCTGCCGAATGGAATCGCTTCGTAAGAAGCCACCATTTTTCCCAGGACTCTTGTGCATTGATGCACAGACACTTTTCCTGGTTTTAGGAGGTTCCTGACAAGTTCGGATAACTCCCTGGCTTTCTCCTTCGGAAGAAACACCTTTTTCTGAACCGTGTCCAGAATCATTCCCAGGAACAGCAGACGTGTCGTCGGGGTCAATTGAGATTTTGGAAAATTCAGAATCCACCCGTGCTGTTGCAGCACTACTTGGGTTAGTGCTACTACGTCCTCCAGCTGTTCTCTGGACCTTGCCCTTATCAGGAGATCGTCCAAGTAAGGGATAATTAATACGCCTTTTCTTCGCAGAAGAAACATCATTTCGGCCATTACCTTGGTAAAGACCCGAGGTGCCGTGGACAATCCAAACGGCAGCGTCTGAAACTGATAATGACAGTTTTGCACCACGAACCTGAGGTACCCTTGATGTGAAGGGCAAATTGGGACATGCAGGTAAGCATCCTTGATGTCCAGGGACACCATAAAGTCCCCTTCTTCCAGATTCGCTATCACTGCTCTGAGTGACTCCATCTTGAACTTGAATTTTTGTATGTACAGGTTCAAAGATTTCAGATTTAGAATAGGTCTTACCGAGCCGTCCGGCTTCGGTACCACAAATAGTGTGGAATAATACCCCTTTCCCTGTTGTAGGAGGGGTACCTTGACTATCACCTGCTGAGAATACAGCTTGTGAATGGCTTCCAATACTGTCGCCCTGTCTGAGGGAGACGTTGGCAGAGCAGACTTTAGGAACCGGCGAGGGGGAGTCTTCTCGAATTCCAACCTGTAACCCTGAGATACTACCTGCAGGATCCAGGGGTCCACCTGTGAGTGAGCCCACTGTGCGCTGAAATTCTTGAGTCGACCCCCCACCGCCCCTGAGTCCGCTTGTAAAGCCCCAACGTCATGCTGAGGGCTTTGCAGAAGCCGGGGAGGGCTTCTGCTCCTGGGAGGGAGCTGCTTGGTGCACTCTTACCCTTTCCTTTGCCTCGGGGCAGATATGACTGTCCTTTTGCCCGCTTGTTCTTATAGGAACGAAAGGACTGCGGCTGAAAAGACGGTGTCTTTTTCTGTTGGGAGGGGACCTGAGGTAAAAAGGTGGATTTCCCGGCTGTTGCCGTGGCCACCAAATCCGATAGACCGACCCCAAATAATTCCTCCCCTTTATACGGCAATACTTCCATATGCCGTTTGGAATCCGCATCACCTGACCACTGTCGCGTCCATAAACTTCTTCTGGCAGATATGGACATCGCACTTACTCTCGATGCCAGAGTGCAAATATCCCTCTGAGCATCTCGCATATAAAGAAAAGCATCCTTTAATTGCTCTATAGTCAATAAAATACTGTCCCTATCCAGGGTATCAATATTTTCAGTCAGGGAATCCGACCAAACCACCCCAGCACTGCACATCCATGCTGAGGCGATGGCTGGTCGCAGTATAACACCAGTATGAGTGTATATACTTTTCAGGGTAGTTTCCAGCCTCCTATCAGCTGGATCCTTGAGGGCGGCCGCTTCAGGAGACGGTAACGCCACTTGTTTTGATAAGCGTGTGAGTGCCTTATCCACCCTAGGGGGTGTTTCCCAGCGCGCCCTAACCTCTGGCGGGAAAGGATATAATGCCAATAACTTCTTTGAAATTAGCAGTTTTCTATCGGGGTTAACCCACGCTTCATCACACACTTCATTCAATTCCTCTGATTCAGGAAAAACTACAGGTAGTTTTTTTTCAGACCCCACATAATACCCCTTTTTGTGGTACTTGCAGTATCAGAGATATGCAAAGCCTCCTTCATTGCCGTGATCATATAACGTGTGGACCTACTGGAAAATACGTTTGCTTCTTCACCGTCGACACTAGATTCGGTGTCCGTGTCTGGGTCTGTGTCGACCGACTGAGGTAAAGGGCGTTTTACAGCCCCTGACGGAGTCTGAGACGCCTGGACAGGTACTAACTGGTTTGCCGGCCGTCTCATGTCGTCAACTGATTTTTGTAACGTGCTGACATTATCACGTAATTCCATAAACAAAGCCATCCATTCCGGTGTCGACTCCCTAGGGGGTGACATCACCATTACCGGCAATTGCTCCGCCTCCACACCAACATCGTCCTCATACATGTCGACACACACGTACCGACACACAGCAGACACACAGGGAATGCTCTTATCGAAGACAGGACCCCACTAGCCCTTTGGGGAGACAGAGGGAGAGTTTGCCAGCACACACCCAAGCGCTATAAATATATAGGAACAACCCTACAGAAGTGTTGTTTCCTTTATAGCAGCTTAATATATCAATATCGCCAAAAAAGTGCCCCCCCTCTCTGTTTTTTTACCCTGTTTCTGTAGTGCAGTGCAGGGGAGAGTCCTGGGAGCCTTCCTCGCAGCGGAGCTGTGCAGGAAAATGGCGCTGTGTGCTGAGGAGATAGGCCCCGCCCCCTATTTCGGCGGGCTCTTCTCCCGGTGTTTGTGAGACCTGGCAGGGGTTAAATACATCCATATAGCCCCAGGGGCTATATGTGATGTATTTTTAGCCAGAACAAGGTATTATCATTGCTGCCCAGGGCGCCCCCCACCAGCGCCCTGCACCCTCAGTGACCGCTGGTGTGAAGTGTGCTGACAACAATGGCGCACAGCTGCAGTGCTGTGCGCTACCTCATGAAGACTGAAAAGTCTTCTGCCGCCGGTTTCTGGACCTCTTCACTTTTCGGCATCTGCAAGGGGGTCGGCGGCGCGGCTCCGGGACCGGACTCCATGGCTGGGCCCGTGTTCGATCCCTCTGGAGCTAATGGTGTCCAGTAGCCTAAGAAGCCAATCCATCCTGCACGCAGGTGAGTTCACTTCTTCTCCCCTAAGTCCCTCGTTGCAGTGAGCCTGTTGCCAGCAGGACTCACTGAAAATAAAAAACCTAATAACTTTTTCTAAGCAGCTCTTTAGGAGAGCCACCTAGATTGCACCCTGCTCGGACGGGCACAAAAACCTAACTGAGGCTTGGAGGAGGGTCATAGGGGGAGGAGCCAGTGCACACCACCTAGTCCTAAAGCTTTTATTTTTGTGCCCTGTCTCCTGCGGAGCCGCTAATCCCCATGGTCCTGACGGAGTCCCAGCATCCACTAGGACGTCAGAGAAACAAACATTGTTTGATACCTGATATTGTGTATTCGGGTGTCTGCCGGCCGCCTACCGGAGCCTGCCCAGCTCATCTGAGACTGGACCATTTCGTCATTGGCGTCGAACCCCGATGGACTTGACGTGTCCGCCTCCTTTACCTGCAGTACCAGACGAACTGCTGTATAATGCACCTGGATATTCTGAGACACTGGTTCAGACTCCACAGAAAACAGACATCATCAGTATTGTAACCTGGAAGGTTAGTTAGCAAGGTTCCTTTAGAAACCTGGAGAGGTGAAATGACGTACAAGGTCTCTGGTTAATAGTGACATTACCTGTATAATCTGAACTGTTCAAACAGGAGTGTTCTGCAGGTGCGTGGAGGGCTAAGCAGATGGCTCCACCGCATACTTCACACCTAAGAGGGAATTCTTTGACTATCCCAGGTGAGACCAACGAAAGGAGAAAAGGTGGGTTAAATAAACACAGCCCTATGTAAGGTCTGCACTATAATGTGTAGTGACCAACACGATTCAAATAAACTTTCTGGAGCAGCGGAGACCTGAACCAGTAGCGCTGCGCTGTGGGACAGGAGTCTTAGCCCTAGGCTATAGGAGCTCCCCTTAAAGTTTTTCAAACCCTGGTCCCCCTGTACAGATACCCGCTACTAGCATACTGAGCAGCAGCGCTATTTGTCTGATGCCTTACACACATTTCTCAAATTACAAATAGCATTAGTAACTAGTGACACCAAGGAATAATAAAGGGAAGGCAACACCTCGCCCTGTATGTAGTGTACCGCTAATTTAGGTGCACCAGATGTTTCTCGGAGGTTCCGCTGGCTTTTCAAAATGGTGACCAGACTGCGAGAAAAGATGGGGGAAAATGTTATGTGGTAAGAAGGTCTTTTGTTATTAGAAAACATTGCGGAAATGGTTTGTTTTATCCTAAGGATGTATGTGGACACATCTGTACAAACTACACACAGCTAGGGCCACGGTGGGAACCAAACCCACGACCTCCAATGCCGCGAGGCAGCAATGCCAACCACTACACCATCCGCACTGCCCTATATACGGTATTGTATGCATATATCTATATACATACCTCCACACATATACATATCTATCTATATATCTATATATCTATATATATATATATATATATATATATATATATATATATCTATATCTATATCTATCTATATCTATATCTATATATATATATATATATACACACACCCACAGTGAATCCAACCGTGTATGTGAACCCACTAGGGTAGATAAATACTGTGCCTGTGTAAATACTGTCTATTTGAACCTAATAGTATTTGTAGGGTAAAGCACAGTAGATTTTTAATCAGTAATGAGATGAGCCCCAGCTCCTGTAATAGAGCAGGCTCCATGTATGAAATGTCTGGCAGAGGACTCTCCTGCCGGGAGGAATGGCTGACAAAGTCAGATATTACCAATATGTCAGCAACTCCCTGCACAGAAACACTAAAAACCCCCCTGAGACAGGATTTGTGCCTAGAGGCAGTGAACGCTGCGATCCGCCGCCGGGAGCCCGCTGAGCAAAGTGGGAATAGCCTTCACCCCCACATCCTACCTTTATCCTCCCTGAACAGCCCGGAGAGGGAAGGGAGCTTGCAGCGGCCGGGGAGCGGTATGACAGTGAAGCGGCGGTCCTGCAGCGGCCGGGGGACGGAGAGCGCTTAACCCGTCGAACAGAGCGGGAGTTAGCTCCGCCCCCCCCCCCCGCTTCGGCGCCAAATTCAAACCTGCTCTACAGTAAGCGGGAAGCGCCCTGTATCTCCCCGTCCGCTTGTATGCTGCGGCCGGGGAGCGGACAGTCCATTACACAACACTGACATAAGATAAAGGCGGCAACTATAAAAGGCAACCAGCCTTGTAACTTACATTTCACTGTTCTGTATCCCCCGGCTGCCTTCTGCTGCAGCCGGGTAGTGAAAAGCGCTGAGCCCGTCTACAGAGCGGGCTGAAGCTCCGCCCCCCATATAATGGCGCCAAGTTCAAATTAGTAAGCGCCTTTGATGCACTCCAGCCTTCTATGACTGGAGATACATATGTTGAAAACTGAATCTGTAAAAGCATACATCAGTCTGGAGGGGGGGATGTTTGTACTCACCACTTTAGGCGTACTCTGTTCGACCCCGCGGCCCCGACACGCGCCGCACGCAGCGGTGTCCGGCCGGAATCCTTTGTGATGGAGTGGCTCCGACACGCGCCGCACGCAGCGGTGTCCGGCCACATTTGATACTCACCGCTGCCCTGCTGCCGGAATCTTCTGCTGGATGGAGTGGCCGCGACACGCGCCGCACGCAGCGGTGTCCGCCAACTCAGGAGAGCTCAGTGTCTCCCTCAGCCTGGGCCCATCCCGAGCCGCACGCAGCTGCGATGGGACCCCGCCGGCAGCTCCCGCGGTGCAGACTGGCAGTGGCAGAGCTGCCAGTCTGTGTGTGTAAGTAAGAAAAAATAAAATAATAAAGAAAAAAGAAAAATTCTTCAGCTAAACCCAAGTGAACCAGCTCACATCGGGCACTAACTAAGACTGGCTTGGAGGGGAGATAGTAGGGGAGGAGCTAGCCACAGTGTGAGAATTTTAAAGTGCCAGCTCCCAATTACTGCCTACTATTTCCCCATTGTAACTACGCTCCAGCGGCCCCTAGTGGATGAAGGAGAAATATTAAAATCTTTTTTTTTTTTTTTTTTTAAAGCCATGTAGACATTTTCATATGTCGACCATTTTCAGGCGTCGACCATGTGTCCAT
This sequence comes from Pseudophryne corroboree, assembly GCF_028390025.1. Classification (NCBI taxonomy): domain Eukaryota; kingdom Metazoa; phylum Chordata; class Amphibia; order Anura; family Myobatrachidae; genus Pseudophryne; species Pseudophryne corroboree. The sequence goes on along the minus strand of NC_086445.1, from coordinate 96,422,516 downwards.
GTCGACCAATAGTGGTCGACCGAATGACTGTCGACCATCCAAACGGATACAGCCCAGATACCTCAGAACAATACATCCAAACCACCACACTACGCTGTGTGCATGACAGAACAATAATTAAGGGTCCTACAGTATTTTTTCAGGATGTTTAAAATCTCTACCATACTTATAGTGTTTTGTGCATTTCCAGTGTTCAAGCTTATAAATTTAACTGGATAAAACTTAGAAATAATTCCCTGTGTGGTCATCTTAACAGCCCGAGGTGGGATATAGTGGGGCATAAAATAGTTACAAATAAAGTATATTTTATTGTACTAGATAGGAATGGGCTTCACAAGCAGGGGGACCTGGGCTTCACAAACCGGGAAACCTGGGCTTCACAAATGAGGGGGGGGGGGGGCTGAGCTTCACAAGCGAAGGAGGAAAGTACATTAATTAGCAACAGCTGTAAAGTAGTTGATTTATTTGGGAAAGCATAAACAATACTAAAAGCAAACACCATAGAGAGTGGAAGACCAACTTAAAGACACATAGAGATATGGTGAGAGAAGACTAAAGAGGAAAGCAACACACACAGTACAACAATAAAATACCTCTTCCAGCCGTTTCCCAAGTTTCTGAAGAGGTTCTGGGGAGTATTGATCATTCTTCCAAGGGTGTGGAGTGTACCGCCGCCAAAGCTGTCCGGTCAGGTGTTCACAAGCGGACGTCCACTGCTCACAGACCGTGATGCCCGCTCGCAGGCTCTCCTTTACTGTGGGGAATGGGTCTGTCCAAAGACTCAACCTGCCAAGGTTCTTCTGAACACTACGACCTAGTGCGTACCCTGAAGCACAGACAAGAGTAGCAGAACAAGGGGGATAAATAATGGCGACAAGCAGGAGATCGGCAGCAGTATCTGGTGCCAGTATAGAGACGCAGATAACATGCAGCATAAAACACTAACAGTGTTGGCAGTATAACAGTACACATGCCGCCGTACCAGAATGCTTACACTTATACCGGCCACACCAATACAACGCTTTAGGATGCATTTAATGTTGTCGGTATAAAGCATACACCGCCAACAATATGAATATCGATATGCGTACAAAATAAGGATAGGACAACATGTGTAGTTTAAATGGACACAGTGCCACCAAAGCTTACACTCTACCATTGGGATGATTTTTTTATTATTTTAATCGGAATGCAGACATTGCTGATATAGGGAAGAAAACAGATGCATTTATAAAATAAGAAGCAGGCCTGGATAACCTGTAGCTCTCCAGCTCTTGTGAAACTACATATTCCAGCATGCCTTGATACAGGTTTAGTATTGCCTAAAAGAAATAATGTGGCAGTGCATGCTGGGATGTGTAGTTTTACAACATCTGGAGAGCTACAGGTTGGCAAAGCCTGATATTAAGCATTAACCAGAAATATGTAACAGAGGGGCAGATGTATTAAGCCTGGAGAAGTGATAAAGCAGTGATAAGTGGAAGGTGATAACGTACCAGCCAATCAGCTCCTAACTGTCATTTTTTAAACCACGTAATGATTGGCTGGTGCGTTATCACCTTCCACTTATCACTGCTTTATCACTTCTCCAGGCTCAATATATCTGCCCAAGAAACTAGAAGAAAAGCCAGACACGTTTCAGTCTATAGACAGCCCAGAATAATTTTAAGATAATGATTTTAAAAATAAATAAATATATATATATATATATATATATATATATATATATATATACATACAGTCTATGGGTCAGATATTGGAGACTGGCGTTTGAAGTGTCTGCACATGATGTAATAACATAAATGGAAACTAGGGCCAGTATTTACTAAAAATCCAAGTTTTGTCAATTTGTGGGTTTTTTTCTAAGTCCCAATCCGGGAATTCACTAAGCAGAAAACTCGGCAGTGTCTGGTCTATTTGTAATGGTTTGATTGGCAAAGTTCAGAAATACGAATGAATAGACCATCGGTCAAACGCGGCTGTTATTTCATACAATACGGGCATTCACTATTCATTCGTATTTGGGTGTTAGTCTCTGAGTGCGGGTCTGTTTTTTTTCGATTCGTTAAAAAAAGCAGCAAAAAAATAGACCTGCTTTTTCCAGTCGAGTTTGGATAACCATGCACGGATCAGTGAGATCTGTGCATGGTTATCTATGGGAAAGGGTCTGTTTAGTGTAAAAACAGAAAAATTAATTGCGTGGGTCCCCCCTCCTAAGCATAACCAGCCTCGTGCTCTTTGAGCCGGTCCTGGTTGACAAAATATGGGCAAAAAAATGACAGGGGTTCCCCCATATTTCATCAACCAGCACCGGGCTCTGCGCCTGGTCCTGGTTCCAAAAATACGGGGAACAAAAAGCGTAGGGGTCCCCCGTATTTTTTAAACCAGCACCGGGCTCCACTAGCCAGGTACATAATGCCACAGCCGGGGGACACTTTTATACTGGTCCCTGCGGCCCTGGCATTACATACGCAACTAGCCACCCCTGGCCGGGGTACCCTGGAGGAGTGGGAACCCCTTAAATCAAGGGGTCCCCTCCAGCCACCCAAGGGCCAGGGGTGAAGCCCGAGGCTGTCCCCCCCATCCAAGGGCGGCGGATGGGGGGCTGATAGACATGTGTAAAAAATGTGAATATTGTTTTTAGTAGCAGTACTACAAGTCCCAGCAAGCCTCCCCCGCAAGCTGGTAATGGAGAACCACAAGTACCAGCATGCGGTGGAAAACCTGGCCCGCTGGGACCTGTAGTACTACAACTAAAAAAATACCCCCAAAAAAACAGGACACACACACCGTGAAAGTATAAGTTTATTACATACATGCACACCTCCATACATACATACTTACCTATGTTCCCACGAGGCTCGGTCCTCTTCTCCATGTAGAATCCTTGGGGGACCTGTGAACAAAATTATACTCACATAATCCAGTGTAGATTGTGTCCAAAGTATAATCCACGTACTTGGCAAAACAAAAAAACGGAAACCCGACCACGCACTGAAAGGGGTCCCATGTTTACACATGGGACCCCTTTCCCCGACTGCCAGGACCCCCCCTGACTCCTATCAAAGAGGGTCCCTTCAGCCAATCAGGGAGCGCCACGTCGTGGCACTCTCCTGATTGGCTGTGTGCTCCTGTAGTGTCTGTGAGGCAGCACACGGCAGAGATACAATGTAGCGCCTATGCGCTCCATTGTAGCCAATGGTGGGAACTTTGCGGTCAGCGGTTGACCGAAAGTAACCTCACCGCTGACCGCAAAATTGCTGGTTGATGAAATATGGGGGAACCCCTGTCATTTTTTTGCCCATATTTTGTCAACCAGGACCGGCTCAAAGAGCCCGAGGCTGGTTGAGCTTAGGAGGGTGGACCCCACACAATTTTTTTCTGATTTTTAACGACTTTAAACACCTTTTTAAGGTACACAATGAAGCCCTGCACAGATCTCACAGATCCGGCCGGGATTACTTGTGTTTTGTCAGGCAGTGTTTTACTCATCACTCCCGTAAAACACTGCCTTACATTACGAATCACATCGACATCGGAAAATACGAATTGGGAAAAGTCGGCAGCATAGTGAATGATCGTATCAGGATTCAAAAAGTTGCAATAAAATGCACCCGATACCATTCGAGTTCAAACACCCTTCAAAACGGCAAAAACACGAATCTTTGTAAATATACCCTAGGAGTCTGATAATATTAAAGGATGAAAAGCTGTAATGCAGGCAAAAAATAAGAATTTACTCACCGGTAATTCTATTTCTCGTAGTCCGTAGTGGATGCTGGGAACTCCGTAAGGGCCATGGGGAATAGAAGGGCTCCGCAGGAGACTGGGCACTCTAAGAAAGAATTAGGACTACTGGTGTGCACTGGCTCCTCCCTCTATGCCCCTCCTCCAGACCTCAGTTAGGGAAACTTTGCCCGGAAGAGCTGACACAACAAGGAAAGGATTTGGAATCCCGGGTAAGACTCATACCAGCCACACCAATCACACCGTACAACTCGTGATACTATACCCAGTTAACAGTATGAATAACAACTGAGCCTCACTAACAGATGGCTCAGAACAATAACCCTTTAGTTAGGCAATAACTATATACAAGTATTGCAGACAATCCGCACTTGGGATGGGCGCCCAGCATCCACTACGGACTACGAGAAAAAGAATTACCGGTGAGTAAATTCTTATTTTCTCGGACGTCTTAGTGGATGCTGGGAACTCCGTAAGGACCATGGGGATTATACCAAAGCTCCCAAACGGGCGGGAGAGTGCGGATGACTCTGCAGCACCGAATGAGCAAACTCAAGGTCCTCCTCAGCCAGGGTATCAAACTTGTAGAATTTTGCAAACGTGTTTTATCCCGACCAGGTAGCAGCTCGGCAAAGTTGTAAAGCCGAGACCCCTCGGGGAGCCGCCCAAGAAGAGCCCACCTTCCTCGTGGAATGGGCTTTTACTGATTTAGGATGCGGCAGTCCAGCCGCAGAATGTGCAAGTTGAATCGTGGAGCAGATCCAGCGAGCAATAGTCTGCTTAGAAGCAGGAGCACCCAGCTTGTTGGGTGCATGCAGGATAAACAGCGAGTCAGTCTTTCTGACTCTAGCCATCCTGGAAACATATATTTTCAAGGCCCGGACTACGTCCAGCAACTTGGAAGCCTCCAAGTCCCGAGTAGCCGCAGGCACCACAATAGGTTGGTTCAAATGAAACGCTGATACCACCTTAGGGAGGAATTGGGGACGAGTCCTCAATTCTGCTCTGTCCATATGGAAGATCAGATAGGGGCTTTTACAGGACAAAGCCGCCAATTCTGACACCCGCCTAGCCGAAGCCAAGGCCAAAAGCATGACCACTTTCCACGTGAGATATTTTAATTCCACGGTCTGAAGTGGCTCAAACCAATGTGATTTTAGGAAATCCAACACAACGTTGAAATCCCAAGGTGCCACTGGGGGCACAAAAGGGGGCTGAATATGCAGCACTCCCTTAACAAACGTCTGAACTTCAGGCAGTGAAGCCAGTTCTTTTGGAAAGAAAATAGACAGGGCCGAAATCTGGACTTTAATGGATCCCAAATTTTAGGCCCATAGTCACTCCTGACTGTAGGAAGTGCAGAAATAGACCCAGCTGAAATTCTTCTGTGGGGGCCTTCATAGCCTCACACCAAGCAACATATTTTCGCCATATGCGGTGATAATGTTTTGCTGTCACATCTTTCCTAGCTTTTATCAGCGTAGGAATGACTTCAACCGGAATGCCCTTTTCCATCAGGATCCGGCGTTCAACCGCCATGCCGTCAAACGCAGCCGCGGTAAGTCTTGGAACAGACAGGGCCCCTGCTGTAGCAGGTCCTGTCTGAGAGGCAGAGGCCAGGGGTCCTCTGAGATCATTTCTTGTAGTTCCGGGTACCAAGTCCTTCTTGGCCAATCCGGAACGATGAGTATAGTTCTTACTCCTCTCTTTCTTATTATCCTCATCACCATAAACCGACTGGTACACCCACGGTGTCACTAGAGCGTCCACAGCTATTGCCTGAGGGTCCCTTGACTTGGCGCAATATTTTTTTAGCTTTTTGTTGAGGCGGGACGCCATCATGTCCACCTGTGGCCTTTCCCAACGATTTACAATCATTTGGAAGACTTCTGGATGAAGTCCCCACTCTCCCGGGTGGAGGTCGTGCCTGCTGAGGAAGTCTGCTTCCCAGTTGTCCACTCCCGGAATGAACACTGCTGACAGTGCTATCACGTGATTTTCCGCCCATCGGAGAATCCTTGTGGCTTCTGCCATCGCCATCCTGCTTCTTGTGCCGCCCTGTCGGTTTACATGGGCGACCGCCGTGATGTTGTCTGACTGAATCAGGACCAGCTGGTTTTGAAGCAGGGGTCTTGCCCGACTTAGGGCATTGTAAATGGCCCTTAGTTCCAGAATATTTATGTGTAGGGAAGTCTCCTGACTCGACCATTGTCCTTGGAAGTTTCTTCCCTGGGTGACTGCCTCCCAGCCTCGGAGGCTTGCATCCGTGGTCACCAGGACCCAGTCCTGTATGCCGAATCTGCGGCCTTCTAGAAGATGAGCACTCTGCAGCCACCACAGCAGAGACACCCTGGCCCTCGGGGACAGGGTGATCAGCCGATGCATCTGAAGATGCGATCCGGACCACTTGTCTAACAGATCCCACCGAAAGATCCTTGCATGGAACCTGCCGAATGGAATTGCCTCGTAAGAAGCTACCATCTTTCCCAGGACTCGCGTGCAGTGATGCACCGACACCTGTTTTGGTTTCAGGAGGTGTCTGACCAGAGATGACAACTCCTTGGCCTTCTCCTCCGGGAGAAACACCTTCTTCTGTTCTGTGTCCAGAATCATACCCAGAAACAGCAGACGCGTCGTAGGAACCAGCTGCGACTTTGGAATATTCAGAATCCAGCCGTGCTGTTGTAGCATTTCCTGAGATAGTGCTACTCCGACCAACAACTGCTCCCTGGACCTCGCCTTTATAAGGAGATCGTCCAAGTATGGGATAATTATAACTCCCTTCTTTCGAAGGAGTATCATCATTTCAGCCATTACCTTGGTAAATACCCTCGGTGCCGTGGACAGACCAAACGGCAACGTCTGGAATTGGTAATGGCAGTCTTGTACCACAAAACGGAGGTACACCTGGTGAGGTGGGTAAATGGGGACATGCAGGTAAGCATCCTTGATGTCCAGTGATACCATGTAATCCCACTCTTCCAGGCTTGCAATAACCGCCCTGAGCGATTCCATTTTGAACTTGAACCTCCTTATATAAGTGTTCAAGGATTTCAAATTTAGAATGGGTCTCACCGAACCGTCTGGTTTCGGTACCACAAACATTGTGGAATAGTAACCCCGTCCCTGTTGAAGGAGGGGAACTTTTATTATCACCTGCTGGAGGTACAGCTTGTGAATTGCAGCCAGCACTACCTCCCTGTCCGGGGGAGTGGCTGGCAAGGCTGATTTGAGGTAACGGCGAGGGGGAGACGTCTCGAATTCCAGCTTGTATCCCTGAGATACCACTTGTAGAACCCAGGGATCCACCTGTGAGCGAACCCACCGGTCGCTGAAGTTCCGGAGACGGGCCCCCACCGCACCTGGCTCCACCAGTGGAGCCCCAGCGTCATGCGGTGGATTTAGTGGAAGCAGGGGAGGATTTTTGTTCTTGGGAACTGGCTGTATGGTGCAGCTTTTTCCCTCTACCCCTGCCTCTGGGCAGAAAGGACGCGCCTTTAACCCGCTTGCCTTTCTGGGGCCGAAAGGACTGTACCTGATAATACGGTGCTTTCTTAGGCTGTGAGGGAACCTGAGGTAAAAATGTCGACTTCCCAGCTGTCGCTGTGGAAACGAGGTCCGAGAGACCATCCCCAAACAATTCCTCACCCTTGTAAGGCAAAACCTCCATGTGCCTTTTAGAATCCGCATCACCTGTCCACTGCCGAGTCCATAATACTCTCCTGGCAGAAATGGACATTGCATTAATTCTAGATGCCAGCCGGCAAATATACCTCTGTGCATCTCTCATGTATAAGACTACGTCTTTAATATGCTCTATGGTTAGCAATATAGTGTCCCTGTCAAGGGAATCAATGTTATCAGACAGGGAATCAGACCACGCTGCTGCAGCACTGCACATCCATGCTGAAGCAATAGCAGGTCTCAGTATAGTACCTGAGTGTGTATATACAGACTTCAGGATAGCCTCCTGCTTTCTATCCGCAGGCTCCTTTAAGGCGGCCGTATCCTGAGACGGTAGTGCCACCTTTTTTGACAAGCGTGTGAGCGCTTTATCCACCCTCGGGGATGTCTCCCAACGTACCCTGTCCTCTGGCGGGAAAGGGTACGCCATTAGTAACTTTTTAGAAATCACTAGTTTTTTTATCAGGGGAAGCCCACGCTTCTTCACACACTTCATTTAACTCATCTGATGGGGGAAAAAACCACTGGTTGCTTTTTCTCCCCAAACATAATACAGGTTGAGTATCCCTTATCCAAAATGCTTGGGACCAGAGGTATTTTGGATATGGGATTTTTCCGTATTTTGGAATAATTGCATCCTATAATGAGATATCATGGTGATGGGACCTAAATCTAAGCACAGAATGCATTTATATTTCATATACACCTTATACACACAGCCTGAAGGTACTTTTAGCCAATATTTTTAATAACTTTGTGCATTTAACAAAGTGTGTGTACATTCACACAATTCATTTATGTTTCATATACACCTTATACACACAGCCTGAAGGTCATTTAATACAGTATTTTAAATAACTTTGTGTATTAAACAAAGTTTGTGTACATTGAGCCATCAGAAAACAAAGATTTCACTATCTCACTCTCACTCAAAAAAGTCTGTATTTCGGAATATTTGGATATGGGATACTCAACCTGTACCATTTTTAGTGGTACCTGGGTTAATGTCAGAAATGTGCAACACATTTTTCATTGCCGTAATCATGCAACGGATGGCCCTAGTGGAATGTACATTAGTCTCGTCGTCGTCGACACTGGAGTCAGACTCCGTGTCGACATCTGTGTCTGCCATCTGAGGTAGCGGGCGTTTTTGAGCCCCTGATGGCCTTTGAGACGCCTGGGCAGGCACTGGCTGAGAAGCCGGCTGTGGAAACTGCAGGGGAGAGCCTGGGGAGCTGTCTTCCAGCGGAGCTGTGAAGAGGAAATGGCGCCAGTGTGCTGAGGGAGATAGCCCCGCCCCTTTTTCGGCGGGCTTCTCCCGCTCTTTTATTAATATTATGGCAGGGGATTTTTACACATTTATAGTTTATTAGACTATATTATGTGTTGTTTTGCCAATTTAAAGTACTCTAATTGCAGCCCAGGGCGCCCCCCCCCAGCGCCCTGCACCCATCAGTGACCGGAGTATGTGGTGTGCATAGGGAGCAATGGCGCACAGCTGCAGTGCTGTGCGCTACCTTAATAAAGACCGGAGTCTTCAGCCGCCGATTTCCAGGACGTTCTTCTTGCTTCTGGCTCTGCAAGGGGGACGGCTGCGCGGCTCCGGGACCGGACTACCGAGGCTGGGCCTGTGTTCGATCCCTCTGGAGCTAATGGTGTCCAGTAGCCTAGAAGCCCAAGCTAGCTGCAAGCAGGTAGGTTCGCTTCTCTCCCCTAAGTCCCTCGTAGCAGTGAGTCTGTTGCCTGCAGATCTCACTGTAAAATAAAAAACCTAATAAATACTTTCTTTACTAGAAGCTCAGGAGAGCCCCTAGTGTGCAACCAGCTCGAGCCAGGCACAGATTCTAACTGAGGTCTGGAGGAGGGGCATAGAGGGATGAGCCAGTGCACACCAGTAGTCCTAATTCTTTCTTAGAGTGCCCAGTCTCCTGCGGAGCCCGTCTATTCCCCATGGTCCTTACGGAGTTCCCAGCATCCACTAGGACGTCAGAGAAAAGGAGATTTATGGTAAGAACTTACCTTTGTTAAAATAAGAATTTACTTACCGATAATTCTATTTCTCATAGTCCGTAGTGGATGCTGGGGACTCCGAAAGGACCATGGGGAATAGCGGCTCCGCAGGAGACTGGGCACAAAAGTAAAAAGCTTTAGGACTGCCTGGTGTGCACTGGCTCCTCCCCCTATGACCCTCCTCCAAGCCTCAGTTAGGATACTGTGCCCGGACGAGCGTACACAATAAGGAAGGATTTTGAATCCCGGGTAAGACTCATACCAGCCACACCAATCACACCGTACAACTTGTGATCTGAACCCAGTTAACAGCATGATAACAGAAGGAGCCTCTGAAAAGATGGCTCACAACAACAATAACCCGATTTTTGTAACAATAACTATGTACAAGTAATGCAGACAATCCGCACTTGGGATGGGCGCCTAGCATCCACTACGGACTATGAGAAATAGAATTATCGGTAAGTAAATTCTTATTTTCTCTAACGTCCTAGTGGATGCTGGGGACTCCGAAAGGACCATGGGGATTATACCAAAGCTCCCAAACGGGCGGGAGAGTGCGGATGACTCTGCAGCACCGAATGAGAGAACTCCAGGTCCTCCTCAGCCAGGGTATCAAATTTGTAGAATTTAGCAAACGTGTTTGCCCCTGACCAAGTAGCTGCTCGGCAAAGTTGTAAAGCCGAGACCCCTCGGGCAGCCGCCCAAGATGAGCCCACTTTCCGTGTGGAATGGGCTTTTACAGATTTTGGCTGTGGCAGGCCTGCCACAGAATGTGCAAGCTGAATTGTACTACAAATCCAACGAGCAATCGTCTGCTTAGAAGCAGGAGCACCCAGCTTGTTGGGTGCATACAGGATAAACAGCGAATCAGATTTTCTGACTCCAGCCGTCCTGGAAACATATATTTTCAGGGCCCTGACTACGTCCAGCAACTTGGAATCCTCCAAGTCCCTAGTAGCCGCAGGCACCACAATAGGCTGGTTTAAGTGAAAAGCTGAAACCACCTTAGGGAGAAATTGAGGACGAGTCCTCAATTCTGCCCTGTCCATATGAAAAATTAGGTAAGGGCTTTTATAGGATAAAGCCGCTAATTCTGAGACACGCCTGGCTGAAGCCAGGGCTAACAGCATTACCACTTTCCATGTGAGATATTTTAAGTCCACAGTGGTGAGTGGTTCAAACCTATGTGATTTTAGGAATCCCAAAACTACATTGAGATCCCAAGGTGCCACTGGAGGCACAAAAGGAGGCTGTATATGCAGTACTCCCTTGACAAACATCTGAACTTCAGGAACAGAAGCCAGTTCTTTTTGGAAGAATATTGACAGGGCCGAAATTTGAACCTTAATGGACCCCAATTTGAGGCCCATAGACAGTCCTGTTTGCAGGAAATGCAGGAAACGACCCAGTTGAAATTCCTCTGTAGGGGCCTTCCTGGCCTCGCACCACGCAACATATTTACGCCAAATACGGTGATAATGTTGTACGGTTACATCCTTCCTGGCTTTGATCAGGGTAGGGATGACTTCATCCGGAATGCCTTTTTCCTTCAGGATCCGGCGTTCAACCGCCATGCCGTCAAACGCAGCCGCGGTAAGTCTTGGAACAGACATGGTCCCTGCTGGAGCAGGTCCTTTCTTAGAGGTAGAGGCCACGGGTCTTCCGTGAGCATCTCTTGAATTTCCGGGTACCAAGTCCTTCTTGGCCAATCCGGAGCCACGAGTATAGTCTTTACTCCTCTCCTTCTTATGATTCTCAGTACTTTTGGTATGAGAGGAAGAGGAGGGAACACATACACTGACTGGTACACCCACGGTGTTACCAGAGCGTCCACAGCTATTGCCTGAGGGTCCCTTGACCTGGCGCAATATCTGTCCAGTTTTTTGTTGAGGCGGGACGCCATCATGTCCACCTTTGGTTTTTCCCAACGGTTCACAATCATGTGGAAGACTTCTGGGTGAAGTCCCCACTCCCCCGGGTGAAGATCGTGTCTGCTGAGGAAGTCTGCTTCCCAGTTGTCCACTCCCGGAATGAACACTGCTGACAGTGCTATCACATGATTCTCCGCCCAGCGAAGAATCCTTGCCACTTCCATCATTGCCCTCCTGCTTCTTGTGCCGCCCTGTCTGTTTACGTGGGCGACTGCCGTGATGTTGTCCGACTGGATCAACACCGGCTGACCCTGAAGCAGAGGTCTTGCCTGACTTAGGGTATTGTAAATGGCCCTTAGTTCCAGGATATTTATGTGAAGTGACGTTTCCATGCTTGACCACAAGCCCTGGAAATTTCTTCCCTGTGTGACTGCTCCCCAGCCTCTCAGGCTGGCATCCGTGGTCACCAGGACCCAATCCTGAATGCCGAATCTGCGGCCCTCTAGGAGATGAGCACTCTGTAACCACCACAGGAGAGACACCCTTGTCCTTGGAGACAGGGTTATCCGCTGATGCATTTGAAGATGCGATCCGGACCATTTGTCCAGCAGATCCCACTGAAAAGTTCTTGCGTGGAATCTGCCGAATGGAATCGCTTCGTAAGAAGCCACCAGCTTTCCCAGGACCCTTGTGCATTGATGTACTGACACTTGGCCTGGTCTTAGGAGGTTCCTGACTAGGTCGGATAACTCCTTGGCCTTCTCCTCCGGGAGAAACACCTTTTTCTGTACTGTGTCCAGAATCATCCCTAGGAACAGCAGACGTGTCGTCGAAATCAGCTGCGATTTTGGAATATTTAGAATCCATCCGTGCTGTCGTAGTACTACTTGAGATAGTGCTACTCCGACCTCTAACTGTTCTCTGGACCTTGCCCTTATCAGGAGATCGTCCAAGTAAGGGATAATTAAGACGCCTTTTCTTCGAAGAAGAATCATCATTTCGGCCATTACCTTGGTAAAGACCCGGGGTGCCGTGGACAATCCAAACGGCAGCGTCTGAAACTGATAGTGACAGTTCTGTACCACAAACCTGAGGTACCCTTGGTGAGAAGGGCCAATTGGGACATGGAGGTAAGCATCCTTGATGTCCAGAGACACCATATAGTCCCCTTCTTCCAGGTTCGCTATCACTGCTCTGAGTGACTCCATCTTGAACTTGAACCTTTTTATGTAAGTGTTCAAGGATTTCAGATTTAAAATGGGTCTCACCGAGCCGTCCGGCTTCGGTACCACAAACAGCGTGGAATAATACCCCTTTCCCTGTTGTAGGAGGGGTACCTTGATTATCACCTGCTGGGAATACAGCTTGTGAATGGCTTCCAATACCGCCTCCCTGTCGGGGGGAGACGTTGGTAAAGCAGACTTCAGGAACCGGCGAGGGGGAGACGTCTCGAATTCCAATTTGTACCCCTGAGATACTACCTGCAGGATCCAGGGGTCCACTTGCGAGTGAGCCCACTGCGCGCTGAAATTCTTGAGACGGGCCCCCACCGTGCCTGAGTCCGCTTGTAAGGCCCCAGCGTCATGCTGAGGACTTGGCAGAAGCGGGGGAGGGCTTCTGTTCGTGGGAAGAGGCTGTCTGCTGCAGTCTTTTTCCCCTTCCTCTGCCCCGGGGCAGATATGAGTGGCCTTTTGCCCGCTTGCCCTTATGGGGATGAAAGGACTGAGCCTGAAAAGACGGTATCTTTTTCTGCTGCGAGGTGACTTGGGGTAAAAAGGTGGATTTTCCAGCCGTTGCCGTGGCCACCAGGTCCGATAGACCAACCCCAAATAACTCCTCCCCTTTATACGGCAATACTTCCATATGCCGTTTGGAATCCGCATCCCCTGACCGCTGTCGCGTCCATAATCCTCTTCTGGCAGAAATGGACATCGCACTTACTCTTGATGCCAGAGTGCAAATATCCCTCTGTGCATCTCGCATATATAGAAATGCATCCTTTAAATGCTCTATAGTCAATAATATATTGTCCCTGTCCAGGGTATCAATATTTTCAGTCAGGGAATCCGACCAAGCCACCCCAGCACTGCACATCCAGGCTGAAGCGATTGCTGGTCGCAGTATAATACCAGTATGTGTGTATATACTTTTAAGGATATTTTCCAGCTTCCTATCAGCTGGTTCCCTGAGGGCGGCCGTATCAGGGGACGGTAACGCCACTTGTTTTGATAAGCGTGTGAGCGCCTTATCTACGCTAGGGGGTGTTTCCCAACGCGCCCTTACCTCTGGCGGGAAAGGGTATAATGCCAATAACTTTTTAGAAATTAGCAGTTTTTTATCGGGGGAAACCCACGCTTCATCACACACCTCATTTAATTCATCTGATTCGGGAAAAACTACAGGTAGTTTTTTCACACCCCACATAATACCCTTTTTTGTGGTACTTGTAGTATCAGAAATGTTCAAAACCTCCTTCATTGCCGTGATCATGTAACGTGTGGCCCTACTGGAAAATACGTTTGTTTCCTCACCGTCGACACTGGAGTCAGTGTCCGTGTCTGTATCGACCTGAGGTAACGGGCGCTTTAGAGCCCCTGACGGTGTTTGAGACGCCTGTACGGGTATTAACTGATTTGCCGGCTGTCTCATGTCGTCAACAGTCTTTTGTAAAGTGCTGACACTATCACGTAATTCTTTCCATAAGACCATCCAGTCAGGTGTCGACTCCCTAGGGGGTGACATCACTAACACAGGCAATTGCTCCGCCTCCACACCATTTTCCTCCTCATACATGTCGACACAACGTACCGACACACAGCACACATACAGGGAATGCTCTGATAGAGGACAGGACCCCACTAGCCCTTTGGGGAGACAGAGGGAGAGTTTGCCAGCACACACCAGAGTGCTATATATATATAGGGATAACCTTATATAAGTGTTTTTCCCTAATATAGCTGCTGTATATATTTATATGCCAATTTAGTGCCCCCCCCTCTCTTGTTTTACCCTGTTTCTGTAGTGCAGGACTGCAGGGGAGAGTCAGGGAGCCTTCCTCCAACGGAGCTGTGAGGAAAAAATGGCGCCAGTGTGCTGAGGAGATAGGCTCCGCCCCTTTTTCGGCGGCCTTTCTCCCGCTTTTTTATGTAAAAATAGGCAGGGGTTAAATACATCCATATAGCCCAGGAGCTATATGTGATGTATTTTTTGCCAAAAAGGTGTTTTTATTGCGTCTCAGGGCGCCCCCCCCCCAGCGCCCTGCACCCTCAGTGACCGGAGTGTGAAGTGTGCTGAGAGCAATGGCGCACAGCTGCGGTGCTGTGCGCTACCTTAGTGAAGACAGGACGTCTTCTGCCGCCGATTTTCCGGACCTCTTCAGTCTTCTGGCTCTGTAAGGGGGACGGCGGCGCGGCTCCGGGACCCATCCATGGCTGGGCCTGTGATCGTCCCTCTGGAGCTAATGTCCAGTAGCCTAAGAAGCCCAATCCACTCTGCACGCAGGTGAGTTCGCTTCTTCTCCCCTTAGTCCCTCGATGCAGTGAGCCTGTTGCCAGCAGGTCTCACTGAAAATAAAAAAACCTATTTAAACTTTTACTCTAAGCAGCTCAGGAGAGCCACCTAGATTGCACCCTTCTCGTTCGGGCACAAAATCTTAACTGAGGCTTGGAGGAGGGTCATAGGGGGAGGAGCCAGTGCACACCAGGTAGTCCTAAAGCTTTTTACTTTTGTGCCCAGTCTCCTGCGGAGCCGCTATTCCCCATGGTCCTTTCGGAGTCCCCAGCATCCACTAGGACGTTAGAGAAATCTCTTTCTGCGAGGTTCCCTGTGGAACCCTGTGTACCTCGCAGAAAGAGATTTAACAAAGGTAAGTTCTTACCATAAATCTCCTTTTCTGCAGCAGGGTACACTGGGTTCCACAGGGATAACATCGGGGATGTCCTAAAGCAGTTCCTCAAAAGAGGCGGAAGTATCAAAGATTAAGAACCTTATGAATGTGTTCACTGAGGACCACGTAGCCGCCTTGCACAATTGTTCAAGGGTCGCACCACGGCAGGCCACCCAAGAAGGTCCAACCGACCGAGTAGAATGGGCCTTGATGGTAGCAGGAGCTGGAAAGCCAGCCTGTACATAAGCATGTGCAATCACCATTCTAATCCATCTGGCCAAGGTCTGCTTATTAGCAGGTCAGCCACGTTTGTGAAAACCAAAAAGGACAAAGAGTGAATCAGATCTCCTAAGAGGAGCTGTTCTCTTCACATAAATACAGAGAACCCACACCACATCCAAACACCGCTCATTGGAGGATAAACCTGATTACATAAACTATACTTGACACCATTTGGGCAGAGCAACACCACAGTGATGTGCAAGGTCAGAGATGTGGGCTGGGAGTAAGTCTGGGAGGCAATAGAACCTGGGAAGGAGTTGGGCCCCATGGAGGGCATGCTATGCGGATGATAAGGGGAACTGTACAGTTATTCCTAGAGACCGTTCTAAGCGCTACCTCCAGCTCTTCTCCAAACCTGCTTCTTTTGCCTTGAATACTCCTTTACTCCTACTGTACGTGTTCCTTTAGGTATATGTTTATGTCTGGTCAGAAGGTTTTTACTGGGCTATCATTTGTTTTTACGTTCATTGGTTATATGATATATGTGAATATATTTTTCTCTTTGTAAAAGGTAAAAAAAAAAAAAAACTAACAAAAACATTAACATAAGAGAAAGAGGAACTCTGAGGGTTCTAGGTTGCACAAGTTTATTGATCCATACGGCCAGGAATCTAGGGCTCCCCTGATAAATCCTACCAATAATCTCCAGCAATTGCCTCATGCGGTGCTCAGGGTAGGGGTCATGCTCCGTCTGTCTCCATACATCATCCACCGTTTCCTTTGTAGTTTCTACAAGTTCCACAACTTCAGTCAATGGAAGGTGATCCAAACTATTGTAATACTGAAAATACAATATACATGTTTCTAGATTACTAATGGCATGATAAGTAAATGTTCATTAAAGAGTCAGTATTCAGAAATGTAAGGAGACTATAAAGCTTCCATGACAATCCGAAAATGGGGACCGTGAGAGGTGTCATATCAACTTATAATGTCAATTTTAGGTTATTATATTGTTAAATTGTAGAATCACATTATCCTGTTTGCCACCTGGTTGGTACCATTAACTGCTAGCAGTGAGCTCCTACCATCCTGTATTCCTGTCTTCATTACTCAATGTTAGAAGATTCAAAACTCTCCGAATACGCGCGAGTATATTCATTTACTTCCTTGTACTTAATGCTGGAGTAATTTCGGATGACTTTTGTTGAACCCTGTAATCGCACCAATGTGCTAATATGTCTCAGTTACTTTTGCTCTTCCTGTGTCTGTGTAAATTAGCAAGTTAGCAGCTGACGGGAGATTTCAGCCTGTACGACGGGTTAAGAAACTGAAATGTCGGCTGCTGACACCCGGGGGCCTGGAGCAGGACGTGAGAGCGCTTGCAGCGGCGCTACACACCCGACGACCCCATACAGCAGAGAGGGTGAACCGCTCCTGTGAGGCACCCCTCCCGCTGCTGACACCTACCTGGCTCCCTGACAGACAGATTCCGCCAAAGGCCCGGAGCGAGACGCGAAAACGCTCGCAGCAGCACCACGCACCCGGCGACTCCATACAACAGAGAAGGTGAATCACCACCGCGACGCGCCCCTCCCGCTACTGGCGCCCACCTGGCTCCCTGGCAGACAGACACCGCCAAAGGCCCGGGGCGAGACGCGAGAACGCTCGCAGCGGCACGGCACACCCGGCAACTCCATACAGCAGAAAAGGTGAACCACTCCCGTGAAACACCCCTCCCGCTGCTGACACCTACCCAACTCCCTAACAGACGGATACCGCCGGAGGCCTGGGGCAAGACGCGCGAACGAAAGAAGCGGCAACACACACCCTGCCCAGCGGAATAGTAAAGCGGCAACAAGCCTCTAAAAGCACCACTTATCTTTCCCTCCCCACTAATACTTAAAGGTGGAAGGTGAACCTCACCAACACGAATACAGAGTGTCCGCCACTGGAAACCTGACGCTGAGCAATACTACACTGGCGACCACAGGCAAGCACTATACCGCACCTATCACTCACCTTCCTAACATCAAAAGGCTGGTTTCACACATATCAACCCCCAGACAGGGGCGAGACCTGCTAACAGAACACTCTCATCTGATCTACCCACGCTGAGTTAAATTATAACTCATCCATCTATCCCTTACCACTTCCTCCACCAAAACGCACACAAACAAGTGTGCAACAAATGACGGCGGCTACTTTGGGTCTTAAAGAAAGAGTGAACCCGACTGCCTGAGGGATCCCTGGCATCCTACAGCAACGTGCTGTTATCACCTGCCAACCCCCTGGATCCAACACTACCCCTTTACCTCAACCCGACCTAATACAACACGAACGCAACAAAAACATATCCCACCGCCACGGAAACAACAACTCCTTGCTTCACAAGTCGTGAACCTAAAACGTCAAGAATCCTTTACCACGTTGAAAGATACATCCCTCACCATGGAAAAATACGTGGCCAAAACCCTACGCGCGAATAAAAATTCTCAAAATAAAAACAAAACAACAACCAAAGAAAGGGAACCCAGCTTTATACATCAAGGATCTCCCTGTTCACCAAACAGACACACCGCTGACGACACAATATCCACCGACGTCCAAGCTAGCCCATCTTCAATACAGAGGGCCAAAGAAATATCGGACATCATATCTCCTCTACTAGACGCAAAATTGGCACCCCTAATGGAAGCTATCACGTCAGCAGCGGCACAACTAACCCAACACACCCAACGCCTGGCTGAAGCCGAAGACCGAATATCTACCCTGGAAGACGATTACCAAGCCATCCAATCCAAACAACAAACACATGATAGCACCCTAATAGCCATGACCGATAAGATCGAGGATTTAGAAAATCGAAATCGTCGGAATAACTTACGCATGATTGGCCTCCCAGAAACCATCAGACAAACAGATCTAATGGACTTGGTAACACAATGGCTACCCACAGCTCTTAATTTACCCTCATCCCCCACCTCTTATCTGGTGGAGCGAGTCCATCGCATCGGTCCTGACAAACAATCCTCACAATCCTCCTCATCCCGTCCCAGACCAGTCATATTCAGGCTACTAAACTATCTCGACAAAGTCAAGATCATGGAAGCATACCGCAAATGCTCTGACCTACGGTACAAAGAATCCAAACTCCTTTTGTTTCAGGACTTTTCTTTTCAAGTCTCAACACAACGACGGGAGTTCTCCCCAATCTGCAAGGAACTCTACGCCAAAAACATCAAATTTGCCCTTTTGTACCCGGCAAAACTGAGAATCTTCCATGACGGCAAACCTTACTTCTTCGATAATACAGATTCAGCTCGAAATTTTCTCAAGTCCCTATCATCACCACATTCTAATCCTCGAATGGACGATGCGGACTAACTACCTTAGTCCCAAGTATCCCCCTTTGTGACTACATCTTTTTCCCTTACCTAATGGATAACACATGGTTAATAGTTGTTATATGGTTCTCATTTTTTTTCCCACCTCCCCTCCCCTCTACTAACCAACCTAAAGCTTCTGTTACAGATGGACGGTTATCACTTCTGTCCTCCTTGGTTCGAAAATTTAAAAAATGTTATGACTGGTGGCCTATACTATATCGGCTACTATTTTTTTTTTGCATTGCATTGTTTAATGATCACATATATACTCCAACTCCGTTAATTTGCCCGACACATCATTCTAGTCCTCCCCAAGCGAGCTGGGACGGGGGTAAGGACTATCGTTTACGGCTTCACCTTTTAAGTTCCACTAGAATGGGAGTTGGATAATGACAACCCCTAGAGACACTGCGGCCTCTAAAGATGGCGCAAAGACATCCCTTAAGTTAGTGTCATGGAATGTAGAAGGCCTAAACACACCAATCAAAAGGAAAAAGGTACTAACACACCTTAAAAAATTCCATCCTGATATAGTGTTCCTACAGGAAACACACTGGCGTCCCAATGATCCCAATACACTTAGAGACACCTGGGTTGGAGATTTCAAAAGTGCTTCCTATGTTACTAAAACAAGGGGAGTACTACTCCTATTCCGCAGATCACTGAACTACAAGATCAAAAATGACTGGGTAGACCCCGAGGGCAGGTTTTTGTTCCTAAAGATAGAGGTTGAAGGTGAACTTTTCACCCTAGCATGCATTTACGCCCCCACGGGACCGAACGCCTCCTTCTTCTCAGACATCTATGTCAAATTACAGGACTGGGCGGAGGGAGTTTTGATCATAGGGGGAGACCTTAATACCGTATTAGACCCATTATTAGATGTATCCGGTGGCCCCAGACAACTGAATTACAGTAGATCCACACCACCATCCCTGTCACTGCTACAAGACTCCTTGCAACTACTAGACCCATGGAGATTCCTCCACCCTGACTCTAGAGAATACACCTTCTTCTCACACCCTCATAACATATTCTCCAGATTAGACTATTGGTTAGTACCGACTTCCGCAATACATAGAATCCTGGACTCCACCATAGCCAACATACTCATATCAGACCATGCTCCCATCACCCTAACAATTAAACTAACCACACCCCGACAATACTCATATACCTGGCGGTTCCCTGAATATCTTGCCAACTCAGAAGACTTCAAACTCTTCTTGACACAAACATACCTTAACTATACACAGGATAACGCAGCACATGTTAACGACACAAACCTCTTCTGGCAGGCTTCCAAACCCGTCCTTAGAGGACAGATCATCTCTTATGTTGCCACCAGGAAAAGGCAACTCAGGGAGAGGATGGCAGAGGCGTCCCTTCAGGTAGCCTCGACCTATTCCCAATTACTAGCCGACCCATCTGAAACCAACAGAAAACTATACAAAGACACCAAATCAATCTATGACACTCTTTGTGCCGAACAGGCCAAATTATTCCTATCCTTCCAATCTAATAAATACTTTCGCTGGGGTAATCGCCCAGGGAAACTATTAGCAAACATGGTAAAAACCCATGCAACACCTAAGTACATCACCTCAATTAGAGACATAGACAGACCCCCCTCAACAACACAGGAACAGATTAGCGACACCTTCTTAACTTTCTTTGAGAAATTATACACTGCACCACATGACAACCCCACGGCAGGAATAGATTTCCTGACACAGGCGAATCTCCCCACACTCTCTGAAAGCGATAGAGACCTACTTACCAGTCCCGTAACTGCAGCAGAATTGGAACTAACCATCAAATCTCTCCCAAATGGGAAATCCCCAGGACCCGACGGTATGTCAGCATCTTATTACAAATTACTTCTCCCACACCTAAACGAACACCTCAGGCGGTTATACAATTCCCTCCTGGAGGGACATCCCGCCCCAACAGATTTTAACACTGCCCGAATCATAGTCCTCCCCAAACCCAACAAGGATCACACATTAGTATCATCCTACCGCCCAATTTCACTGTTGAACCAAGACTTTAAAATATTCACAAAGATCCTTGCCACCCGCCTACAAGCAGTCCTACCAAAATTACTACATCCTGCCCAGACAGGCTTCATGCGTAATAAACACTCAGTACACAATATTCGCTCACTACTAGCAGCTATGTATAAAACCCATGATTCACAGGAATTAGACAATATGGTACTGAGCTGTGACGCAGATAAAGCCTTTGACCGAGTGTCCTGGGCCCACATAGATAGATTACTTAGACTTCAAAATTCTGGTACTGCTTTTGTCAAGGTATTTCACATCATCTATCAAACACCACAAGCCTTCCTGACGGTGAACGGTCACAATTCAAGACTATTCTCCTTACATCGCGGCACCAGACAGGGTTGCCCCCTATCCCCTCTATTATTTAACTTAGCCTTAGATCCCCTCCTTCGCCATTTCTGCAGAGAAAATAGATGGAGCGGCATAAAACTAGCTAATCACGAAATCAAATTCTCAGCATTTGCTGATGACATTCTACTTTATTTTAGCAATCCCCGACAAGCCATGCCATACCTACTTGACATCCTGGACTCATTCGAACTAGTCTCTGGCTTCAAAATTAATCCATCCAAAACGGAAGCATTAGCCTTCTTTCCTTCTATGAGGACAGGCTGGGGAGAAACTTTCCCATTTCACTGGGCCACAAACAATTGCATTACCTACCTAGGGATTAAATTCCCTGACCACCCCTCTAAACTATACTCACTTAATTTCCCCCCAATATTGGCCAAGACATATGCAGACTTCGCCAAATGGTCTCACCTCCCCCTTACATACACAGGCAGGAGCCACTTGTACAAAATGATAAGTTTTCCCCGCCTACTTTATGTACTACAGATGCTCCCACTGATCCCACCCAAACACATACTAGCTCAACTAGACAAAGCACTGTCCAAATTTATTTGGGCGGATAAACACCCTAGATTCTCGTTATTCAAATTACGCCAACCTCGCTCCCTCGGAGGCCTTAATTTACCATGCCTTTATTCCTATGCCTTGGCAGCTAACTACAGAATCGCTTTGGACTGGATTGGCGGATATGATGTATACGCCAACACACAGTTGGAGCAGTCTTTTGCCCCATCCCAGGCCCTGGTATCCTTATTACACACCACACCCACCTCCATACCACACTGCATGTCAGATAACATACTCATCTCCTCCACCTGCGCTGCATGGAGACAAACCCGAGCTCGACTGAAGATATCACGATACACATCATTATTTTTACCTCTTTGGAACAACCCTGACTTCAAGCCTCACACCACCTCCCCCATATTTCAGACTTGGTACAATGGTGGACTAAAATACATTCATCATTTCTTACATGCCGAAACTCTAACCTTACTTACACAATCTCAACTCATAACACGCTTTCCATCCTTACCAATCCCAATTTTTCCATTCCTTCAAGCATGTAGTTACGTACAAAAGGTTACATCCTCACTAATTGCACAGGATAACTCCCACACCCTGGACAACACATTACGACGCACCCAAGATGGTAGATTTCCCACAGCACTCATATATACACATTCCCGCACCCTATTGGATGTAGAAACTGGCTCAACAGGCCTCCTAAAGTGGAAGCTAGAATTCCCAGACCTCACAATGAAACTAATTCTGGAAGCCAACACATACTTGGACAAAACACTAGGCTCAGTCACATACTCAGAAATGCACCAAAAAATTTTACATAGAGCATATATCACTCCCAAACTGCGACACCTGATTGGAGCAGCTCCATCATCTCACTGCTTCAAATGCACTGCTCCAGAAGCAGATCTTGTACACTGCCTATGGTCGTGTCCTAAGGTACACACACTCTGGCAGACACTCCAGTCATATATTACAACAGAATTACAGCTACAATTTATCATCACAAAGACATGGGCATTCTGGGGCATATTCCCAAAACACCCCCCCCCTGGGCTAGCCAAAGGACAACGCATCCTCTTAATTAAACTGGCAGCAGCCACAAAAAAAACAATCCTATCACAATGGATATCCACCGACTCAATCCCCATCACATTACTACATCCTAGGATCTCTCACCTATTCCACCTAGACTGGACCAATACCGCCCTACAGAAAGACAAATTGACTGAGAAATTTTTTCACATTTGGCTACCCTATATCCAGACCCTCCCCCAGGTTACAAAGGAAGCTTTACGGAAATGCTTCAAAGACACCAAATGGTATTTGCAGGAGACATTGGACTCTACACCTCCCCCCTTTTGAACCACCGACTCTATACCACACATGTATATCGCTTAACTTCCCAACACTCCAAAGGCTACTACACACCCTCTACAGTTACCATACTATTACTACCTAGGGCTTACTCGGAGTAGAATTGTATTTCTTGTACTATCTGTTCATAATGTAATGTATTATACTGTTCATATAATGCACACTGTTAAACCTGTTTCACTGGTAATTCACCGGTCAATAAAAACACTTTGAAAAAAAAAGAAACTGAAATGTCAGAGGAGAGCCGACCGGCTATTTAAATTCTATGTTTCAAGCTGGGAAACACTTTACTCCTACCTAAATATAGATTTGCCAAGACTTTGGCAACTTACATGACAGCCTCTACAGCATGGGTCTTCAACCTGTGGCCCTCCAGCTGCTATGGAATTACACATCCCAGTATACACTGCCACAGTTTTGCTATTAACGTATGCTAAAACTAAGGCAGGGCATGCTGGGATGTGTAGTTCCACAGCAGCTGGAGGGCCGCAGGTTGAAGACCCATGCTCTACAGCAGGGCTTCTCAAAACTCGGGTCTCAGGACCCCACACAGTGCATGTTTTGCAGGTAACCCAGCAGGTGCACAGGTGTGTTAATTACTCACTGACACATTTTAAAAGGTCCACAGGTGGAGCTAATTATTTCACTTGCAATTCTGTGAGGAGACCTGCAAAACATGCACTGTGTGGGGTCCTGAGGACTGAGTTTGAGAACCTGTGTTCTACAGCTTTCTACCTTGCAGTCTAATTTCCTGCCACTAGATGGTGATATTGTACTCTTTATAGCAGTGGTTCTCAAACTCGGTCCTCAGGACCCCACACGGTGCATGTTTTGCAGGTAACACAGCAAGTGCACAGGTGTATTAATTTTTCACTGACACATTTTAAAAGGTCTACAGGAGGAGCTCATCATTTCACTTGTGATTCTGTGAGGAGACCTACAAAACATGCACTGTGGGGGGTCCTGAGGACCGAGTTTGAGAACCTGTGATTTAACATGTACTGTATATTTAACTCAGTCATTGGGAACCAGTTTCCCCAATACAACACCTACTGTACATAAAAATATGGAAACAGAGCAAGTAAAACAAATTTACTCACTTTTTCAATTGTTTGAAACAAACTGACAAAATGGATTGCTCTCTCTCGGATACTAGATTTACTTCGGCTTTCTGCAACTTCTGCCCAGAACTGAAACTCATCAGTGGGGGTTATAATACCTGTAAGACACAATAAAGGCATGTCATACTTTTGTGCTCGCTTATAATATTGCAATGACCTTTTTAAAGCCATAAACATTATTATCTGTAAGCGCAAAAATATTCAGCGTGTTCTCATACACAAACCTTGCAAGTCATCTTCTCTGCCAGACATAGAGCTTCTGCCACTGGCCACTGCGGTCCGCAACACACTGCCCAGTCCGGCCTCCAGGTCACTCAGCAAGGCCTGCAGCTTTGGGTCAAACTGCTTACTCCACTTTTCATCCTTAACAAGTTAGAATACAGGAAGCGATAACTATAAACCACATTCAAACGCTGCAATTTCATGATCTCTGCAATACGGATTTATTATTATCTGTGTTTCCTTGTCCCACTCCACTCCTCCCCCAATTCTATGTTCCAGATATGAATTACCAAATTGTAAGAAAACGTGTAATCATGTGATAACAATCTAGTAAGACAACTGCTACTAACAAGACAGGCCCGACCACAGGGAAGCCAGTGATGCACATATCTTTCCCAACCAGGTTAAGCTGTAACTAGATGACATACTCCAGGCACGGATAACTGCATAACTCTGATATCCAGGGTAGCATAACAGCCTATGGTGCGGTGCGTCCCAGTACTGGGGGAAGGGATAATACCTTTAAACCCGCTTAAACTAACCCTACCTGCTTTAATTTGGACCAATAACGTGGTCATTTTAGACAAATCACAGAAAACATGGGCCCAAACCAATAACCTTCCCCAATCAGGGATGCACAGAAATTTGGTTGCGGATATCAGGGATATGGTAGAACGTGCCACCCCCACACGCAATGGGTCCTACGTACACTCTGCCTGATCATCAGAGGTTGGGACCGTTCAATTTTCTTACTGTGAAGAATCATAGATATTAAGGAGAGACTATGAATATTAGGGCCTTGTAAATTATGTTTCTTTTAAGTCTGAGTTATGAATGTGCCGCACACTTGTCAATAGACAGATTTATTCAGGATAGTGGCTTTCGCTGACTATCAGAATAGACAGCCACAGGAAAACTTTTGTTAGTACCTAGGAAGTTATCATAAGCATGTCAATGTTAATTCAGGCCTAGGAAGGCCTTTTGGGTGACGTCAGGACCTTTACAGGTAATTGAATTCAGAGGAAGAGGCCAATTGCCTGACAGGCCACAGACCTTTTTTCTGTGTTGGCATCTACAGGAAAGCAAACCAGTGGGGTGTAATTAGACCAAATGTGTTTTGAGACAAACACAAAAGGTAACTACACCACAGTAAAAGCACACCATACTGGATATGGTTTAGGACTTCAAATCATATGTTCTCTAAGAAGAATAGTATCCAAGACATGAAACATCTCCACCATCCCACAACACAAACGCATGATAATTACACTTATATGGTAGCTAAAATAGCAGAGAGTAATATGGACACCCCATATTCTAGAATATCATATATGTGAATTGGAGTCGTAAGTAATATTAGCAAGTTAGGGAGGATACCAGCCTTAATTATCTATCCAGAAAATCAGCAGGGGCTTATGAGACCTCATCTAAGGCGTGATACTCTACTATTGCTTGGGGTTCAAAGACGCATTGAAGTTTAAACCTGCATTTACCCTGCCTTTCTTCTGTTCTCCCCAGGACAGATTTTCTCCATGTCAATCTGTAAGTTTTGTCATTTTTATTTTAATTACTTGCTTGTATGTTTTTTGTAAACATTGTCTTGTTAACAATCTTTTCTAAATAAGCATTGTACCATTTTGGAAATAATAAGATTTTACTTACCGGTAAATCTATTTCTCGTAGTCCGTAGTGGATGCTGGGGACTCCGTAAGGACCATGGGGAATAGACGGGCTCCGCAGGAGACATGGGCACTTTAAGAAAGAAATTAGATTCTGGTGTGCTCTGGCTCCTCCCTCTATGTCCCTCCTCCAGACCTCAGTTAGAGAAACTGTGCCCGGAAGAGCTGACAGTACTAGGAAAGGATTTGGAATCCAGGGCAAGACTCATACCAGCCACACCAATCACACCGTATAACTTGTGATAAACTTACCCAGTCAACAGTATGAACAACAACAGAGCATCAGTTCAACCCTGATGCAACAATAACATAGCCCTTATTGCAGCAATAACTATATACAAGTATTGCAGAAGAAGTCCGCACTTGGGACGGGCACCCAGCATCCACTACGGACTACGAGAAATAGATTTACCGGTAAGTAAAATCTTATTTTCTCTAACGTCCTAGTGGATGCTGGGGACTCCGTAAGGACCATGGGGATTATACCAAAGCTCCCAAACGGGCGGGAGAGTGCGGATGACTCTGCAGCACCGAATGAGCAACACAAGGTCCACCTCAGCCAGGGTATCAAACTTGTAGAACTTTGCAAAAGTGTTTGCATCTGAAGTAGCCGCTCGGCATAGCTGTAATGCCGAGACCCCTCGGGCAGCCACCCAAAAAGAGCCCACCTTCCTAGTGGAATGGGCCTGAACTGATTTTGGCAGCGGCAATCCAGCCGCAGAATGAGCCTGCTGAATCGTGTTACAGATCCAGCGAGCAATAGTTTGCTTTGAAGCAGGAGCACCCAGCTTGTTGGAAGCATACAGGACAAACAAAGATTCTGTTTTCCTGACCCTAGCCGTTCTGGCTACATAAACCTTCAAAGCCCTGACCACATCAAGTAACTCGGAATCCTCCAAGTCAGTATAGGCCACAGGCACCACAATAGGTTGGTTTATATGAAAGGATGAAAACACTTTTGGCAGAAATTGTGGACGGGTCCGCAATTCTGCTCTATCCGCATGGAAAACCAGATAGGGGCTTTTATGTGACAAAGCCGCTAATTCTGACACACGCCTAGCCGAAGCCAGCGCTAGTAGCATGACCACCTTCCACGTGAGATATTTCAATTCCACCGTTTTGAGTGGTTCAAACCAGTGGGATTTCAGGAAACTCAACACCACGTTAAGATCCCAAGGTGCCACCGGGGGCACAAAAGGGGGCTGAATACGCAGCACTCCCTTCACAAATGTCTGAACTTCAGGTAGAGAAGCCAGCTCTTTTTGAAAGAAAATGGATAGGGCCGGAAACTGGACCTTAATGGAACCCAATTTTAGGCCCAAAGTCACCCCCTGACTGTAGGAAGTGAAGGAAACGGCCCAGCTGGAATTCCTCCGTAGGGGCATTCCTGGCCTCACACCAAGCAACATATTTTCGCCATATACGGTGATAATGTTGAGCTGTCACGTCCTTCCTAGCCTTTATCAGCGTAGGAATGACCTCATCTGGAATGCCTTTTTCCGCTAGGATCCGGCGTTCAACCGCCATGCCGTCAAACGCAGCCGCGGTAAGTCTTGGAAAAGACAGGGCCCTTGTTGCAACAAGTCCTGTCTTAGAGGAAGAGGCCACGGGTCCTCTGTGAGCATTTCTTGCAGATCTGGATACCAAGCCCTTCTTGGCCCATCCGGAACAATGAGTATTGTTCTCACTCCTCTTTTTCTTATGGGTATGAGAGGAAGAGGAGAAAATACATAGACCGACTGGAACACCCACGGTGTCACCAGTGCGTCCACAGCTATCGCCTGAGGGTCTCATGACCTGGCGCAATACCTCTGTAGCTTTTTGTTGAGGCGGGATGCCATCACGTCCACCTGTGGCAGTTCCCACCGACTTGCAATCTGCGTGAAGACTTCTTGATGAAGTCCTCACTCTCCCGGGAGGAGGTCGTGCCTGCTGAGGAAGTCTGCTTCCCAGTTGTCCACTCCCGGGATGAACACTGCTGACAGTGCGCTTACGTGATTCTCCGCCCAGCGAAGAATTCTGGTGGCTTCTGACTGAATCAGAACCGGTTGGTCGCGAAGCAGGGTCTCCGCTTGACGTAGGGCGTTGTAGACGGCCCTTAATTCCAGGATGGTGATGTGAAGGCAAGTCTCCTGACTTGACCACAGACCTTGGAAATTTCTTCCCTGTGTGACTGCTCCCCACCCTCGGAGGCTTGCATCCGTGGTCACCAGGACCCAGTCCTGAATGCCGAATCTGCGGCCCTCGAGAAGGTGAGCACTCTGCAGCCACCACAGGAGAGACAACCTGGCCCTGGAGGATAGGGTGATTAACCGATGCATCTGAAGATGTGATCCGGACCACTTGTCCAGTAAGTCCCATTGAAAAGGTCCTCGCATGGAACCTGCCGAAGGGAATGGCATCTTATGATGCCACCATCCTTCCCAGGACTCGAGTGCAGTGATGCACTGACACCTGTTTTGGTTTTAATAGGTTCCTGACCAGTGTCATGAGCTCCTGAGCTCTCTCTATCGGGAGATAAACTCTTTTCTGGTCTGTGTCTAGAATCATGCCTAGGAAAGGCAGATGAGCCGTAGGAACCAACTGCGACTTTGGAATATTTAGAATCCAGCCGTGTTGCCGTTACACTTCCAGAGAAAGTGATACGCTGTTCAGCAACTGCTCTCTTAATCTCGCTTTTATGAGGAGATCGTCCAAGTACGGGGTAATTGTGACACCTTGCTTCCGCAGGAGCACTATCATTTCCGCCATTACCTTGGTGAAGATTCTCGGGGCCGTGGGGAGACCAAACGGCAACGTCTGAAATTGGTAATGACAATCCTGTACCGCAAATCTGAGGTACGCCTGATGAGGTGGATAAATGGGGACATGAAGATATGCATCCTTTATGTCCAGAGACACCATAAAATTTCCCCCTTTCAGGCTTGCGATGACCGCTCTTAGCGATTCCATCTTGAACTTGAACCTTTTCAGGTATATGTTCAGGGATTTTAAATTCAATATGGGTCTGACCAAACCGTCCGGTTTCGGGACTACAACATGGTCGAATAATAACCCGCTCCTTGTTGAAGGAGGGGAACCTTGACCACCACCCGTTGAAGATACAATTTGTGAATTGCAGTTAACACTATTTCCCTCTCGTGAGGGGAAGCCGGCAGGGACGTCGGTGAGGGGGCATCTCCTCAAAGTCCAGCTTGTATCCCTGAGACACAATATCAACTGCCCAGGGATCCAACAGGGAGTGAACCCACTTGTGGCTGAAATTACAAAGACGTGCCCCCACCGTGCCTAGCTCCGCCTGTGGAGCCCCAGCGACATGCGGTGGATTTTGTAGAGGCCGGGGAGGACTTCTGTACCTGGGAACTAGCTGTGTTGTGCAGCTTCTATCCTCTGCCCCTGCCTCTGGCAAGAAAGGATGCACCTCGGACTTTCTTGTTTCTTTGTGATCGAAAGGCTGCATTTGATAATGTCGTGCTTTCCTAGGCTGTGCAGGAATATAAGGCAAAAGATCAGAATTACCAGCTATAGCTGTGGAGACCAGGTCCGAGATCCCTTCTCCACACAATCCTCAGCCTTCCATATGCCTCTTAAGTCGGCATCACCTGTCCATTGCATATTCTACAGAACATGTCAAGCAGAAATCGACATAGCGTTGACTCTAGAACCCAGTAGACTAATGTCTCTTTGGGCATGTTTTGTATATATATATATATATATATATATATATATATATATATCTCTTAAGACAGCATCTTTAATATATATATATATATATATATATATATATATATATATCAGGATTTTGGTACTTACCGATAAATCCCTTTCTCCGATTCCACAGGGGCCACTGGAGTGTAGTTACAATGGAGAGATAGTAGGTGGTATTGGTAGCTGGCACTTTAAAAATTCTCACACTGTGGCTAGCTCCTCCCCTACTATCTCCCCTCCAAGCCAGTCTACGTTAAACTGTGCCCGAGGAGAGCTGTAATAAACAAACCGTAAGGTAGAGGAGGTTAACGACGCCCTGTAAACCAGGCGAACACAAACTAAACCTGGAACAGAACCTGACAAAAAACCAGGCTAGCCTGAACCCAACAAGCAGTC
This sequence comes from Pseudophryne corroboree, assembly GCF_028390025.1. Classification (NCBI taxonomy): domain Eukaryota; kingdom Metazoa; phylum Chordata; class Amphibia; order Anura; family Myobatrachidae; genus Pseudophryne; species Pseudophryne corroboree. The sequence goes on along the minus strand of NC_086445.1, from coordinate 96,392,256 downwards.
ATATGGTGATCTGCAATCGTTAATCAAACAAAAATCAGGAGAAACAGCGCTGGGCGGGCGTCCAGTGGCCCCTGTGGAATCGGAGAAAGGGATTTATCGGTAAGTACCAAAATCCTGATTTCTCCTTCATCCACTAGGGGCCACTGGAGTGTAGTTACAATGGGGACGTCCCAGAGCTCCCAAAAAACGGGTGGGAAAGCGCTGAGAGTCCTGTAAAAACTGCTCGGCCAAACAGTGATGCAGAGGCCGTAAAAGTGTCAAACTTGTAGAATTTGACAAAACGAATGTCGGTTTGACCAAGTAGCCGCCCGACAAAATATTCATGGAGACCCCGCGGGCGGCTGCCCACGAAGGTCTTACAATGCGCGTAAAGCGCGCTGAATTGGAAAACGGAGGTTCCCTAGTAACCGCCAAGAAGACTGTCTGATGATCAGATGTATCCAACTGTCCAGCATATGCTGGGGCCCCGGCTATTTAGTACGGGAGCATCGTCCAGAGCAAAGAAGAAAAAACACTTCATCGAATAGCCTGAGACCTCTGTAGAGAGAGTTGACGAGCCCTGACAACATTCAGAGAGGATTGAAAACCACTAGTGTCAGATTTATATGAAAAATGGACCTCCCCTCTGGAAGAAACGACCGCTGAGGCCGAAGCCGAGCCCGGGGAGTTGCCAATAGAGTACTCCCTGAACAAGAGGCCGAACTTACGGCCGCTAGGCTAATCTCATTTGGAAGAAAAGCGAAAAAGGCAGAGACCTAAAATTCCGGTCAGTGTGGTTTGAAGCGCAGCGGAGCAAAAAACCTCCCAGAGAAACCAAAGATGAATGGTAACTGGAAGAAGGGGGAAAAACCCCCTTTTATCTTCATTATGTTCCATAAAGTTTTCCCAAAGTGGCAAAAGCGAGAAGAGGTAATAGACTTCTGAAATCGGAGCCCAGTAGGCCTAACCGAACTAGGGAACTCCTCCCTTCTGAGGTCTCGTGAACAGTCACACGGGTAACCGAAACCAGTGTAAAATTGAACAAGGAGAAAAAAAAAGGAGCCTGTTGAAGTAGACAGTCCCGTCGAGGTAGGAGCCAAGGCTCCTCTACTGACAACAGGCGTATCTGTATCTTCAAGTCATGCGTGGCCCAACCAGCGCCACCGAGAGGACTAGCACGCATAATCCCCTCCTGTGTTACTGAACATGAAGTAGAAATAGAAAAGGAGGCAGGATAGAATAACCAGAAAACTCCCCGGAGCCCTGAGGGCCTCCACGGCTACTGCCGTCCGAGAGTAATAAAGGGTTAAAGAGTCAGTCAGAACGCCCTGAGGTCGATCCGAAATCTCCGCCCACAGCGGACCAGCTGACAAAACTCCGGGGCATGTTCCCTCACCCAGGAGTCTGACCTGGTGGCTTGATCTGGAAACAAGATTGTTGTCCCCCGTTCCGAGAGGAATGGAGGCGACCACTCATTACGTCGCAACTTGACTGAAGAAATAGAGTCTCTGGTGCCGAGGAATGAAAAAACCTCTGACGGACCGTGTTGAGAAACGTCTATGCGGAGCATAAATTGGATCTGTGTCGAATCAGAAGCTCGTGGATCCTCCGGATATTCAGAAGCCACCTAATGTACAGAGTGGGATAGTAGCAGTAAATTGTCCCATTAGGGAACCAACGTCACCCACTGCCCTTGAAAAAGAGTTATTCTGTTATCTTCCTAAACTCTGTGGGAGCGGAAGAGAGAAGAGTAAAGGACTTACAGTGAAAATGAGAATCCTGTTAAGGGGGAATCTGAGAAAAGCCTGTCCAACGGAAATCAGTAAACAGGCATCTCTGAAGACAAGGGACACGTAAAACTCCCTTTCTTGTTTAAACTAGCAATCACAGACTAAAAGGATTGTAAGGCCAGAATAGGCCTGTCCGAGCCACTTGGCTTCGGAACGTGAAAAGAAAACAAAGGCCTGAGAACTGTCCTAATTCAAATGATATGTGTAAAACAGGGATCAACACCCTTTGCGGTTAGAAACCTATGGAGCGCAGCCTGCAGTATGACTGTCTTGTCATCGTAAATCAGCCGACCCATGCCGAGGGACTCCTGAGACGGTTGTAACCGCCCAAGCCTTCTCCCATCGACCTGCGCCTACCCTGGGACCCTGCAGGTGTAATGGGTGTATAGGATGACATAAAATCAGACTGGACTGAGGATGTTGAACCTCTGCTTCAGCCTTTTTACCCTGAGAACCCCTGGCGACGAAGATATCACCCGTGTGGAGTCAAAAACCTGAAAGGGCACGAAACAATCTAAAGGGAAGACCAGTAAAGGTCTGTCTTGGAGCTGGGGCAGTAGTAGGAGAAATCAAAGTGGACCTACCTCCATTGGTTCAAGAAATCCTGCAGAAAGTTCCTTCCCCAGAACCATCTGCCCCGTAGGATTTCATGTTTACTTGTCACTGTCGCAGCCCCAGAGGTCGTCGGGTTAAGACAGCCCAAGCGAAGATGCAGGGTCCGAGTCTGTAGACATGGAGACCTCCAAGGAACATAAAGCAGAATCGTGATTCTGACCTGTATCAAAGTATCAATTGATCCTGATGCGAAGCATCCTGTAACCTAGAGGACAATTGTTCCCCAACCTACCTGCTCCGGATACGGTAGAACCATGCTGCCGCATATGTCGATGGATCCCTGAGCAAGGTTGCCTCAGGAAAACGGCGGCTTGATGGACCGGCGATACACCGAGGTGTATACCCTAGAGAGGTTCTGATACCATCTCCTGCCATCTGCGGGGAAAAGATAGGAAAACAAACCCTGTTTGATACCTGATATTGTGTATTCGGGTGTCTGTCGGCCGCCTACCGGAGCCTGCCCAGCTCATCCGAAACTGAACCAGTCGCTGTCATTTTCGTCAATGGCGTGGAACCCTGATGGACTTGACGTGTCCTCCTCCTTTACCTGCAGTATCAGATGAACTGCTGTATTATGTACCTGTATATTCTGAGACACTGGTTCAGATCCACAGAAAACAGACATCAGTAATGCATGGAATGTTAGCAAAGTTTCTTTTTGGAAAGGTGTGTTTGGTCCCGCTGTGATTTGATCCTGTGACCTTGGAAACCAAAGTCCAAGGGCTTACCTGATGAGCTATTGTCTGGTTAATAGTGACATTACCTGCATCATTGATCAAACAGGGGTGTGCAGGTGCGTGGAGGGCGAAGCAGATGGCTCCGCCGCATACTTCACACCTAAGAGGGAATTCTTCGACTATCCCAGGAGAGACAAACGAAAGGAGAAAAGGTGGGTTAAATAAACAGAGCCCTACGTAAGGTCTGCACTATAATGTGTAGTGACCGATACGATTAAAATAAACTTTCTGGAGCAGCGGAGACCTGAACCAGCAACGCTGCGCTGTGGGACAGGAGTCTTAGCCCTAGGCTATAGGAGTTCTCCTTAAAGTTTTGTTTGGATTCAAACCCCTGTTCAGATACCCGCTACTAGCGTACTGAGCCGCAGCGCTATTTGTCTGATGCCTTACACGCATTCCACAATTACAAATAGCATTAGTAACTAGTGACAACAAGGAATAATAAAGGGAAGGCAACACCCCGCCCTGTATTTAGTGTACCGCTAATTAAGGTGCACCAGATGTTTCTCTGAGGTTCCGCTGGCTTTTCAAAATGGTGACCAGCCTGTGAGAAAGATGGGGGAAAATGTTATGTGCAAGATGTTGTTATTAGAAAACATTGCGGAAGTAGCCTACAGCACCTGGTATTCCCAGGCGGTCTCCCATCCAAGTACTAACCGGGCCTGACCCTGCTTAGTTTCCGAGATCAGACGAGATCGGGCGTGTTCAGGGTGGTGTGGCCGTAGGCTTTTATCCCCTATATCTGGTATTTTATGGATTTATCTATATACATACCTACACGCACTTAAATATATATATCTATATATATACATGCACAAACATAACTATATATGTATATATACACACACACCGTAGGTAAATAAATACTGCACAGTAGATCCTTTTAATTATTATTGAGCTGAGTCCCAGCCACTGTAATAGAGCAGGTTCCCTGATTTGCAAGTAGGAAAATGCTGGGTAGAGGACTCTACTGCAGGAGGAATGTATCTATATTTCAGCAGCCTGAAGTATCGAAAAGTTACAAATCCCAGAGCTGTTGCCTAGCGACGGGGAGACCTGGGAGCCCGCTGAGTAAAGCGGGTTAACTGTTAATATACCTGGGACTTTATTTGTATTTGTCTCTGAGTATGCAAGATTAGCCCACTGGGCTATAGGAGACACTGCAAATATGAAGCCAGGTCTGTGCAGGGAGGAAATGGCCGCCAGAGTGAAACTCCTCTGGGCTATGCGATAAAATCTATATAGTGGATAACTGGATTAGTGCTGAGCCACTCTGACTATATCACATTCTCCTCAGCACCATGTGCATTAAACTCACATAAATGCCTATTACACTATAACAGTGGCCGGGGAGCGGAGAATGCTGAGCCCGCTGTACAGAGCAGGAGTTAGCTCCGCCCCCCGGCTATGGCGCCTTATTGCAAAACTAAGCGGGAAGCGAGCTGTACCCTCCGCTGGGCCTGCGAGTCACCGCCGGGGAGCGCTGAGCGCTGAGCCCGCTATACAGCGCTAGTAGAGCCCTGTATCTGCTAGCCGCCGCCGGGGAGTGTTGCGCTGAACAGAGCGCGAGTCGCCGCCTGGGAGCAGGGAGCGCTGAGCTCGCTCTACAGAGCGGGACTTAGCTCCGCCCCCTCCGTACAAGGCGCCAAATTTAAACATTGCTTTGCGCTCGAGCGGGATCCCTGTGCCGGCTCTGTGAGTCGCGCTGAGTGGGTGCGGGGGGTGCGGGGAGCTGGGGGAGCAGAGGGTTATCAGAATGACACACACCCGTTTTTCAGTCAGGGTTGTATAAACACATACTCAGCCTCCCCCAATCATCCTGTCTGTTTCTCCATGAGGAGGACAGGTAAGGATACAATAAAGTACATTACAGCCCCAGAGAGCCCTTCTGGAGTGGGTTGTACAACAATAAACAGATTGCTCTAAAAACATACATAGCCACCACAAATAAAGTATACTTCACTCACCACTGTGTTCTTGGTGGATCGGCCCCGACACACGCCGCACGCAGCGGCGTCCAGCCGGAATCTTCTGTGGTGGGGTGGTCCCGACACAAGCCGCACGCAGCGGTGTCCGACCATTTTTGATACTCACCGCTGCCATGCTGCCGGAATCTTCTGCTGGATGGAGTGGCCGCGACACGCGCCGCACGCAGCGGTGTCCGCCAACTCAGGAGAGCTCAGTGTCTCCCTCAGCCGGGGCCCATCCCTAGCCGCACGCAGCTGCGATGGGACCCCGCCGGCAGCTCCCACGGTGCAGACTGGCAGTGGCAGAGCTGCCAGTCTGTGAGTGTGTGTAAGAAAAATAAAATAATAAAGAAAAAAGAAGAAAATTCTTCAGCTAAACCCAAGTGAACCAGCTACCTCGGGCACTTAACTAAGACTGGCTTGGAGGGGAGATAGTAGGGGAGGAGCTAGCCACAGTGTGAGAATTTTTAAAGTGCCAGCTACCAATACCACCTACTATCTCTCCATTGTAACTACACTCCAGTGGCCCCTAGTGGATGAAGGAGAAATATATATATATATATATATATATATATATATATATATATATATATATATATATATATATATATATATATATATATATATATATATATATATATACACACACACACACACACACACACACACACATATACATACTAGGGTCTCAATCTGTGCTTATAAAAGGTACCTGTCCACGCTGCTACAGCGCTATAAACCCATGCCAACACAATCGCCGGTCTGAGTAGTGTACCAGAATGTGCACGCTATCTGCAGGATCCCCGAGGACAGCTGTTAAGTCAGGGCTACCTTTTGGGCAAACGTGACACCCTAGGGGAAGATTCCCATCGTATCCTGGCCCTAGTAGGGAAAGGATACTCCCTGAAAATTCTTTGTGGGAAACTGCAGTCTCTTGTCTGGAGATTCCCGCTCTTTTTCATCATGAGAGGAGGGAAATTTACCTCAGCATTCTTCCCCTTAAACATGTGTACCCTTGTGTCAGGGACAGATGAGTCATCAGTGATATGCAAATCATCTTTTATTACAATAATCATATATTGAATACTTTCCTGCCATTTTGGCTGTAACTTTGCATTATCGTAGTCGACACTGGAGTCAGACTCCGTGTCGATATCAGTGTCTATTATTTTGGATAGTGAGCATTGAGAGACTCTGAAGGTCTCTGCGACATAGGGACAGACATGGGTAGATTCCCTGTCTGTTCTCTAATCTTTTGTGCAATAACTTCACCTTAGCACTTAATTACACATATCCAAACAGGTGTCGGCGTTGTCGACGGAGACGCCCCTCACACACACATTTGCTCCATCTCCTCCTTAGGGGAGCCTTTTACCTCAGACATGTCGACACACACGTACCGACACACCACACACTCAGGGAATGCTCATCTGAAGACAATTCCCCCACAAGGCCCTTTGGAGAGACAGAGAGAGAGTATGCCAGCACACACCCCAGCGCTATTAACCCAGGAATAACACAGTAACTTAATGTTAACCCAGTAGCTGCTGTTTATAATAAGATTTTACTTACCGATAAATCTATTTCTCGTAGTCCGTAGTGGATGCTGGGGACTCCGTAAGGACCATGGGGATATAGCGGCTCCGCAGGAGACAGGGCACAATAATAAAAGCTTTAGGATCAGGTGGTGTGCACTGGCTCCTCCCCCTATGACCCTCCTCCAAGCCTCAGTTAGGATACTGTGCCCGGACGAGCGTGCATAATAAGGAAGGATATTGAATCCCGGGTAAGACTCATACCAGCCACACCAATTACACCGTACAACCTGTGATCTGAACCCAGTTAACAGTATGATAACAACGAAGGAGCCTCTGACAAGATGGCTCACAACAAGAATAACCCGATTTTTGTAACAATAACTATGTACAAGTATTGCAGACAATCCGCACTTGGGATGGGCGCCCAGCATCCACTACGGACTACGAGAAATAGATTTATCGGTAAGTAAAATCTTATTTTCTCTGACGTCCTAGTGGATGCTGGGGACTCCGTAAGGACCATGGGGATTATACCAAAGCTCCCAAACGGGCGGGAGAGTGCGGATGACCCTGCAGCACCGAATGAGAGACTCCATGTCCTCCTCAGCCAGGGTATCAAATTTGTAGAATTTAGCAAACGTGTTTGCCCCTGACCAAGTAACTGCTCGGCAAAGTTGTAAAGCCGAGACCCCTCGGGCAGTCGCCCAAGATGAGCCCCCTTCCTTTTGGAATGGGCTTTTACAGATTTTTGGCTGTGGCAGGCCTGCCACAGAATGTGTAAACTGAATTGTATTACAAATCCAGCGAGCAATCGTCTGCTTAGAAGCACCCATCTTGTTGGGTGCATACAGGCTAAACAGCGAGTTAGATTTTCTGACTCCAGCCGTCCTGGAAACATATTTTTCAGGGCCCTGACAACGTCAAGTAACTTGGAGTAGGTTGGTTCATATGAAAAACAGAAAACACCTTAAGGAGAAATTGAGGACGAGTCCTCAATTCTGCCCTGTCAGAATGAAAAATTAAGTAAGGGCTTTATATATGATAAAGCCGCCAATTCTGACACACGCCTGGCTGAAGCCAGGGCTAATAGCATCGTTACCTTCCATGTGAGATATTTTAAGTCCACAGTGGTGAGTGGTTCAAACCAATGTGACTTTAGGAAACTCAAAACAACATTGAGATCCCAAGGTGACACTGGGGCACAAAATGAGGCTGTATATGCAGTACCCCTTTTACAAACATCTGAACGTCAGGCACTAAAGCCAGTTCTTTCTGGAAGAAATTCGACAGGGCCGAAATTTGAACCTTAATGGACCCTAATTTTAGGCCCATAGACAGTCCTGTTTTCAGGAAATGTAGGAAACGACCCAGTTGGAATTCCTCTGTAGGGGCCTTCTTGGCCTCACACCACGCAACATATCTTCACCAAATGCGGTGAAAATGTTTTGCGGTTACATCCTTCCTGTCTTCGACCAGGGTAGGGATGACTTCATCTGGAATGCCCTTTCAGGATCCGGCGTTCAACCGCCATGCCGTCAAACGCGGCCGCGGTAAGTCTTGGAACAGACAAGGCCCCTGCTGGAGCAGGTCCTTTCTTAAAGGTAGAGGCCACGGGTCTTCCGTGAACATCTCTTGAAGTTTCGGGTACCAAGTCCTTCTTGGCCAATCCGGAACCACGAGTATCGTTCTTACTCATCTCCCTCTTATGATTCTCAGTACTTTTGGTATGAGAGGCATAGGAGGGAACACATACTCTGACTGGTACACCCACAGTGTTACCAGAGCGTCCACCGCTATTGCCTGAGGGTCCCTTGACCTGGCGCAATATCTGTCTAGTTTTTTGTTCAGGCGGGACGCCATCATGTCCACCTTTGGTTTTTCCCAACGGTTTTCAATCATGTGGAAGACTTCCCGATGAAGTCCCCACTCTCCCGGGTAGAGGTCATGCCTGCTGAGGAAGTCTGCTTCCCAGTTTTCCACTCCCGGAATGAACACTGCTGAGAGTGTTATCACATGATTTTTCGCCCAGCGAAGAATCCTTGTAGTTTCTGCCATTTCCCTCCTGCTTCTTGTGCCGCCCTGTTTACGTGGGCGACTGCCGTGATGTTGTCCCACTGGATCAATACCGGCTGACCTTGAAGCAGAGGTCTTGCTAAGCTTAGAGCATTGTAAATTGCCCTTAGCTCCAGTATATTTATGTGGAGAGAAGTCTCCAGACTTGATCACACTCTCTGGAAATTTTTTCCTTGTGTGACTGCTCCCCAGCCACTCAGGCTGGCATCCGTGGTCACCAGGACCCAGTCCTGAATGCCAAATCTGCGGCCCTTTCATAGATGAGCACTCTGCAGCCACCGCAGAAGAAACACCCTTGTCCTTGGAGACAGGGTTATCCGCTGATGCATCTGAAGATGCGATCCGGACCATTTTTCCAGCAGATCCCACGGAAAGGTTCTTGCGTGAAATCTACCGAATGGGATCGCTTTGTAAGAAACCACCATTTTTCACAGGATCCTTGTGCAATGATGCACTGATACTTTTCCTGGTTTTAGGAGGTTCCTGACTAGCTCGGATAACTCCCTGGCTTTCTTCTCCGGGAGAAAACATCCTTTTCTGGACTGTGTCCAGAATCATCCCTAGGAACAGTAGACGTGTCGTCGGAAAAAACTGCGATTTTGGAATATTTAGAATCCACTCGTGCTGTCGTAGAACTACTTAAGATAGTGCTACTCCGACCTCCAACTGTTCTCTGGACCTTGCCTTTATCAGGAAAGCGTCCATATTTCTTTTAAGAAGAATCATCATTTCGGCCATTACCTTGGTAAAGACCCGGGGTGCCGTGGACAATCCAAACGGCAGCGTCTGAACTGATAGTGACAGTTCTGTACCACGAACCTGAGGTACCCTTGGTGAGAAGGCAAATTTGGACATGTAGGTAAGCGTCCCTGATATACAGTGACACCATATCGTCCCCTTCTTCCTGGTTCGCTATCACTACTCTGAGTGACTCCATCTTGATTTGAACGCTTGTATGTAAGTGTTCAAATATTTCAGATCTCACCGAGCCGTCTGGCTTCAGTACCACAATATAGTGTGGAATAATACCCCTTCCCTTGTTGTAGAAGGGGTACTTTTATTATCACCTGCTGGGAATACAGCCTGTGAATTGTTCCCAATACTGCCTCCCTGTCGGAGGGAGACGTTGGTAAAGCAGACTTCAGGAACTTGTGAGGGGGAGACGTCTCGAATTTCCAATGTACACCTGGGATACTACGTGTAGGATCCAGGAGTCCACTTGTGAGTGAGCCCCCTGCGTGCTGAAACTCTTGAGATGACCCCCTACCGCACCTGAGTCCGCTTGTACTGCCCCAGCGTCATGCTGCGGACTTGGCAGAAGCTGTGGAGGGCTTCTGTTCCTGGGAATGGGCTGCCTGCTGCAGTCTTCTTCCCTTTCCTCTACCCCTGGGCAGATATGACTGGCCCTTTTGCCCGCCTGCCCTTATGGGGACGAAAGGACTGAGACTGAAAAGACTGTGTCCTTTTCTGCTGAGATGTGACTTGGGGTAACAAAAGGTGGATTTTTCAGCTGTTGCTATGGCCACCAGGTCCGATGGACCGCCCCTTTATACGGCAATACTTCCATGTGCCGTCTGGAATCTGCATCACCTGACCACTGTCGTGTCTTCGTCTGGCAGATATGGACATCACATTTACTCTTGATGCCAGAATGCAAATATCCCTCTGCGCATCTCGCATATATAGAAATGCATCTATAGTCAATAAAATCTTGTCCCTGTCAAGGGTATCAATATTTTCAGTCAGGAAATCCGACCAAGCCCCCTCAGCGCTGCACATCCAGGCTGAGGCGATTGCTGGTCGTAGTATAACACCAGTATGTGTGTATATACTTTTAGGATATTTTTCAGCTTCCTATCAGCTGGCTCCTTGAGGGCTGCCGTATCTGGAGACGGTAACGCCCCTTGTTTTTATAAGCGTGTGAGCGCCTTATCCACCCTAAGGTGTGTTTCCCAACTCGCCCTAACTTCTGGCGGGAAAGGGTATACCGCCAATAATTTTCTATCGGAGGAAACCCACGTATCATCACACACTTCATTTAATTTATCTGATTCCGGAAAAACTACAAGTAGTTTATTCACACCCTACATAATACCCTTATTTGTGGTACTTGTAGTATCAGAAATATGTAACACCTCCTTCATTGCCCTTAACATGAAACGTGTGGCCCTAAAGGAAAATACGTTTGTTTATTCACCGTCGACACTGGAGTCAGTGTCCGTGTCTGTGTCAACCGACTGAGGTAAATGGGCGTTTTTACAAGCCCCTGACGGTGTCTGAGACGCCTGGACAGGTACTAATTTGTTTGCCGGCCGTCTCATGTCGTCAACCGACCTTGCAGCGTGTTGACATTATCACGTAATTCCTAAATAAGCCATCCATTCCAGTGTCGACTCCCTAGAGAATGACATCACCAATACAGGCAATTTGCTCCGCCTCCTCACCAACATCGTCCTCCTACATGTCGACACACACGTACCGACACACAGCACACACACAGGGAATGCTCTGATAGAGGACAGGACCCCACTAGCCCTTTGGGGAGACAGAGGGAGAGTTTGCCAGCACACACCAAAAACGCTATAATTATACAGGGACAACCCCTTATACAAGTGTTTTCCCTTATAGCATTTTTATATATGTAATCATATCGCCAAATAAGTGCCCCCCCCTCTCTGTTTTAACCCTGTTTCTGTAGTGCAGTGCAGGGGAGAGCCTGGGAGCCTTCCTCACAGCAGAGCTGAGCAGGAAAATGGCGCCGTGTGCTGAGGAGAATAGGCCCCGCCCCCTTTTCGGCGGGCTCTTCTCCCGGAGTTTGTGAGATCTGGCAGGGGTTAAATACATCCATATAGCCTCAAGGGCTATATGTGATGTATTTTAGCCATAAAAAGGTATTATACATTGCTGCCCAGGGCGCCCCCCCCAGCGCCCTGCACCCTCAGTGACAGTTGGTGACTGTTGGTGAAGTGTGCTGACAACAATGGCGCACAGCTGCAGTGCTGTGCGCTACCTTATGAAGACTGAAAGTCTTCTGCCGCCTGTTTCTGGACCTCTGGACCTCTTCAACTTCGGCATCTGCAAGGGGGGTCGGCGGCACGGCTCCGGGACGAGCCCCAGGGTGAGACCTGTGTTCCGACTCCCTCTGGAGCTAATGGTGTCCAGTAGCCTAAGAAGCAAATCCATCCTGCACGCAGGTGAGTTTACTTCTCTCCCCTAAGTCCCTCGTAGCAGTGAGCCTGTTGCCAGCAGGTCTCACTGAAAGAAAAAAACCTAACTTAAACTTTTATTCTAAGCAGCTCAGGAGAGCCACCTAGATTGCACCCTTCTCGGCCGGGCACAAAAATCTAACTGAGGCTTGGAGGAGGGTCATAGGGGGAGGAGCCAGTGCACACCACCTGATCCTAAAGCTTTTATTATTGTGCCCTGTCTCCTGCGGAGCCGCTATATCCCCATGGTCCTTACGGAGTCCCCAGCATCCACTAGGACGTCAGAGAAATTGATTTTTGCGCCTAATTATGTGCCCCCCCTCTCTTTTTACCCTCTTCTACCGTGTATCTGCAGGGGAGAGCCTGGGGAGCTTCCTCTCAGCGGTGCTGTGGAGAAAAAACATAGCGCTGGTGAGTGCTGAGGAAGAAACCCCGCCCCCTCGACGGCGGGCTTCTGTCCCGCTTAAATATACATTTTCTTGGCGGGGGCTCATACATATATACAGTGCCCAACTGTATATATGTGTACTTTTGCCAAAAGAGGTCCATATGCTGCCCAGGGCGCCCCCCCCTGCGCCCTGCACCCTTACAGTGACCGGAGTATGTGAGGTGTGTTTGGAGCAATGACGCACAGCTGCAGTGCTGTGCGTTACCTCATGTGAAGAACGGAGTCTTCTGCCGACGATTTCGAAGTCTTCTTGCTTCTCATACTCACCCGGCTTCTGTCTTTCGGCTCTGCGAGGGGGACGGCGGCGCGGCACTGGGATCGGACGACGAGGGTGAGATCCTGTGTACGATCCCTCTGGAGCTAATGGTGTCCAGTAGCCTAAGAAGCAGGACCTAGCTTCAGAGAGTAGGGCTGCTTCTCTCCCCTCAGTCCCACGATGCAGGGAGTCTGTTGCCAGCAGAGCTCCCTGAAAATAAAAAACCTAACAAAAAACTTTCTTACAGCAAGCTCAGGAGAGCTCACTGAACAGCACCCAGCTCGTCCGGGCACAGATTCAAACTGAGGTCTGGAGGAGGGACATAGAGGGAGGAGCCAGAGCACACCAGAATCTAAATTCTTTCTTAAAGTGCCCATGTCTCCTGCGGAGCCCGTCTATTCCCCATGGTCCTTACGGAGTCCCCAGCATCCACTAGGACGTTAGAGAAAAAGCATTTCTTTGGTAATTTATATATGCTCTCAGATCCCAATCCATTGAAGAGATTTTTAGACAGCTAAGTGTATGCTATAAACTTATCAATTGCTGAGGCACATGGCAAACCACGTACTGTGTGGACATTTAGGCTGTCGTGCCTGTACGATAAGGGATATTAATAATACTGTTATAAATTGCCGAAGCAGACGGCTTTCCAGCCTACTGCGTAGATATCTGGTTATTGCCGAGCCTAGGTACAATTGTTTATGAAGTTGTTGGGGGACCTGTGTTCCCTTTTCAATGTTTTCACAGGTGGTGGCAGTAAAGTGTGTTGAATTACTGCTCTCTGACCAATAGTTAGAGTGTACAACTGTCAGTACAGGGATAACAGTGAGATCCCCGACACTTACCAATGTGTGTATCTAAACTGGATGCAGATTTGGTCACGCTGCACAAGGTAACTGTATCTGCCAGTGTAAGGGTGTGTACACACGGTGAGATATTTTCTTTCAATTTTGACTAAATAGTCAAAATCGCAAGAAAAGTTAGTGCAGATCGCAAGGTGAAAGTCACCTTGCGATCCCGATGCGCGGTCCCGCCAGGTCGGCATCTCAAGAAAAAACGAGTTTTATGGTAAGAACTTACCCTTGTTAAAACTCTTTCTGCGAGGTACACTGGGCTCTACAAGTCTGGACAATGGGTGTAGAGTAGGATCTTGTTCCGAGGCACCAACAGGCTCAAAGCTTTGACTGTTCCCAGAATGCACAGCGCTGCCTCCTATATCACCCCGCCTCCCAGCACAGGAGGTCAGTTTAGTTAACCAGCCCAATGCAGTAGCAGGAAAAGAGACGACAACGGTTAGTAGCCACATACACCACACTCTCATGACAAGAGAAGTGTCAGCGGCTAATGCCATATCAACCCAAAGAAGCTAAGTGCGTCAGGGTGGGCGCCTTGTGGAGCCCAGTGTACCTCGCAGAAAGAGTTTTAACAAGGGTAAGTTCTTACCATAAAACTCGTTTTCTGCTGCGGGGTACACTGGGCTCCACAAGTCTGGACAATGGGGATGTCCTAAAGCAGTTCCTTATGGGAGGGAACGCACTGTAGCGGGCACAAGAACCCGGCGTCCAAAGGAAGCATCCTGGGAAGCGGCAGTATCGAAGGCATAGAACCTTATGAACGTGTTCCCTGAGGACCACGTAGCCGCCTTGCACAATTGGTCAAGGGTCGCACCACGTTGGGCCGCCCAAGAAGGTCCAACAGACAGAGTAGAATGGGCCGTAATGTGAACAGGAGCTGACAGACCAGCCTTCACATAAGCATGCGCAATCACCATTCTAATCCACCTGGCCAGGGTCTGCTTGTGAGCAGGCCAGCCACGTTTAGATTTCACAAACAAAACAAAGCATGAATCAGACTTTCAAATAGAAGCAGTTCTCTTCACATAGATACGGAGAGCCCGTACCACATCCAAAGACCGCTCTTTGGGAGACAAATCAGGAGAGACAAAAGCTGGAACCACAATCTCCTGATTAAAGTGGAACGAAGAAACCACCTTTAGGTAAATATCCGGGACAAGTCCTAAGAACCGCCCGGTCACGGTGAAAAATCAGATATGGGGAACTACAAGACAAGGCACCCAAATCCGACACTCTTCTAGCAGAGGCAATAGCCAGCAAGACCACCACCTTAAAGGGAAAGCCACTTAAGGTCAGCTGAACCAAGAGGTTCAAATGGAGGCTCCTGCAACGCCTCCAAAACCACAGACAAGTCCCAAGGAGCCACAGGCGGGACATAGGGAGGTTGGATACGCAACACACCCTGAGTGAAAGTATGAACATCAGGTAAAGTCGCAATTTTTCTCTGAAACCACACCGACAAGGCAGAAATATGAACCTTGAGGGAGGCCAGACGCAGGCCTACATCTAGGCCCTGCTGTAGAAAAACCAAAAGTTTGGCTGTACTAAACTTGGAAGCGTCATAATAATTAGATGCGCACCAAACAAAGTCGGAATGCCAGACCCGATGGTAAATCCGAGCAGAGGCCGGTTTCCGGGCCCACAACACAGTTTTAATGACCTCTTCAGAAAAACCCTTAGCTCTTAAGACGGAAGCTTCAAGAGCCACGCCGTCAAAGACAGCCGGGCTAGGTCCTGGTAGACACAGGGGCCCTGAATGAGGAGGTCTGGGCGTTGTGGAAGTAGAAGTGGACGCTCTGACGATAGGCCTTGCAGGTTTGAGAACCAGTGCCGGAGCTATGAGAAGCAGATTTCCTTTTTCTTGCTTGATCTTCCGAATTACCCTGGACAGGAGTGACTCCGGAGGGAACACGTACGGCAGCCGAAACCTCCACGGCACTGCCAGCGCATCCACGAATGCTGCTTGAGGATCCCTTGTCCTTGCTCCGAAGACCGGAACTTTGTGATTGTGTCGAGACGCCATCAGATCCACATCTGGAAGACCCCACCTTTCCACGAGGAGTTGAAACACTTCTGGATGGAGGCCCCACTCGCCAGCATGCACGTCCTGACGACTGAGAGAGTCCGCTTCCCAATTCAGGACTGCCGGAATGAATATTGCCGATATTGCCGGTAGATGGCGTTCTGCCCAACGTAGAATTCGTGAGGCTTCCTTCATTGCCAAACGACTTTGAGTGCCGCCTTGATGATTTATGTAAGCCACTGTGGTGGCGTTGTCCGACTGTACTTGAACAGGACGGTTCTGAATCAAATGCTGGGCTAGGTTCAACGCATTGAAGACCGCCCGCAATTCCAGAATGTTGATCGAGAGGAGAGATTCCTCCTTGGTCCACCGACCCTGCAAGGAGTGCTGCTCCAGCATCGCGCCCCAACCTCTTAGACTGGCATCTGTCGTCAACAGGACCCAGTTGGATATCCAGAAGGGACGGCCTCTGCACAATTGTCGGTCCAGGAGCCACCACAGCAGCGACAGACGGACCTCCGGAGTCAAAGAGATCATGTGAGACCTGATCCGGTGAGGCAGGCCGTCCCACTTGGCTAGAATCAGCTTCTGGAGGGGGCGAGAATGGAATTGAGCATACTCCACAATGTCGAATGCTGACACTATGAGGCCCAGCACCTGCATTGCCGAATGTATCGACATTTGCGGACGAGAAAGGGAGCAACGAATCCTGTCCTGAAGTTTCAGGACTTTCTCCTGAGACAAGAAAAACCTCTGGTTGTGAGTGTCCAACAGCGCTCCCAGATGCACCATGCTCTGAGCAGGGACCAGGGAAGATTTCTTCCAGTTGATGAGCCACCCGTGGGCTTGTAGAAACCAGACCGTCATATCCAGATGACGCAGGAGAAGATCTGGGGAATTTGCCAGGATTAACAAGTCGTCCAGATACGGCAGTATCCTGACCCCCTTGACGGCGGAGTACCACCGTCATCACCGCCATAACTTTGGTGAAGATTCGCGGAGCCGTTGTTAAACCAAAAGGTAACTGGTAATCGAGGTTGCCAATAGCGAACCTCAGGTATTGTTGATGTGACACTGCTATAGGAATATGCAGGTAAGCATCCTGTATGTCCAGGGAGACCATGTAGTCCCCAGGTTCCAAGGCCAGAACTATAGAGCGAAGGGTTTCCATACGGAACTTGGAAACCTTCACAAACTTGTTCAGTGCCTTGAGGTTGAGAATGGGCCGGGAGGACCCATTCGGTTTCGGGACTAGAAATAGCGGAGAATAGTGCCCCCGGTCCCTCTGAGCAAGAGGCACCTGTACTACGACTCCTGTATCCAGGAGGGTCTGTACCACCGAATGCAGTGTTTGCCTTTGTCTGGTCCGACGGGACGTCTGTCTGGCAAAATCGATGAGGGGGTCGGTTTTTGAAGGCTATGGCGTAACCTCGAGTGACGACTTCCCGTACCCAGGCATCTGAAGTGGTCTTCAACCATTCCTGGGTATACCCTAGAAGCCGGCCCCCCACCCAGGGATCCCCCAGGGGGAGGCCCGCCCCGTCATGCGGCAGGCTTATCGTTCTTGGCTGCTGGCTGACGGGCAGCCCAGGCTCTTTTGGGCTTCGACTTACCAGGTTTGGAAGTGCGGGCCTGCTTATGGTACGCCTGACTTTTTGCTTTACCTGAAGGACAAAAGGGACGAAAGGACGTGCCTTTGGCCTTCGACACAGAAGGAGCTGTATTAGGCAGACAGGCAGTTTTGGCAGTAGCCAAGTCAGCCACTATCTTATTTAAGTCCTCCCCAAACAGAATATCCGCCTTGAAAGGGAGTACCTCCAGGGTTTTCTAGAGTCCAGATCCACAGACCAGGATCTCAGCCACAATATCCTGCGAGCCAGGACTGACGTAGTAGAGGCCTTGGCTGCTAGGATACAGGCATCAGAAGCCGCCTCTTTAATATAGCGAGAAGCTTTGACAATATATGACAAGCATTGTCTAGCATGGTCAGAGGAGATTTCAGCTTCTAACTCCAAGGCCCATGCTTCAATAGCCTCAGCCGCCCATGTAGCTGCAATAGTGGGCCTTTGTGCAGCACCCGTGAGGGTGTAAATCGCTTTTAGACAACCCTCGACACATTTATCCGTAGGCTCTTTTAGAGACGTGACGGTAGTGACAGGTAGAGCTGAGGAAACCACCATCCTAGCCACATGTGAGTCTACTGGAGGAGGCGTTTCCCAATTCTTAGACAGCTCTGGCGCGAGGGGATAGCGAGCCAGCATCTTCTGAGGCACAAACTTCGTACCCGGGCTTTGCCAGGGTTCCTGACGTATATCCACTAGGTGGTCAGAGTGAGGTAAAACTTGTTTAATCACCTTCTGACGCTTGAACCTATCTGGTTTCTTAGGAAGAACGGATGGCTCGGGATCATCCGTAATCTGCAGAATTAACTTAATAGCCTCCAAAAGATCAGGAACATCCACATGTGAACTACCCTCCCCATCAGCCGTATCTGAGTCAGAACCTGTGGGGTCAGTGTATGTGCTGTCTTCATCAGACGAGGCGTCAGTGACAGCAGTGGATTGTGAGGAGACGAGCGCTCGCTTAGAGGACCTCTTGGATTTAGGCGAGCGTTGGTCAGACTTGTTAATAGTCAGGGACTGGTTCAACTTCTTTAATTGAGCAGATAAATCGTCCGCCCACAGCGGGTTAGCTGCAGGGACCACATACAGTTGTACCGGCATTGGGGGTCCCATAGGGGGTGTTAGTTTATGAACTAGCATATGCAGAAGCGTGGAAAAGCGGCCCACGGAGGGTCAGTATGTGCCTCCGTTGCCACAGTCCCACTGGGGGGCAAGGAGCCCCCAGAACCAGAGCCCACAGCTGCTATATTCTCCCCATATGTGCCTGTGGCTTCAGCAACACCAGCCCCAGAACCGTTACCCTCAGAAGCAGACATGATATAACTTGCAGTATGAGGTAACACAGTACAATTATTAGCAGCACTATATCCCTAAACCCAAACACCTGCGCAGTGTAGTCAGCACCAGCAGAGATAAAGGAGAGATATGGTGACCAAATCACAGAGAAAAAATAAGAATTTACTTACCGATAATTCTATTTCTCGGAGTCCGTAGTGGATGCTGGGGTTCCTGAAAGGACCATGGGGAATAGCGGCTCCGCAGGAGACAGGGCACAAAAAGTAAAGCTTTTCCAGATCAGGTGGTGTGCACTGGCTCCTCCCCCTATGACCCTCCTCCAGACTCCAGTTAGGTACTGTGCCCGGACGAGCGTACACAATAAGGGAGGATTTTGAATCCCGGGTAAGACTCATACCAGCCACACCAATCACACCGTACAACTTGTGATCTAAACCCAGTTAACAGTATGATAACAGAGGAGCCTCTGAAAGATGGCTCCCTAAACAATAACCCGAATTAGTTAACAATAACTATGTACAAGTATTGCAGATAATCCGCACTTGGGATGGGCGCCCAGCATCCACTACGGACTCCGAGAAATAGAATTATCGGTAAGTAAATTCTTATTTTCTCTATCGTCCTAGTGGATGCTGGGGTTCCTGAAAGGACCATGGGGATTATACCAAAGCTCCCAAACGGGCGGGAGAGTGCGGATGACTCTGCAGCACCGAATGAGAGAACTCCAGGTCCTCCTTTGCCAGGGTATCAAATTTGTAGAATTTTACAAACGTGTTCTCCCCTGACCACGTAGCTGCTCGGCAGAGTTGTAATGCCGAGACCCCTCGGGCAGCCGCCCAAGATGAGCCCACCTTCCTTGTGGAATGGGCCTTAACAGATTTAGGCTGTGGCAGGCCTGCCACAGAATGTGCAAGTTGAATTGTGTTACAAATCCAACGAGCAATCGACTGCTTAGAAGCAGGCGCACCCAACTTGTTGGGTGCATACAGTATAAACAGCGAGTCAGATTTTCTGACTCCAGCCGTCCTTGAAATGTATATTTTTAAAGCTCTGACAACGTCCAACAACTTGGAGTCCTCCAAGTCGCTTGTAGCCGCAGGCACTACAATAGGCTGGTTCAGGTGAAACGCTGATACCACCTTAGGGAGAAAATGCGGACGCGTCCGCAGCTCTGCCCTATCCGAATGGAAAATTAAATAAGGGCTTTTATAAGATAAAGCCGCCAGTTCAGATACTCTCCTGGCGGACGCCAGGGCCAGTAACATAGTCACTTTCCATGTGAGATATTTCAAATCCACATCTTTTAGTGGTTCAAACCAATGGGATTTGAGGAAATCTAAAACTACATTTAGATCCCACGGTGCCACCGGAGGCACCACAGGAGGCTGTATATGCAGTACTCCCTTGACAAAAGTCTGGACCTCAGGAACTGAGGCCAATTCTTTTTGGAAGAATATTGACAGGGCCGAAATTTGAACCTTAATAGATCCCAATTTGAGACCCATAGACAATCCTGATTGCAGGAAATGTAGGAAACGACCCAGTTGAAATTCCTCCGTCGGAGCACTCCGATCCTCGCACCACGCAACATATTTCCGCCAAATGCGGTGATAATGCTTCGCGGTGACTTCCTTTCTTGCCTTAATCAAGGTAGGAATGACTTCTTCTGGAATGCCTTTTCCTTTTAGGATCTGGCGTTCAACCGCCATGCCGTCAAACGCAGCCGCGGTAAGTCTTGGAATAGACACGGTCCCTGCTGAAGCAGGTCCTGTCTTAGAGGTAGAGGCCACGGATCGTCCGTGACCATCTCTTGAAGTTCCGGGTACCAAGACCTTCTTGGCCAATCCGGAGCCACTAGTATCGTTCTTACTCCGCTTTGCCTTATGATTCTCAATACCTTTGGTATGAGAGGCAGAGGAGGAAACACATACACCGACTGGTACACCCAAGGTGTTACCAGCGCGTCCACAGCTATTGCCTGCGGATCTCTTGACCTGGCGCAATACCTGTCCAGTTTTTTGTTGAGGCGAGACGCCATCATGTCCACCATTGGTCTTTCCCAACGGTTTATTAGCATGTGGAAAACTTCTGGATGAAGTCCCCACTCTCCCGGGTGAAGATCGTGTCTGCTGAGGAAGTCTGCTTCCCAGTTGTCCACTCCCGGGATGAACACTGCTGACAGTGCTATCACGTGATTCTCCGCCCAGCGAAGGATCCTGGCAGCTTCTGCCATTGCACTCCTGCTTCTTGTGCCGCCCTGTCTGTTTACATGGGCGACTGCCGTGATGTTGTCCGACTGGATCAACACCGGTCTTCCTTGAAGCAGAGGTTCCGCCTGGCTTAGAGCATTGTAGATTGCTCTTAGTTCCAGAATGTTTATGTGAAGAGACTTTTCCAGGCTCGACCACACTCCCTGGAAGTTTCTTCCTTGTGTGACTGCTCCCCAGCCTCTCAGGCTGGCGTCCGTGGTCACCAGGATCCAATCCTGTATGCCGAATCTGCGGCCCTCCAATAGATGAGCCCTCTGCAACCACCACAGAAGAGATACCCTTGTCCTTGGAGACAGGGTTATCTTGTGCATTGATGTACAGACACCTTTCCTGGTTTTAGGAGATTCCTGACCAGGTCGGATAACTCCTTGGCTTTTTCCTCGGGAAGAAAAACCTTTTTCTGAACCGTGTCCAGAATCATCCCTAGGAACAGCAGACGAGTTGTCGGCATTAATTGGGATTTTGGAATATTCAGAATCCATCCGTGCTGCTTTAGCACCTCTTGAGATATTGCTAATCCCATCTCTAGCTGTTCTCTGGACCTTGCCCTTATTAGGAGATCGTCCAAGTATGGGATAATTAATACGCCTTTTCTTCGAAGAAGAATCATCATCTCGGCCATTACCTTTGTAAAGATCCGAGGTGCCGTGGACAAACCAAACGGCAGCGTCTGAAACTGATAGTGACAGTTTTGTACAACGAACCTGAGGTACCCCTGGTGTGAGGGGTAAATTGGAACGTGGAGATACGCATCCTTGATGTCCAAGGATACCATAAAGTCCCCTTCTTCCAGGTTCGCTATCACTGCTCTGAGTGACTCCATCTTGAACTTGAACTTCTTTATGTACAGGTTCAAGGACTTCAGATTTAGAATAGGCCTTACCGAGCCATCCGGCTTCGGTACCACAAATAGAGTGGAATAATACCCCTTCCCTTGTTGTAGAAGAGGTACCTTGACTATCACCTGCTGAGAGTACAGCTTGTGAATGCCTTCCAAAACCGTCTCCCTTTCGGAAGGGGACGTTGGTAAAGCAGACTTCAGGAAACGGCGAGGTGGATCTGTCTCTAATTCCAACCTGTACCCCTGAGATATTATCTGCAGGATCCAGGGATCTACCTGCGAGTGAGCCCACTGCGCGCTGTAATTTTTGAGACGACCTCCCACGGTCCCCGAGTCCGCTTGAGAAGCCCCAGCGTCATGCTGAGGCTTTTGTAGAAGCCGGGGAGGGCTTCTGTTCCTGGGAAGGAGCTGCCTGTTGCTGTTTCTTCCCTCGACCTCTGCCTCGTGGCAGATATGAATAGCCCTTTGCTCTCTTATTTTTAAAGGAACGAAAGGGCTGCGGTTGAAAAGTCGGTGCCTTTTTCTGTTGGGGAGTGACTTGAGGTAGAAAGGTGGATTTCCCGGCTGTAGCCGTGGCCACCAAATCTGATAGACCGACTCCAAATAACTCCTCCCCTTTATACGGCAAAACTTCCATATGCCGTTTTGAATCCGCATCGCCTGTCCACTGTCGCGTCCATAAAGCTCTTCTGGCCGAAATGGACATAGCACTTACCCGTGATGCCAGTGTGCAGATATCCCTCTGTGCATCACGCATATAAAGAAATGCATCCTTTATTTGTTCTAACGACAGTAAAATATTGTCCCTGTCCAGGGTATCAATATTTTCAATCAGGGACTCTGACCAAACTACCCCAGCACTGCACATCCAGGCAGACGCTATAGCTGGTCGTAGTATAACACCTGCATGTGTGTATATACTTTTTTGGATATTTTCCATCCTCCTATCTGATGGATCTTTAAGTGCGGCCGTCTCAGGAGAAGGTAACGCCACTTGTTTTGATAAGCGTGTTAGCGCCTTGTCCACCCTAGGAGGTGTTTCCCAGCGCTCCCTAACCTCTGGCGGGAAAGGGTATAATGCCAATAATTTCTTTGAAATTATCAGCTTTTTATCAGGGGCAACCCACGCTTCATCACACACGTCATTTAATTTTTCTGATTCAGGAAAAACTATAGGTAGTTTTTTCACACCCCACATAATACCCTGTTTAGTGGTACCTGTAGTATCAGCTAAATGTAACGCCTCCTTCATTGCCAAAATCATATAACGTGTGGCCCTACTGGAAAATACGGTTGATTGGTCACCGTCACCACTGGAATCAGTGCCTGTGTCTGGGTCTGTGTCGACCGACTGAGGCAAAGGGCGTTTTACAGCCCCTGACGGTGTTTGAGGCGCCTGGACAGGCACTAATTGATTGTCCGGCCGCCTCATGTCGTCAAACGACTGCTTAAGCGAGTTGACGCTATCCCGTAATTCCACAAATAAAGGCATCCATTCTGGTGTCGACCCCCTAGGAGGTGACATCCCCATATTTGGCAATTGCTCCGCCTCCACACCAATATCGTCCTCATACATGTCGACACACACGTACCGACACACAGCAGACACACAGTGAATGCTCTAAACGAAGACAGGACCCACTAGCCCTTTGGGGAGACAGAGGGAGAGTCTGCCAGCACACACCAAAAAGCGCTATATATGACAGGGATAGCCTTATAATAAGTGCTCCCTTATAGCTGCTTTATATATATCAAGATATTGCCATTAAATTTGCCCCCCCTCTCTGTTTTACCCTGTTTCTGTAGTGCAGTGCAGGGGAGAGACCTGGGAGCCGTCCTGACCAGCGGAGCTGTGAGAGGAAATGGCGCCGTGTGCTGAGGAGATAGGCCCCGCCCCTTTTTCGGCGGGCTCGTCTCCCGCTATTTTGTGAATACAGGCAGGGGTTAAATATCTCCATATAGCCTCTGGGGGCTATATGTGAGGTATTTTTAGCCTTTTAATAGGTTTTCATTTGCCTCCCAGGGCGCCCCCCCCCAGCGCCCTGCACCCTCAGTGACTGCGTGTGAAGTGTGCTGAGAGGAAAATGGCGCACAGCTGCAGTGCTGTGCGCTACCTTTAGAAGACTGCAGGAGTCTTCAGCCGCCGATTCTGGACCTCTTCTTACTTCAGCATCTGCAAGGGGGCCGGCGGCGCGGCTCCGGTGACCATCCAGGCTGTACCTGTGATCGTCCCTCTGGAGCTGATGTCCAGTAGCCAAGAAGCCAATCCATCCTGCACGCAGGTGAGTTCACTTCTTCTCCCCTCTGTCCCTCGTTGCAGTGATCCTGTTGCCAGCAGGAATCACTGTAAAATAAAAAACCTAAGCTAAACTTTCTCTAAGCAGCTCTTTATGAGAGCCACCTAGAATTGCACCCTTCTCGGCCAGGCACAAAAATCTAACTGGAGTCTGGAGGAGGGTCATAGGGGGAGGAGCCAGTGCACACCACCTGATCTGGAAAAGCTTTACTTTTTGTGCCCTGTCTCCTGCGGAGCCGCTATTCCCCATGGTCCTTTCAGGAACCCCAGCATCCACTAGGACGATAGAGAAATACGTAATACAGTATATCTTTGTGAAAATCCTATATTAGATTACACCTTACGCACCAAGCCCACTCAGGTTATAGAATATAGAAATAGCAAGTTGAGTGAAAGACACGAGATGGACACCACTCAGTCACAGTTTGTACAATGCAGAGGTTATTACAGACAATAATACTGCACTGGACTAGCTTACACAGCTATAAAACAATAGATATAACAGTACACAGTAAGAAACTGGATGTATATCACAGGGTAATTGTACCATAAAACCCTGACTAAATGCACTCTTTCTTACCAACACTGACTAAAAAGGCTTTACATAGGAGGATTTACCCAAGCAGTCCCAGGAACAGTGAGCTGAGGAGTAATGGCGCCGCAGACACTGACAGGGACTGAGGAAAAGACAGAGATGCAGCTCTAGGGCGGGGACACTTGCTGGAAATGGCGTCCTGGGGCTGGGGGAGGGGCTTCAGGTCTAAGCCTTATCCCCCTTGCTGGCAAAACCACCGGGTACTGTGGGCGATATTAAAATCGGTTTTAAGAGAATAAACCGATCTATTGAAGAGCAAATAATTCGGAAACTAATAATCAACTGTACTAACAAGCCGATTCCAGTAATGCAGAATCAGTCCCTATAGCCTTAATAGGGTAACATATTGCTGTATAATATTACATATTGCACCTCATGCCTTATTTATATAAAGGGGCCCATACACTAGTGCTGGACTGTGGCAATCCCTCTTCCCTGGCAGTCACGTCGGCGGATCAGGGATACTAAACATGCTTAAAAATCAGGCATTTTTAACATTTTTAATTTCCCTGATCACCCGATGGATTGCAGATCATCGATGCCTGCTGGTCGGTGGATTGGCTGGTCACGGGATATGGGGATCACGTCCCCTAGGTTAATATAAAGATTAATTGCGTTTACAGGATAACATGAACAACACTGTTGAGTTAAGGAAAGATTTCTTTTTTGACATTTAGGGCCTAATATTCAGATCTGATCAAAGCAGCAAAATTGTTCTCTAATGGGCAAAACCATGTGCATTGCAGGTGGAACAGATGTAACATGTGCAGAGACAGTTAGATTTAGGTGAGTTATATTGTTTCTGTGCAGGGTAAATACTGGCTGCTTTATTTTTACATTGCAATTTAGATTTCAGTTTGAACACAACCCAACCAAATCTAACTCTCTCTGCACATGTTACATCTTCCCATATCTGCCCCGCCTGCACTGCACATGGTTTTGCCCATTCGAATTTTGCTGCTGCGATCAGGTCTGAATTAGGCTCTAAATTTCCAGTAGTTAACGGTCTCAATAACTGTAATATAGACCTTACTCCTCACTAGAAATAAGGCAGCTTGCACGTTGACAAAACCAATTATTCTAAAGAAGTATGAATTATAATGCCCGGTCCATCCTGTATCATGCAGGTGTCGCAATAAAGGTGTCAAATGAATGTCTCTAAACTGCTGAATACTTATTACCGGGTGTTAGAATGCTCCATACTGAGATCACTTGTTCTCTGATTTCTAATAAAGGATCACACTGATCGTTCAAAATGCAGCAAGTTCTCATCATATTGCCACAGCACATACTTGCCTACGCTCCCTCATTCTGCAGGAGACTCCCTGAAATAGAAGCAATCTCCCTGACTCCCTGAATAGACCAGCAATCTCCCTGATTGCACCTTAACCCCACTGTGCAGCTGTTACATTCTTGAGGTGGGGGGTGGGGGTTTGAAATAAATCACAGATACATACATTCAAATGGGAACATCAGTGCGATTTCCCTGCATTGGTTATAAGACACGATGATCCCTATGGCTATGTGAATTTTAAATAAAGTTTCTCGTGGCCACTTACAGTATATGGAACCTCTTGTAAAGCACAATACAAGAACAAACTATGCAAAAATATAAGAGTCTTTTCTTCAACAAGTAGATTTTACTAACTTTGGGGCTCATTTACATTTGGATGTAAGCAGGGCCGGGCCGGTTCCGGGGCTTCTGGCTCCCCGGGCGGCATTAGGGGGCGTGGCTTCGTACAGGGGGCATGGTCATTTACGCCCCCTGTACAGACTGAAATTATGTGCGGTGCGCGATGACGTCATTGCGCACCGCACAGTAAAGGACCTCTCCACGAAGGGAAACTAGACGCGTACGCGTCTAGTTTTCCTTCCCAACGGCAGCGGGGGGGCAGCGGGCATCGGCAGCAGGGGGGCAGCGGGGGGGCACACAGCAGCAGCGGATCTTGCCCTGGTGC
Organism: Pseudophryne corroboree; assembly: GCF_028390025.1. Lineage (NCBI taxonomy): Eukaryota > Metazoa > Chordata > Amphibia > Anura > Myobatrachidae > Pseudophryne > Pseudophryne corroboree. The sequence continues at coordinate 96,365,892 of NC_086445.1, read as the reverse complement.
GGCGCCCTCCGGAAGGCGGCGCCCCGGGCAAAAGTCCTGCTTGCCCGTGGCAAGATCCGCTACTGGATGTAAGTCATTATTATGACACGCCTCTCAGATGTAGCAGTACACGTCCGCACTGATAGGTGTTACTCTCACAGTCTGCCTGAAATGCTTTTTCAAAAGTAGGCAAATATGTCTTACATCTATCTATGATCATCTGAGAGCGCTAATGCAGCAAGTTCTCATCATATTGCCACAGCACCAGTATAATTATACTGTACTCACCTTCAGCAACAGCGGGGCAAAGATCTGCCTCACTGCCTGGTACAGAGTGTTGATAGGAGAGTCCAGCATTGAGGAAATCAATACATTGTCATGAAGATTATCCTCAGTGATGGCTTCTGGTCTTATCTTAAAGAACACGAGGGCCTTCTCCTTTGTATCACTAGGATCAACCTAAGACCGAGCAGCGAGAATGAATATAGAGGCATATACACATTACGTAGATACACATTCAACATACACTGTCAACAGGGAACACCGACATGTAAATTCTAGGATTACTGAGCAATTGCACCTAAGCACAAGCAGTCACTGCTAGTAATAGTACGTGTTGGTTATGAATAAACCGATTGACCTGAAAAAGGTTGACCCCAAAAGGTCGACATGGGAAAAATGTAGACATTGATAAAAGTTCGACATAGGAAAAGGTCGACATGAGTTTTTTGGGGTGTAATTTTCTCCGTAGAAGAACTGGGAACCCCAATCAGTACACCGCGTCCCCTTGTATTACCTGCGCTCCGGTGCCTCGCTCTGCTACTGCTGCGCTCGGCACAGGTTACTATTCCCAATCGTAGTCCACGTGGATGGTAAAGTACGAAAAAGTTGAAAAATTATTAAAAATGTAAAAAAAAAAAGCATGTCGACCTTTTGTCAGTGTCGACCAATAATGGTCGACGTATTGACTGTTGACCTTAGTACTGTCGACCTATTATCCGGATACCAATGTGTTTTTGCTCTATATGCCGTAAAGGACATCGGGGGGACATGTACTAAGCAGTGATAAAAGTGGAGAAGGGAGCCATTGGAGAAGTTGCTCGTGGCAACCAATCAGCTGCTCTGTATATGTTTATAGTATGCAAATTATAAATGTAACATCAATGCTGATTGGTTGCCATGGACAACTTCTCCACTGGCTCACTTCTCCACTTTTATCACTGCTTAGTACATCTCCCCCATAAACACCAGATAGATTTAGGGGCCCGTTTATCATTGATCGCATTTGCAATGTGATCTGGGCACGATATTAGCGCCCAAGATTGCATTGCAGAATGTGATCACATTAAGTGAATGTACCCTGCGATGTACCAAGTGTGGTGATGGGGCTTCTGCGCATGCGGAGGGTTCCTGGGGAACCCTGACGGAACTGCAGCCTTGATCTGTAGCCCATAGGCCACAACGGGCTACTGTTATCTGAAGATGATGGTAGCTGCGGGGACAAATTACAGGGAATGCTCCTCATTCTGGATATTGATACATCTGACAGCATCGCATTCCCCATAGAAACCTATTCCCCTCTTTGGGAATGGAGGGATCGCAGCAGGTAATGGAGATATCTGCTGTGGTCCCTTCTACATACATTCCAGTGATACTTAATAATCCCTGATAATAGGTGTTTTTCGGGGAAATAGCAGCAAATATTTTTTTCTAAATGGCCCCCTAAATCTCTTACTATTTTTCCTCTAGTGAAATCCAACAGCCAGATCTCAGAAGTGCAATGAAACCAGATTACCTGACTGGATTCACTGGAAGAGGATCAGTCAACACAAAAGACAAAAACACACTCAGGCAGAGGCAGCACAACACAAGGTGGATAAGGAAGGAAAGTCAGGGGCTGCACTGTGTAATATGGCGCTCATGGCTACACCAGGGGTTGCCAAACTTTTTTTAATCACAGTGCCCTAGAGCAGTGGTTCTCAACCGCGGTCCTCAAGTACCTCCCCAACAGTTCATGTATTCCAGGTCTCCTCACAGGATTGCAAGTGAAATAATTTGCTCCACCTGTGGGTCTTTCAAAATGTGTCAGTGAGTAATGAATACACCTGTGTGACCTGGAAAACATGAACTGTTGGGGGGTACTTGAGGACCGAGGTTGAGAACCACTGCACTAGAGCAGGGGTTCTCAAACTTGGTCCTCAGGACCCCACACAGTGCATGTTTTGCAGGTAACCCAGTAGGTGCACAGGTGTATTAATTACTCACTGACCCTTTTTAAAAGGTCCACAGGTGGAGCTAATTATTTCACTTGTGATTTTGTGATGAGACCTGCAAAACATGCACTGTGTGGGGTCCTGAGGACCGAGTTTGAGAACCTATGCACTAGAGAGTATAAGCATGTATCTAAGGCACTGCTAGACCAGAAGTTTCTTATTGAGAAATCCAGAAGCAATTGTTACCGTTATCATCTTTAGGTTTAGTTGTGTGGTGGTGGACAGGGCTGCACTAGTGTTTATATATATATCAAGATCCATATCTTCCGGCACTCCCGACTCCTACAATAAAGCACGCCCCACGGGTCTTTTATGCACTTTCACCTGGCTTTGCAAAAGTCTCTGAGTGCCGCCTATCACGATTGAGATATATATATATATATATATATATATATATATTATATATATATATACCTCCCAACATGACCCTCTCCAGGAGGGACACAATGCTCTGCTCCTGGATTTTTCTCTTAATGTATGATTGCCTGCACCTGTGTTGAACAGAGTAATGGATAAGAAAGGTGTTTCAGCCCAGGTGCTGGCAATCATACATTAAGAGGAAAGTCCAGGAGCAGAGCGTTCTGTCCCTCCTGGAGAGGGTCATGTTGGGAGGTATGTATATATCAGGGCTGGCCAAACCAGTCCTCGAGATCTACCAACAGTACACATTTTCCAGATCACCTAGCTGGTGCACAGGTGTAGTCATTACTAATTAAGATGTGCTGCATTCATTCCTAACTGACAATTCTACAGATCTCCAGGAGGCCTGGAAAACATGAACTGTTGGTAGATCTCGAGGACCGGTTTGGCCAGCCCTGGTATATATAATGTAACATATAATGGCAGCCACCAGCATTGCTTTTACTTATCACACGGACCATAAATAATGTGATTCTCTGGACCACCAACCGGCGGCACCCTGTTTGGGAACCAATGGCCGATACAATACAGCACCACATGAATGTTGGGGTTGAGAAGAGGGATTGCAGTCGGAATGTTGGTATGGACATTAGGTCGGCATGTAAAAATGTCAACATTAACAATTTTCGACATGTTCATAATGTTGACATTTAATATGCCAGCAGTACAGTCTGTGTTGTTTCTAGAGTTATGTGTAGGCTAAAATAAGAAAAAAAACTGTATGTTGACATTCTGGTGCAGACATTCTGCTGAATGTTCCGAGATCTGCAGCTGACGATTTCGACAGCTTTCAGGTGACAATGCCCATAGACCACAGCAGGAATAGACAGTGCTGTAACTAGACATTTTAGTACTGTGTGCAAGAAACAGCATCGGTGTGTTCCCCCCCCCAACACATACCATATAAAAAACAGGGCCAATGCGCGCAGTAGGCGCGCGCAACAATCTAGGGGCAAGGCTTCAGGGGAAGAGGCATGGCCACAGAGCTCCCTTTTACACAGCACAGCAGACAGAGTCCCCCTTTTACACAGCATGGCAGGTAGAGTCCCCCTTCTTTACACATTAGACAGCAGTCCCCGTTTTTACATATTACAGCAACAGAGCCCCGTTTTTTTTACACATTCGGCACAGTGAGAAAGAGAGGGTGTGGTGTGGTGTGTGGGGGGAGGGGGCAACAATCAGTCTTCGGGTGTGTACACACGATGAGATCCTTGCTATGCCCGAATTTCACTTGCGATTTCCTTTGAACTCCCCGGAGCCCAGCACCACCAATTTTGACTAGCTTTTCTTGAGATATGGACTAGGGCCCTCATTCCGAGTTGTTCGCTCGCTAGCTGCTTTTAGCAGCATTGCACACGCTAAGCCGCTGCCCTCTGAGAGTGTATCTTAGCTTAGCAGAATTGCAAACGTAAGATTAGCAGAATTGCGAATAGAAATTTCTTAGCAGTTTCTGAGTAGCTCCAGACTTACTCCTACATTGCGATCAGTTCAGTCAGTTTCGTTCCTGGTTTGACGTCACAAACACACCCAGCGTTCGCCCAGACACTCCCCCGTTTCTTCAGACACTCCCGCGTTTTCCCCAGAAACGCCAGCGTTTTTTCGCACACTCCCAGAAAACGGCCAGTTTCCGCCCAGAAACACCCACTTCCTGTCAATCACACTACGATCACCAGAACGATGAAAAATCCTTGTTATGCCGTGAGTAAAATACCTAACTTTTGTGTCAAATAACTAAGCGCATGCGCTTTGCAAACCTTGCGCATGCGCTGTAAGCGACTAATCGCAGTATAGCGAAAATCGGCAACGAGCGAACAACTCGGAATGACCCCCAATGTGTACTTACGATTTTGGCTTATGTGAGATGTCATTGACATGTGAGATGAACTAGATAGTACACCGACCTAGCAAGGATTGACTTGCCTGCACAGTCTATCTTTTCTTGCGATGCCGACCTGGCGGGACCGCGCATCGGGATCGCAAGGTGACTTTCATCTTGCGATCTGCACTAAATTTTCTTGCAATTTTGACTATATAGTAAAAATCGAAAGAAAATATCTCACCGTGTGTACAACACAACTTCCAGGCAGACAGACACTCCTATACGGGACCTGCACCAGCCTACATTAGCACTCCCTCTCCAACACACAGCCGGCGCCCCGTCCCTTACACAGGCGCTGGGACTCACAGGCGGGATACGGGGGGTGAAGTGCGCTACCATATGCCAGCTGCAGCACCACTCCCCGTACCTTACAGGCGCCGGGACTCGCAGGCGGGATACGGGGGATGACTGAGGTGCGCTACCACATGCCAGCTTACACAGGTGCCGGGACTCGCAGGCGGGATACAGAAGGTGAGGTGCGCTACCACACCAACGCCAGTCAGAACTTTCACTAGTGCCTCACTGGGTAGAGCAGCCGTGCGGGGGGAGGGGGTGTGTGCCGATGGTGCGCCTTCAGTGCATTTGCGCTGTGGGCAAGGCACCATCGGCACACACCTAGTTGCGGCTCTGGGAACAGAGCTGTCCCTGCCTGTGGCGGGTGCCTCGGTAGATGCTAAATCCTAGTGTGCTAAGGGACCTGTGATGTCAGGGGGCGGAGCAAGGACGGCAGGACACTACTTTCAGTATCCTCCCCACCAACTATTAACTTTAGACATCAGGTGGCGAGCAAAGCGAGACACCATGCCCAAAGCGTGGCGAGCGTCCATTTCTGGACCCTTTGCCGAACTTGCGCCTCCCCGTCTCTTGCGCGTCACGTGGGTCTAATGTCCGTTAGCCCACTAGGAAATAGACACAACCCTGAGCTGAAGCGCTGTGTGCTCGGGGGACATCACCGGAAGGGGGAGCGCTTTGGCTGGCAAGATGTTAATACATCTTATCGATGTCCCTTCCTGCTTCTCCTCGATGTTACATTTACCTGCTAGATCGCTTAGCACACAGCACTAGTCGCCCCGTGTGTGAGGGTTCAGTGATACCCTGAGGAGATGGGGATAGCACTGTGATGTGGTCCCTGTGTTTTGGGGGTGGGGGAGTAAGACCCTGAGACCGGGGTCCCATGTTAGGGGGTGCTTCGGGTAATGCTGGCATCAGACACCACTTAGTACCGTGTTAGAAAGCAGCACTCGGGCCCCGGCCTTCCTCGCTGACAGCAGGAACTCATTGCCGTCATCGCAGAAGCGATCCAGCTCCGGGGAGTCCGGGGTCTCCTCTCCGGCGGGCAGGCCGAAGTAGTTCTGCACAGTGCTGAGGATGAAGCGCTTCCTCCGATCCCCACCGCCGGCCGGCATCTTCCTCAACTCCGCTAACTCCCTGCACGGTACAGCACTACAGTGTCAGGAGGTTGCTATACAGCTGCTGCCATGGCAACGTGGGCTCAGCGCAACCGACGCCTCCAAGATGGCCGCCGCGGCAGGACGTGCGCGTGCACGTTGCAGCCAGGTTACTGGGCGGGCGCGCGGGACGTAAAAGGCAGAGAGCAGGCATTGGTGGTAATGTATCCTGCGTGCTGCCACCATGTGCAATGTGTTATATTACAGCTGCTAAATTCACATCTGCTCCAACTGTGGCCAGTTATACCTCTAGTTCTGTGCGCATCACAGCAGCTTTGTACTGTAGCTGCAGTCGCCTGTATATAGGCCCTCATTCCGAGTTGATCGCTCGCTAGCTACTTTTTGCAGCCGTGCAAACGCATAGTGCTGCTCACGGGGGAGTGTATTTTCGCTTTGCAAGTGTGAGATTGCATGTGCAGCCGAGCTCTGCAAAAACATTTTGTGCAAAACAAGGCCAGCCCTGAAGTAACTTATCCTTCTGCGATGATCCTTGCGACAGAGATCTTGAAATTGACATCAGACAAACGCCTGGACACGCCTGCGTTTTCCCTACCACTCCCAGAAAACGGTCAGTTGACACCCATAAACGCCCTCTTCCTGTCAATCTCCTTGCGATCGTTTGTGCAAATGGATTCTTCGCTAGAAGCATTGCACAACAACAATGCTGTTTGTACCCATACGACGCGCGTGCGCATTGCGGTGCATACGCATGCGCAGTTTTGCCTTTTTTTAACTGATCGCTTCGCTGCGAAAATCGGCAGCGAGCGATCAACTCGGAATGACCCACATTATTCATTGGTGGCAGAAGGGACGGACATCAATCTCTGTGATCTAAAGAAAGGATAAATGTTCATGCCTGGTGCTGGTGATTTTTTAAACATTTCTGGAGACACGGGGTCTGATTTTAAGTTGCACGCAGTGTCATTATCGTTTATTTTTAGGCTGAAATTGTCCAATGTGTATGGGTGTGATATTCATGACCAACGAACGATGAGCGCTCCCGCACGCCGTTCAGCGTTCACCAATATCGAGTTGACATGCAGCTCAACCTGTCAATGTCGGGCTGAGCTGCATGTCCGGGAATGCCGGCGGTGATGTCACTGATCGTTATCACTGAGCAATAACGTTCACTGTGTATGCACTATATCGTTCAACAATATAGTCGTCAATCGATGGCATTCCACAATCGGGTGGTGTATACCCGCCTTTAGGCTATGTACACATCTGAGCGACAGCCAGTTGTTGCAATGGTCAGGCCAAATACCCTTTGACCCAGTCCATGCGAGATTGGCTGTACACATAACACCATGTGATGAATGACGGAACAACATCTTGTTCCGTCCTTCATTACACTGATCCCGGTCACATGCAAAATCTTCCTGTTGGCCTTGGAGCACTGTCGACTGGATCACGTGACCCATGGGAGCGCGCAATAGTGGGTACACACTAGGTTATGGCTTATCGTTACAATACGGCAAATCGTCCTGATATTGGCCTAATGTGTGACCAGCCTACGGGGTCTATTTACTAAACCTTGGATGGAGATAAAATCAATGGAGATAAAATACCAGCCAATCAGCTCCTGTCATTTTCCAAACACAGCCTGTGACATGGCAGTGAGGAGCCGATTGGCTGGTACTTTATCTCCATCCACTTTATCTCTATCCAAGGCTTAGTAAATAGACCCCTTATCACTAAACCATTGTGTAGTGTCTATGCAGGGCCAGTTCTACACCTTGTGGCGCCCAATGCGAAAGTTTCCATTGGCGCCCCCCACCCACAGCAAAACAGTTAGTGCACGCCGGAGGCGCGTTGCAAAAAATAGGGGCGTGGCCACAGTTATGCCCCCAGATTTGCCCCAAGTAGTTGTGCCCCTCAGTTGATTTGCCCCCAGTAGATTTGCCCCAGTAGTTGTGCCCCCTGTTGCTTTGCCCCCTGTAGTTGTGCCCTCTGTTGCTGTGCCCCCAGTAGTTGTGCCCTCTGTTGCTGTGCCCCCTGTTGCTTTGCCCCCAGTAGTTGTGCCCCCTGTTGCTGTGCCCCTTAGTATTCGCTTAATAAAAAAAAGTATTCACAAAAATAAAAAAAAACAATACTTACCACTGCCCCGCACCTGCTTCCCGACCGCTGCTGCTGCTCCGTCTGGCCTCCCACGGATCCTTTCTATGGGAGAGACGTCATGACGTCTCTCCCATAGCAGCGCCGCACAGACACTAGAGGTCAATAATGGAGTCGACTGCAGCGGACGCCCACACAGCCCACAGCGTCTGCTGCAGCCGGGGTGCAGGTAGGCAGCGGTGACTGCGGCCGCGCCCCGGGCGCAGGCACTGCTTGCCCGCACCAAGAACCACTCCTGTGTCTATGTCCCACACAGAGGCACAATAGCAATTGGGATACACAGTCTCCGTCAAGTTCTGGAAATGTTCTGGAAATGTATTCTGTGAGTGCGCACCATGGGACGCAGGCGCTGTCTATAATTCTGTGCATGCTCTTTTTGGCCCACAAACCCAATGGGTCCCATCGTCCCATCCTGAATCTAAAGTTACTGAACAAATACCTCAGAGTGCCCAGGTTTCGAATGGAAACTCTTCGTTCCGTTGTCCTAGCTATGCGGCCTGGGGATTTTATGGTGTACCTGGATATACAGGATGCTCACCTCCATGTACCTATAGCACCCTCAGTGATCGCACAGAGCCAAAAAAAGAGGGTCCCAATGACCCCTCAGTTTCAAAAATTGGGGTCATATCTGACCTTTTCTGGGTCCCATCAGAATGAAGGTAAATATATATTTCTCTATCGTCCTAAGTGGATGCTGGGGTTCCTGAAAGGACCATGGGGAATAGCGGCTCCGCAGGAGACAGGGCACAAAAGTAAAGCTTTTACAGGTCAGGTGGTGTGTACTGGCTCCTCCCCCTATGACCCTCCTCCAGACTCCAGTTAGATTTTTGTGCCCGGCCGAGAAGGGTGCAATTCTAGGTGGCTCTCATAAAGAGCTGCTTAGAGAGTTTAGCTTAGGTTTTTTATTTTACAGTGATTCCTGCTGGCAACAGGATCACTGCAACGAGGGACAGAGGGGAGAAGAAGTGAACTCACCTGCGTGCAGGATGGATTGGCTTCTTGGCTACTGGACATGAAGCTCCAGAGGGACGATCACAGGTACAGCCTGGATGGTCACCGGAGCCACGCCGCCGGCCCCCTCACAGATGCTGAAGCAAGAAGAGGTCCAGAATCGGCGGCTGAAGACTCCTGCAGTCTTCTTAAGGTAGCGCACAGCACTGCAGCTGTGCGCCATTTTCCTCTCAGCACACTTCACACGGCAGTCACTGAGGGTGCAGGGCGCTGGGGGGGGGCGCCCTGGGAGGCAAATGAAAACCTTTAAAAAGGCTAAAAATACCTCACATATAGCCCCAGAGGCTATATGGAGATATTTACCCCTGCCTAAATGTACTAAATAGCGGGAGACGAGCCCGCCGAAAAAGGGGCGGGGCCTATCTCCTCAGCACACGGCGCCATTTTCTGTCACAGCTCCGCTGGTCAGGAAGGCTCCCAGGTCTCTCCCCTGCACTGCACTACAGAAACAGGGTATAACAGAGAGGGGGGGCAGAATAAATGGCAATATATTAATATAAAAGCAGCTATAAGGGAGCACTTAATCATAAGGCTATCCCTGTCATATATAGCGCTTTTTGGTGTGTGCTGGCAGACTCTCCCTCTGTCTCCCCAAAGGGCTAGTGGGTCCTGTCTTCGTATAGAGCATTCCCTGTGTGTCTGCTGTGTGTCGGTACGTGGTGTCGACATGTATGAGGACGTTATTGGTGTGGAGGCGGAGCAATTGCCAAATATGAGGATGTCACCTCCTAGGGGGTCGACACCAGAATGGATGCCTTTATTTGTGGAATTACGGGATAGCGTCAACTCGCTTAAGCAGTCGTTTGCCGACATGAGGCGGCCGGACACTCAATTAGTGTCTGTCCAGGCGCCTCAAACACCGTCAGGGGCTGTAAAACGTCCCTTGCCTCAGTCGGTCGACACAGACCCAGACACAGGCACTGATTCCGGTGGTGAAGGTGACGAATCAACCGTATTTTCCAGTAGGGCCACACGTTATATGATTTTGGCAATAAAGGAGATGTTACATTTAGCTGATACTACAGGTACCACTAAACAGGGTATTATGTGGGGTGTGAAAAAACTACCAGTAGTTTTTACCGAATCAGAAGAATTAAATGACGTGTGTGATGAAGCGTGGGGTGCCCCGATAAAAAACTGCTAATTTCAAAGAAGTTATTGGCTTTATACCCTTTCCCGCCAGAGGTTAGGGAGCGCTGGGAAACACCTCCTAGGGTGGACAAAGCGCTAACACGCTTATCAAAACAAGTGGCGTTACCCTCTCCTGAGACGGACGCACTTAAAGATCCATCGGATAGGAGGATGGAAAATATCCAAAAAGGTATATACACACATGCAGGTGTTATACTACGACCAGCTATTGCGACTGCCTGGATGTGCAGTGCTGGGGTAGTTTGGTCAGAGTCCCTGATCGAAAATATTGATACCCTGGACAGGGACAATATTTTACTGTCGTTAGAACAAATAAAGGATGCATTTCTTTATATGCGTGATGCACAGAGAGATATCTGCACACTGGCATCACGGGTAAGTGCTATGTCCATTTCGGCCAGAAGAGCTTTATGGACACGACAGTGGACAGGCGATGCGTAGAGGAGTTATTTGAGGTCGGTCTATCGGATTTGGTGGCCACGGCTACGGCCGGGAAATCCACCTTTCTACCTCAAGTCACTCCCCAACAGAAAAAGGCACCGACCTTTCAACCGCAGCCCTTTCGTTCCTTTAAAAATAAGAGAGCAAAGGGCTATTCATATCTGCCACGAGGCAGAGGACGAGGGAAGAGACAGCAACAGGCAGCTCCTTCCCAGGAACAGAAGCCCTCCCCGGCTTCTACAAAAGCCTCAGCATGACGCTGGGGCTTCGCAAGCGGACTCGGGGGCGGTAGGCGGTCGTCTCAAAAATTACAGCGCGCAGTGGGCTCACTCGCAGGTAAATCCCTGGATCCTGCAGATAATATCTCAGGGGTACAGGTTGAAATTAGAGACAGAGCCACCTCGCCGTTTCCTGAAGTCTGCTTTACCAACGTCCCCCTCAGAAAGGGAGACGGTTTTGGAAGCCATTCACAAGCTGTATTCTCAGCAGGTGATAGTCAAGGTACCTCTTCTACAACAAGGGAAGGGGTATTATTCCACTCTATTTGTGGTACCGAAGCCGGATGGCTCGGTAAGGCCTATTCTAAATCTGAAGTCCTTGAACCTATACAAAAAGAAGTTCAAGTTCAAGATGGAGTCACTCAGAGCAGTGATAGCGAACCTGGAAGAAGGGGACTTTATGGTATCCTTGGACATCAAGGATGCGTATCTCCACGTTCCAATTACCCCTCACACCAGGGGTACCTCAGGTTCGTTGTACAAAACTGTCACTATCAGTTTCAGACGCTGCCGTTTGGTTTGTCCACGGCACCTCGGGTCTTTACAAAGGTAATGGCCGAGATAATATTTCTTCTTCGAAGAAAAGGCGTATTAATTATCCCATACTTGGACGATCTCCTAATAAGGGCAAGGTCCAGAGAACAGCTAGAGATGGGTTTAGCACTATCTCAAGAGGTGCTAAAGCAGCACGGATGGATTCTGAATATTCCAAAATCCCAATTAATGCCGACAACTCGTCTGCTGTTCCTGGGGATGATTCTGGACACAGTTCAGAAAAAGGTTTTTCTTCCCGAAGAAAAAGCCAAGGAGTTATCTGACCTGGTCAGGAACCTCCTAAAACCAGGAAAGGTGTCTGTACATCAATGCACAAGAGTCCTGGGAAAAAATGGTAGCTTCTTACGAAGCAATCCCTTTCGGCAGATTCCATGCAAAGGGATCTGTTGGACAAATGGTCAGGGTCGCATCTTCAGATGCACCTGCGGATAACCCTGTCGCCAAGGACAAGGGTATCTCTCCTGTGGTGGTTGCAGGAGGCTCATCTATTGGAGGGCCGCAGATTCGGCATACAGGATTGGATCCTGGTGACCACGGACGCCAGCCTGAGAGGCTGGGGAGCAGTCACACAGGGAAGAAACTTCCAGGGAGTGTGGACGAGCCTGGAAAAGTCTCTTCACATAAACATTCTGGAACTAAGAGCGATCTACAATGCTCTAAGCCAGGCGGAACCTCTGCTTCAAGGAAGACCGGTGTTGATCCAGTCGGACAACATCACGGCAGTCGCCCATGTAAACAGACAGGGCGGCACAAGAAGCAGGAGTGCAATGGCAGAAGCTGCCAGGATCCTTCGCTGGGCGGAGAATCACGTGATAGCTTTGTCAGCAGTATTCATCCCGGGCGTGGACAACTGGGAAGCAGACTTCCTCAGCAGACACGATCTTCACCCGGGAGAGTGGGGACTTCATCCAGAAGTTTTTCACATGCTAATAAACCGTTGGGAAAAACCAATGGTGGACATGATGGCGTCTCGCCTCAACAAAAAACTGGACAGGTATTGCGCCAGGTCAAGAGATCCGCAGGCAATAGCTGTGGACGCGCTGGTAACACCTTGGGTGTATCAGTCGGTGTATGTGTTTCCTCCTCTGCCTCTCATACCAAAGGTATTGAGAATTATACGGCGAAGAGGAGTAAGAACGATACTAGTGGCTCCGGATTGGCCAAGAAGGACTTGGTACCCGGAACTTCAAGAGATGGTCACGGACGAGCCGTGGCCTCTACCTCTGAGAAGGGATCTGCTCCAGCAGGGTCCGTGTCTCTTTCAAGACTTACCGCGGCTGCGTTTGACGGCATGGCGGTTGAACGCCAGATCCTAAAAGGAAAAGGCATTCCAGAAGAAGTCATTCCTACCTTGATAAAGGCAAGGAAGGAAGTCACCGCGAAACATTATCACCGTATTTGGCGAAAATATGTTGCGTGGTGCGAGGATCGGAGTGCTCCGACGGAGGAATTTCAACTGGGTCGTTTCCTACATTTCCTGCAATCAGGATTGTCTATGGGTCTCAAATTGGGATCTATAAAGGTTCAAATTTCGGCCCTGTCAATATTCTTCCAAAAAGAATTGGCCTCAGTCCCTGAGGTCCAGACTTTTGTCAAAGGAGTACTGCATATACAGCCTCCTGTGGTGCCTCCGGTGGCACCGTGGGATCTAAATGTAGTTTTAGATTTCCTCAAATCCCATTGGTTTGAACCACTAAAGAATGTGGATTTGAAATATCTCACATGGAAAGTGACTATGTTACTGGCCCTGGCTTCGGCCAGGAGAGTATCTGAACTGGCGGCTTTATCTTATAAAAGCCCTTATTTAATTTTCCATTCGGATAGGGCAGAGCTGCGGACGCGTCCGCATTTTCTCCCTAAGGTGGTATCAGCGTTTCACCTGAACCAGCCTATTGTAGTGCCTGCGGCTACAGACGACTTGGAGGACTCCAAGTTGTTAGACGTTGTCAGAGCCTTAAAAATATATATTTCAAGGACGGCTGGAGTCAGAAAATCTGTCTCGCTGTTTATACTGTATGCACCCAACAAGTTGGGTGCTCCTGCTTCTAAGCAGTCGATTGCTCGTTGGATTTGTAACACAATTCAACTTGCACATTCTGTGACAGGCCTGCCACAGCCTAAATCTGTTAAGGCCCATTCCACAAGGAAGGTGGGCTCATCTTGGGCGGCTGCCCGAGGGGTCTCGGCATTACAACTCTGCCGAGCAGCTACGTGGTCAGGGGAGAACACGTTTGTAAAATTTTACAAATTTGATACCCTGGCAAAAGAGGACCTGGAGTTCTCTCATTCGGTGCTGCAGAGTCATCCGCACTCTCCCGCCCGTTTGGGAGCTTTGGTATAATCCCCATGGTCCTTTCAGGAACCCCAGCATCCACTTAGGACGATAGAGAAAATAAGAATTTACTTACCGATAATTCTATTTCTCGGAGTCCGTAGTGGATGCTGGGCGCCCATCCCAAGTGCGGATTATCTGCAATACTTGTACATAGTTATTGTTAACTAATTCGGGTTATTGTTTAGGAAGCCATCTTTCAGAGGCTCCTCTGTTATCATACTGTTAACTGGGTTTAGATCACAAGTTGTACGGTGTGATTGGTGTGGCTGGTATGAGTCTTACCCGGGATTCAAAATCCTCCCTTATTGTGTACGCTCGTCCGGGCACAGTACCTAACTGGAGTCTGGAGGAGGGTCATAGGGGGAGGAGCCAGTACACACCACCTGACCTGTAAAAGCTTTACTTTTGTGCCCTGTCTCCTGCGGAGCCGCTATTCCCCATGGTCCTTTCAGGAACCCCAGCATCCACTACGGACTCCGAGAAATAGAATTATCGGTAAGTAAATTCTTATTTTCTCTATCGTCCTAGTGGATGCTGGGGTTCCTGAAAGGACCATGGGGAATAGCGGCTCCGCAGGAGACAGGGCACAAAAAGTAAAGCTTTATGATCAGGTGGTGTGTACTGGCTCCTCCCCCTATGACCCTCCTCCAAGCCTCAGTTAGGTTTTTGTGCCCGTCCGAGAAGGGTGCAATCTAGGTGGCTCTCCTAAAGAGCTGCTTAGAAAAGTTTAGCTTAGGTTTTTTATTTTACAGTGAGTCCTGCTGGCAACAGGATCACTGCAACGAGGGACTTAGGGGAGAAGAAGTGAACTCACCTGCGTGCAGGATGGATTGGCTTCTTTGGCTACTGGACATTAGCTCCAGAGGGACGATCACAGGTACAGCCTGGATGGTCACCGGAGCCTCGCCGCCGGCCCCCTTGCAGATGCTGAAAAGAGAAGAAGGTCCAGAATCGGCGGCAGAAGACTCCTCAGTCTTCTTAAGGTAGCGCACAGCACTGCAGCTGTGCGCCATTGCTCTCAGCACACTTCACACGGCAGTCACTGAGGGTGCAGGGCGCTGGGGGGGGGGGCGCCCTGGGAAGCAATGTAAACCTATTTTTTGGCATAAAATACCTCACATATAGCCTCCGGGGGCTATATGGAGATATTTAACCCCTGCCAGAATCCGTTAAAGAACGGGAGACGAGCCCGCCGAAAAAGGGGCGGGGCCTATCTCCTCAGCACACAGCACACACTATTAAAGAGCCATTTAAAGACATGGTGAGCAAACACTAGTAAAGTGATGGCAAACTTGGGGCACAGTCACAAAAAAGAGTATAGTTGTTCTCCCAAAAGCAGCTTATCTTTAGGGAATGCAAAGTTCTGCTATATAAACTTGTGTATATTAATGTAAATGGCTCTTTATATGCTGTAACACTACTTTATTGTAAGCTCTTGTCTTAAAAAAAAAGTTTACTTTAAATCCAGTTTTAAGTCCCTACAGCCCAGTGGTGGAACTTGTGAGTGGTGGGCCCAGGTGCAAAGTTATTCTTTGGGCCCCCTTCCTCCACCACACCCCAAGTTCACAATATTCCACATGGCACTGGCTGACAGGGAGAGGTACAGGGTGACGGGGAAAGATTGTCAAGAAGACGGAGAGCTGGTGAAAGGGAGAGGCAATCGGTGACAGGAAAAGGGGAAGAGGGAGAAGCAGTGGATGATGGAGAGGGTGTCTGGGAGAAGGTGAAGGGTAGAAGCAGAGGGCATGTGAAGTGTCTGTAGAAGAGAGAAAAGGGGGTAAATTGAGTTGAAAGGAATCACTGGGACATGAAAGGAAAGTATCAGTGGGAGCACCAGGCAGAAAAAAACAAGCTGCTATAACAGGAGAGCTAAGGAAAGACAATACTAGTGGAAGACTTTAGTAAAGGGATAGAAGATGATTTATGTCAGGTAAGGGGATGGAGAAAAGGAGAGATATGTAGGGGAAGAGAGAGAGAGGTGTAGGGAAAGAGAGAGAGGTGTAAGGGAAGAGAGGTGTAGGGGAAGAGAGAGAGAGAGGTGTAAGGGAAGAGAGAGGTGTAGGGGAAGAGAGAGAGAGAGAGGTGTAGGGGAAGAGAGAGAGAGGTGGAAGAGAGAGGTGTATGGGGGGGAGAGAGGTGTAGGGGAAGAGCTAGGGAGAGAGGTGTAGGGGAAGAGGGAGAGAGGTGTAAGGAAGGGGGAGTGAGGTGTAGGGGAAGAGGGAGAGAGGTGTAGGGGAAGAGAGAGGTGTAGGGGAAGGGGGAGAGAGGTGTAGTGGGAGAGAGGTGTAGGGGAAGAGAGAGAGGTGGAGAGAGGTGTATGGGAAGAGGGAGATGGGTGAAGGGAGAGAGGTGTAGGGGAGAGGGAGAGAGGTGTAGGGGAAGAGGGAGAGAGGTGTAGGAATAGAGAGGGAGAGAGGTGTAGGGGAAGAGGTAGAGAGAGAGGTGTGGGGGAAGAGAGAGGTGTAGGGGAAGAGAGAGGGAGAGAGGTGTAGGGGAAGAGAGAGAGGTGTAGGGGAAGAGAGGGAGAGGTGTAGGGGAAGAGAGACAGGTGGGTGCAGTGGGAAGAGAGAGGTGGGTGTAGGGGAAGAGAGCAGGGTTGTAGGGGGAAGAGAGAGGGGTTGTAGGGGAAGAGAGGGGGTTTAGGGGGAAGAGAGAGAGGGGGTGTTGGGGAAAGAGAGATGGACAGAGAGTGGGGAGATGGACAGAGAGCGGGGTGAGATAGAGGGGGAGACAGAGATGGACAGATAGAGGGGAGGGGACAGAGAGAGAGGGGGAGGGGGGGACAGAGAGAGGGTGGGGGAGACAGAGAGAGTGGGGGAGGGGAGACAGAGAGAGGGTCTGAGACGGACAGAGAGAGAGGGTGGGAGATGGACAGAGAGAGAGGGTGGGAGATGGACAGAGAGAGAGGGTGGGAGACGGACAGAGAGAGAGGGTGGGAGACGGACAGAGAGAGAGGGTGGAAGACGGACAGAGTGCGAGAGAGAGAGAGAGAGAGAGGGGGGAGATGGACAGACAGAGAGAGAGAGGGGGGAGGGGAGACAGAGAGAGGGTCTGAGACGGACAGAGAGAGGATGGGAGGCGGACAGAGAGAGGGTGGGAGAGGGACAGAGAGAGAGAGGGTGGGAGACGGACAGAGAGCCAGAGAGAGAGGGGGGAGATGGATAGAGGTGGGAGATGATGAAAGAGACGGGGGAGACCGAGAGAGGGGAGAGATGGAGGCAGAAGAAAGAGAATGAATGAGAGAAGGGCTTGTACTACTGTAGTATTGCTTTTTCCTTCCTGGCCTGAAGACAGTGGTGTATACAATCAGGGGCTGCTACTGTGCATGGACATGGCTGCCAGTGCGTCTGCGCAGTCCTCTCAAGGACTTTTGGTGCCGGGGATGGTCAGGACAGGGGTGTAATAGAAGTAGGCAAGGGGTGGGCACTGAGAGAGCGGCCCCAGTCCTCCCCTTCTAGCCCAGTGTCAGCAGCAATAGAGGGGGAGTTTAGAATAGTAAAATAGTTAAGGCACAGGCAGCATTTGGGCCTGGGAGGAGGAGAAGGAGAGTGGTCCCTTTACTGGACGGGAGACAGGACCAGAGTGACTGGCTGTGCAGTGGCCGTCTTAATGCACAGGCTTTGGGGCACTGGCAGTGGGCGGGCGAACAGGCACTGCGCTGGTGGCGGCATTTAATGAGTCAGTGAGACTCATTGTAATGCCGTCCCTGAACTAGCCCCCACCGCGGGAACAGACAGCCCTCCTCCCCCCACGCCACTTGAAGCCACCGCTTAAAGCAAAAGCTCAACCACCATCCAGAGCTGGCCGTGAGATCACGGAGCACCCGGACCCCCTCTCCCCGGCCACGGAACACTGGCAGCACTCAGAAGCCAAACCCCCTACCCACTGTCACAAAGGAACAGCTCACCAAATCGCGGAAAGCCGCCACGGAGCTGCGTTTTCATGTCCGGACTGGCAAGGCTCCACCTCCTATTTTTAAAGCCTCCCGCCGCCACACCAATCAATCTGTCAGGCTAGGGATTGGCTGCAGCGGACCGCGTCCCAGAGGACTCACACATGTTGGAAAAGTGAGTCCCTGGACATCAATACTGAGTAAAAAACGCGCTGTAGCCCGTTTTTGCAAACACTGCACCCTGTTATCAACAATATCTCCGATTTGCTGTCCGTCGGCATTTCCAGTTCCAAGCCCCACCTTTCTGACTCTCCACAGCCCCCAGGGTGTTCACCAAACTCATGGCAGTGATGGCTGCTCATCTCCGACAGCAGGGAATAAGGATACTCCCTTACCTGGATGACCTCCTTCTTCTGGCACATTCTCCAGAGGTCGTACACCATCACTTCCAGGTGACAATGTCATTCCTTCAGAGCTGGGCCAAGTCTTCTCTCATACCATCTCAGAAAGAAAGAGTTGTAGATGATCTCAAATCCGGCAATTTACTGGATCCCAAACAGCATGGATTCACTGGGGGGAGATCATGTCAAACAAATCTTATTGACTTTTTTGATTGTGTGACTAAAGTGATGGATAAAGGTGGAGCCATGGATATAGCTTATCTAGACTTTAGTAAGGCTTTTGACACAGTTCCACATCGCAGACTGCTAAATAAACTTGAAAGTTTGGGATTGGATATTAGGATTATTGAATGGATAAGATCTTGGTTGAAGGATAGAAAACAGAGAGTTGTGGTAAATGGAGTGCATTCACAGGAGGGAAATGTTACCAGTGGAGTACCCCAGGGATCTGTACTTGGACCAGTGCTTTTTAATATCTTTATTGGTGACATTGCAAATGGCATTAAAGGGAAAGTATGCCTTTTTGCAGATGACACAAAGGTATGCAACAGGGTAGACACACCAGGTGGGGTAAAACAAATGATTGAGGATCTAGGTAGATTAGAGGAATGGTCAAGAGTCTGGCAATTACAGTTTAATGCCAAAAAATGCAAAATCATGCACTTGGGTCTCAAAAATCCTAAAGCTAAATACAGTATTAATGGCACTATACTGGAAACTACTGAGGAGGAAAGGGATCTAGGAGTCACTATTTCAGATGACTTAAAGGCAGGTAAGCAATGTAACAAGGCAATGAGGAAGGCTAGTCAGATGCTTGGCTGCATTGGGAGAGGAATCAGCAGCAGAAAGAAAGAAGTAATAATGCCACTGTATAGGTCATTGGTACGGCCTCATCTAGAATACTGTATTCAGTTCTGGAGGCCATATCTTCAAAAGGATATTAATACATTAGAAACTGTACAAAGTAAAACAGATGATCGTCAGAGGTCTTGTTATTTACAATTGTGATGCTGTTGATTGCTTATAACAGATATGTCCCTTGATCAAAGACTCAACTGTACTTTTCTTGTTCTGTTTTCTTATAATACTCTTCTATCAAAGATTGGAAATATATTGATCATTTATGTATGTATAGCATGTATTGCTTCAATAAAAAATTTATGTTAAAAAAAAAAAAAAAAACTGTACAAAGGAGGGCAACTAAAATGGTGCATGGCCTACATCACAAAACATACCCAGAAAGACTAAGAAATATCAATATGTATAGTTTGGAGCAGAGAAGGGAAAGGGGGGACATGATAGAAACTTTCAAATATATCAAGGGTTTTAACAAAGTCCAGGAGGGAAACATTCTCCAAATGAAGAGAAGCAATAGGACACGAGGACATGCACTGAGACTGGAGGGGGGGAGGTTCAGGGGAAATTTGCGGAAAAATTATTTCACAGAAAGGGTAGTGGACAAGTGGAATAGCCTCCCATCAGAGGTGGTAGAGGCTAAGACAGTAGAGCAATTTAAACATGCATGGGATAGATATAAGGATATCCTTACAAAGAAATAAGGATCAAATAAGGTTAGAGATAAAAATAATATAAAAAAAAAAAAAAGGGGCAGACTAGATGGGCCAAGTGGTTCTTATCTGCCGACAAATTCTATGTTTCTATGTTTCTATGCTCCATCTCAGTGCTCTACTGAATGCTCACATGCAATGCATCTTTCTTCCTCAGGACAAGATGGCAGCACTGCACTTGCATATTCGCAACCTACTCCACAGTCAAAGGGTCTCTATCCATTCAGCAATGCAGACCCTGGGCTCTATGGTATCCACCTTCGACATGGTGGAATATGTCCAATTCCACTCCAGGCCTCTACAACGCCTGATAATCACCAGAGGGAATGGCCAGTTCAAGCAGATCAAATCTCAGACAACGGTACTACCTCAGAATGTTCAGACATCCCTCTCATGGTGGCCGCACACATCTAACCTGGACAAGAGTCAGCCGTTCTGGATTCCACACTGGGTACTTCTCACCACAGACGCCAGCCTCCGGGGGTGGGGAGCGGTTATGGGCAGTCACTCCTTTCAGGGCCCTGGTCTCCAACAGAGAGAGATCTTCTGATCAATGTCCTGGAACTTCAGATGGGTCAGGACCTTCTTCACGGCTCTCCTTTGCAAGTACAGCCAGGAAATGCCACAGTAGTGGCTTATGTTACACAGCAGGGAGGCACTTGCAGTGCCGCAGCAAGGTACGAAGTAGCACAGATTCTTGTCTAGGCAGAACTAGACAAGATCTTCATCCCGGGGGTCCTCAATTGGGAAGCAGACTTCCTCAGTCAACAGGATTTGCACACCGGAGAGTGGTTTCTACACCCAGAAGAATTTCAGCGTCTGGTGAACAAATGAGGTCTTCCAGACGTGCACCTCATGGCCTCCAGACATAATCACAAAGTACCCGTGTACGGGGCAAGGACACGAGATCCGGACGCAACATTCGTGGGTGGACTAACAGTCCCGTGGACATTTTGTCTGTCTTATCTCTTCCTTGCAGTCTCTCTTCTTCACAAAGTACTGCGCAAATTGAAAGAAGAAGTCGTTAGGATCATCCTAGTGGCTCCAGCATGGCCCAGGCGCCATTGGTTCACAGATCTCAAGTGTCTCTCCATAGATGAGCCCTTTCTACTACCTCTTCGACCAGATCTTTTATTACAGGGTCCTTGTCTGAACCTGGACCTAGCTCGCTTGTCATTGACGGCGTTACTCTTGAGTCATCCATCCTAAGGGGTAAGGGATTTTCCATGCTTCATGCTCGGAAACCGGCATCAGCTAGAATTTATTACCATGTCTGGCATTCTTACTTTCAGTGGTGTGCTCATCGCCACTATGACCCTCTGCTATTTAGGATTTATAGACTTCTGGCATTTCTACAGGCGGAAGACATATAGAAAGAGAGTGACTGTTTGCGCTATAGCACTACCAAGGTGCATATATGAACAGAAGAAACATGTATAATTTTAACCAATTGATTTATTTATTGGACACTGTCTTTCCAATATAATGTATAACTGTATCAGATTTCTAATAAAAATACAGATACAAATATAATAAAAACTTTTTCCTTTTAAACATAAAAAATGCATACACATATATAATGTATTCAGGTTGCATTCTTATAAGGCATCCAATGTTACAATATAACGTGACTCAAAAATGTGCACTTTAAAAAATGTTATTTCTCTAACGTCCTAAGTGGATGCTGGGGACTCCGTAAGGACCATGGGGAATAGCGGCTCCGCAGGAGACTGGGCACATCTAAAGAAAGCTTTAGGACTATCTGGTGTGCACTGGCTCCTCCCCCTATGACCCTCCTCCAAGCCTCAGTTAGATCTCTGTGCCCGAACGAGAAGGGTGCACACTAGGGGCTCTCCTGAGCTTCTTAGTGAAAGTTTTAGTTTAGGTTTTTTATTTTCAGTGAGACCTGCTGGCAACAGGCTCACTGCATCGAGGGACTAAGGGGAGAAGAAGCGAACTCACCTGCGTGCAGAGTGGATTGGGCTTCTTAGGCTACTGGACATTAGCTCCAGAGGGACGATCACAGGCCCAGCCATGGATGGGTCCCAGAGCCGCGCCGCCGGCCCCCTTACAGAGCCAGAAGACAGAAGAGGTCCGGAAAATCGGCGGCAGAAGACATCCTGTCTTCACCAAGGTAGCGCACAGCACTGCAGCTGTGCGCCATTGCTCCTCAGCACACTTCGGTCACTGAGGGTGCAGGGCGCTAGGGGGGGGCGCCCTGAGCAGCAATAAAAACACCTTGGCTGGCGAAAATACATCACATATAGCCCCCAGGGCTATATGGATGAATTTTAACCCCTGCCAGAATCCATAAAAAAGCAGGAGAAAAGTCCGCGAAAAAGGGGCGGAGCCTATCTCCTCAGCACACTGGCGCCATTTTCCCTCACAGCTCAGTTGGAGGGAAGCTCCCCTGGCTCTCCCCTGCAGTCACTACACTACAGAAAGGGTTAAAAAAAGAGAGGGGGGCACTAATTAGGCGCAGTATTAACAATACAGCAGCTATAAGGGGAAAAACACTTATATAAGGTTATCCCTGTATATATATAGCGCTTTGGTGTGTGCTGGCAAACTCTCCCTCTGTCTCCCCAAAGGGCTAGTGGGGTCCTGTCCTCTATCAGAGCATTCCCTGTGTGTGTGCTGTATGTCGGTACGTTTGTGTCGACATGTATGAGGAGAAAAATTATGTGGAGACGGAGCAGATTGCCTGTAATAGTGATGTCACCCCCTAGGGGGTCGACACCTGAGTGGATGAACTGTTGGAAGGAATTACGTGACAGTGTCAGCTCTGTATAAAAGACAGTGGTTGACATGAGACAGCCGGCTACTCAGCTTGTGCCTGTCCAGACATCTCATAGGCCGTCAGGGGCTCTAAAGCAGGAGGGTATCCTAAAATGTATTTACACACATACTGGTGTTATACTGCGACCAGCAATCGCCTCAGCCTGGATGTGCAGTGCTGGGTTGGCGTGGTCGGATTCCCTGACTGAAAATATTGATACCCTAGATAGGGACAGTATATTTTTGCCTATAGAGCATTTAAAAGATGCATTTCTATATATGCGTGATGCACAGCGGAATATTTGCCGACTGGCATCAAGTCTAAGTGCGTTGTCCATTTCTACCAGTAGAGGGTTATGGACACGTCAGTGGTCAGGTGATGCGTATTCCAAACGGCATTTGGAAGTATTGCCTTAATAAGGGGAGGAGTTATTTGGGGTCGGTCTTTCAGACCTGGTGGCCACGGCAACAGCTGGGAAATCCACGTTTGTACCCCAGGTCGCCTCTCAACATGAGAAGACGCCGTATTATCAGGCGCAGTCTTTTCGTGGACAAGCGGGCAAAATGTTCCTCATTTCTGCCCCGTGACAGAGGGAGAGGAAAAAGGCTGCAGAAATCAGCCAGTTCCCAGGAACAGAAACCCTCTCCCGCCTCTGCCAAGCCCTCAGTATGACGCTGGGGCTTTACAAGCAGAATCAGGCACGGTGGGGGGCCCGTCTCAATGAATTTCAGCGCGCAGTGGGCTCACTCGCAAGTAGACCCCTGGATCCTTCAGGTGATATCTCAGGGGTACAAATTAGAATTCGAGACGTCTCCCCCTCGCCGTTTTCCTAAAGTCGTCTTTACCGATGTCTCCTTCTGACAGGGAGACAGTTTTGGAAGCCATTCACAAGCTGTATTCCCAGCAGGTGATAATCAAGGTACCCCTCCTGCAACAGGGAACGGGGTATTATTCCACACTGTTGTGGTACCGAAGCCGGACGGCTCGGTGAGACCGATTCTAAATCTAAAATCTTTGAACACTTACATACAGAGGTTCAAATTCAAGATTGAGTCACTCAGAGCAGTGATTGCGAACCTGGAAGAAGGGGACTACATGATGTCTCGGGACATCAAGGATGCTTACCTTCATGTCAAAATTTACCCTTCTCACCAAGGGTACCTCAGGTTTATGGTACAGAACTGTCACTATCAGTTCAGACGCTGCCGTATGGATGGTCCACGGCACCCCGGGTCTTTACCAAGGTAATGGCCGAAATTATGATATTCCTTCGAAGGAAGGGAATTTTAGTTATCCCTTACTTGGACGATTCCCTGATAAGGGTAAGATCCAGGGAACAGTTGGAGGTCGGTGTAGCACTATCTCAGGTAGTGTTGCGGCAGCACGATTGGATTCTCAATATTCCAAAATCGCAGCTGGTTCCGACGACTTGTCTTCGGTTCCTAGGGATGATCCTGGACACAGTCCAGAAAAAGGTGTTTCTCCCGGAGGGGAAAGACAGGGAGTTATCCGAGCTAGTCAGGAACCTCCTAAAACCGAGCCAAGTCTCAGTGCATCAATGCACAAGGGTTCTGGGTAAAATGGTGGCTTCCTACGAAGCAATCCCATTCGGCAGATTCCACGCAAGAACTTTCCAGTGGGACCTGCTGGACAAATGGTCCGGGTCGCATCTTCAGATGCATCAGCGGATAACCCTGTCACCAAGGACAAGGGTGTCCCTCCTGTGGTGGTTGCAGAGTGCTCATCTTCTAGAGGGCCGCAGATTCGGCATTCAGGACTGGGTCCTGGTGACCACGGATGCCAGCCTGCGAGGCTGGGGAGCAGTCACACAGGGAAGGAATATCCAGGGCTTATGGTCAAGCCTGGAGACATCACTTCACATAAATATCCTGAAGCTAAGGGCCATTTACAATGCTCTAAGCTTAGCAAGACCTCTGCTTCAAGGTCAGCCGGTGTTGATCCAGTCGGACAACATCACGGCAGTCACCCTCGTAAACAGACAGGGTGGCACAAGAAGCAGGAGGGCAATGGCAGAAGCTGCAAGGATTCTTCGCTGGGCGGAAAATCATGTGATAGCACTGTCAGCAGTATTCATTCCGGGAGTGGACAACTGGGAAGCAGACTTCCTCAGCACGACCTCCACCCGGGAGAGTGGGGACTTCACCCAGAAGTCTTCCACATGATTATAAACCGTTGGGAAAAACTCGACAGGTATTGCGCCAGGTCAAGGGACCCTCAGGCAATAGCTGTAGACGCTCTGGTAACACCGTGGGTGTACCAGTCAGTGCAGGCCTGGCCAACCTGTGGCTCTCCAGCTGTTGTAAAACTACAAATCCCATCATGCTTTGCCACAGTTTTGCTATTAGGGAATGCTAAAACTGTGGCAGGGCATGCTGGGATGTGTAGTTTCACAACATCTGGAGAGCCACAGGTTGGCCAGGCCTGAGTCAGTGTATGTGTTCCCTCCTCTGCCTCTCATACCCAAGGTACTGAGATTGATAAGATGGAGAGGAGTAAGCACTATATTCGTGGCTCCGGATTGGCCAAGAAGGACTTGGTAACCGGAACTTCAAGAGATGCTCACGGAGGATCCGTGGCCTCTACCTCTAAGAAGGCACCTGCTCCAACAAGGACCCTGTCTGTTCCAAGACTTACCGCGGCTGCGTTTGACGGCATGGCGGTTGAACGCCGGATCCTGAAGGAAAAAAAGGCATTCCGGATGAAGTCATCCCTATCCTGATCAAAGCCAGGAAGGATGTAACCGCAAAACATTATCACCGCATTTGGCGAAAATATGTTGCGTGGTGCGAGGCCAGTAAGGCCCGACGGAGGAAATTCAACTGGGTCGATTCCTACATTTCCTGCAAACAGGAGTGTCTATGGGCCTGAAATTGGGGTCCATTAAGGTTCAAATTTCGGCCCTGTCAATTTTCTTCCAAAAAGAACTAGCTTCAGTCCCTGAAGTTCAGACGTTTGTAAAAGGGGTACTGCATATACAGCCTCCTTTTGTGCCTCCAGTGGCACTTTGGGATCTCAATGTAGTTTTTTGGGTTCCAAAAGTCACATTGGTTTGAACCACTTAAATCTGTGGAGTTAAAATATCTCACATGGAAAGTGGTCATGCTGTTGGCCCTGGCCTGGGCCAGGCGCGTGTCAGAATTGGCGGCTTTATCCTGTAAAAGCCCTTATCTGATTTTCCATTCGGACAGGGCGGAATTGAGGACTCGTCCTCAGTTTCTCCCTAAGGTGGTTTCAGCGTTTCACCTGAACCAACCTATTGTGGTGCCTGCGGTTACTAGGGATTTGGAGGACTCCAAGTTGCTAGACGTTGTCAGGGCCCTGAAAATATATGTTTCCAGGACGGCTGGAGTCAGAAAATCTGACTCGCTGTTTATCCTGTATGCACCCAACAAGCTGGGTGCTCCTGCTTCTAAGCAGACTATTGCTCGTTGGATTTGTAGTACAATTCAGCTTGCACATTCTGTGGCAGGCCTGCCACAGCCAAAAATCTGTAAATGCCCACTCCACAAGGAAGGTGGGCTCATCTTGGGCGGCTGCCCGAGGGGTCTCGGCTTTACAACTTTGCCGAGCAGCTACTTGGTCAGGAGCAAATACGTTTGTAAAATTCTACAAAATTGATACCCTGGCTGAGGAGGACCTGGAGTTCTCTCAATTGGTGCTGCAGAGTCATCCGCACTCTCCCGCCCGTTTGGGAGCTTTGGTATAATCCCCATGGTCCTTACGGAGTCCCCAGCATCCACTTAGGACGTTAGAGAAAATAAGAATTTACTTACCGATAATTCTATTTCTCGTAGTCCGTAGTGGATGCTGGGCGCCCATCCCAAGTGCGGATTGTCTGCAATACTGGTACATAGTTATTGTTACCGAAAAATCGGGTTATTGCTGTAGTGAGCCATCTTTTCTAGAGGCTCCTCTGTTATCATGCTGTTAACTGGGTTCAGATCACAAGTTGTACAGTGTGATTGGTGTGGCTGGTATGAGTCTTACCCGGGATTCAAAATCCTTCCTTATTGTGTACGCTCGTCCGGGCACAGTATCCTAACTGAGGCTTGGAGGAGGGTCATAGGGGGAGGAGCCAGTGCACACCAGATAGTCCTAAAGCTTTCTTTAGATGTGCCCAGTCTCCTGCGGAGCCGCTATTCCCCATGGTCCTTACGGAGTCCCCAGCATCCACTACGGACTACGAGAAATAGAATTATCGGTAAGTAAATTCTTATTATAGTTTTACTTGTCTAAAAGCTCAATTGGATAGTTCTTAATGTGTCTAATGATAGTCCTTTGTATGAAAGGTGGATAAATGTATTGGACCACTTATCCAAAACACCAACACGGGGGTGTTATTTGAATGTATGGAGCTTACCAGTGCCGGTGAATGATTCCGCTGTTCGCGGTGGTGAGTTGTGTGTGTCTCTCACCCGTCTGCGCCAGCTCCGACTGCTGTTCACAGGATGCATGTATTTGGACTGTAAACCTGCAGGTCTGTGCTCTGGAGGATAATCACTGGCGTGCAGGTGCAAAAAGCCGTCCTTAGCTTCCAGCTTGTTCCATACAATTTTCCGGTAGGTTAAAGCTCCCAAAGTACCAAAGTCCCCTTATGGAATAATCAAAGAGTTCTCCCTCTTTTCACCATAAATTAGCTGTGTGGACACAGACACAGCTGGACTGAGTTTGCAGCTTGAAATACTGTAATATTAATTAATTTCATTAGGATATATTAAAACACATATAAGCGCCTAAATTCTTTCTGTATTTCTATAGGCGGGCCTCACCATGGGTCTCAGCCTGGCCTCTCTTAAAGTTCAGGTCTCTGCTCTGTCCGTCTGGTTCCAGAAGAGACTTTACCAGATGTACATACCTTCCTGCAAGGGGTACTCCGAATACAACCTCCCTTTCATCCTCCAGTGGCTCCTTGAGATTTGTCCTTGGTTCTTCGGGCCTTACAGCAGCGTCCCATTGAACCATTGGTTACTGTTGACCTCAAATGGTTGACTGAGCATTATATCTTACTATTACCAATCGCTTCAGCCCACAGGGTCTCTGACTTGGGGGCACTCTCCTGCAGTTGCCCCTTTCTTATTTTTTCTTAATGACATGGCTGTCCTTCGGACTAATCAGGGATACCTACCTCAAGTAGTATCCAAGTTCCATATCAACAAACCTATTATTGTACCGGCCTTCCATGAACCTGGCCTTTCACAAGCAGAAGCTTTGTTGGACATGGTCTGTGCTCTGAAGATCTACGTAGGCTGTACTAGTTCTATCAGGAAAACAGATGCCTTATTCGTTCTCTACAGCTTTCACAAGCGGGGCTGGCCAGCCAATAATCAAACGTTGGCTCTGCATGACCATCTCACAGGCTGACACGCAGCCTGATCTTCCTGTTCCAAGTAAAGTTTCTGCTCACTCTACTCGCTCTGTGGGTCCTTCATGGGCAACCCACCATGTCTGCCAACTATGCAAGACTGCTACGTGGTCTTCTGCCCACAGGTTTCTTAGGTTCTATGCCTTTTATTGGTTTACCTCTCAGGATGCAACCTTGGGCCGCAATGCCCTCCTTTATGTCGGAGTCTTACCTCTGGCATGGTCCCCCGGGGGTTACCTTCCCGGTGGTAAACGTGGCGGGGAACTGTTTGTGACAGGGTTCTCTGGGACATGTGTGCGGCTTTCGGAGGCCAGGGGCCGGAGTCTGGAGAGCCGAGTGCTGTGGCGGGGAGCCGCTGCAGCAGGGTCCTCTGGCGGATACACAGCTTCCGGGAGTCAGGGGTCAGAGCTGGGTAAGCTGTGTGCTGCAGCTGTGAATGTCCCCTGTGATGGGGGCCTCTACGTTGAAGACCTGTGTTCTGCCAATAGGGATTCCCACTCTGTGTCCAGCCAATCCAGTGTAGTCTTCTCTTATAAAAGGGGGCTGGCTCAGAGAGAGGATGCCAGTGCTTCAAGTTACTTTCTTGTGAAAGGTGCTCTAGCTCTGTGCTCCCAGGTTGCTCCGGGTGCCCTGGTTCTGGTTGCTATTGTCTGTCGGTTACCTGTCGCCACTGCAGTCCCATTACTTAAAGCCTGTCACCACTCGTGGAGTGCTCACAGGGTCCCAGGCTGTAGAGGAAGCTTCGGGTGCTAAAGGTGGTTCCCGCGGACGTCTTTCAGTTACAAGCCACAGTCTTCATTTCTTCAAAGTCAGAGTTCTTCAGCCTCGTCTTTCAATCACAAGCCACAGTCCTCATTTCTTCAAAGTCAGAGTTCTTCAGCCTCGTCTTTCAATCACAAGCCACAGTCTTCAATTCTACAAAACCAGTGTTTTTTAGCTTCATCTTTCTGATCACTATCGCAGTCTACAGTCCTTCAAAACCAGAGTTCTTCAGCCTCTTTTCAAATCATTAACCATAGACTCCAGTTCTTTAATTCAGTGTCTTTCAATCCCTCAAGTATCCCTGTATAGTTTACTTCTCATTAAAACTGCAGTTACCTTCCTTAGGAGTCCTCCTTCTCTTATACTAAGACCTCCACCCCATGAGTAGCAACTAAATTCGGCCACCTCGTCTACTCCCTTCACAGGCAGCTGTCCCTTCAGCCAAAGCTCGGTTGTCGGAACGCCAACTTACGCCGAGTGTGACAGTAAGCACTGGCACATGGATCCGACAAGTGAGCAGGCTACTGGGGGCGATGCCACTGCAGATATCCTGACTGTTTAAGCAAGCAGGAGGCCATGCAGACCCAAATTATACAATTCATGCAGAATATGTCCGCTCATTTAGATTCTCTTCATGCTGCCACATGCTCATCTCAGACTCCAGCTCCAAATCCTCCAGCATCTAACTGTCATGATCCTGGTAACTGGACGCCATTACTTACCATCCAGATGTCTCCTGAGGCTGGCACAGTGTTCCAGGGCCGGATCTCAGCGGCGTTGATGGGATCCACGCTCTGCATCTCCCTCCTGTCATCCAGCAGCGCTGTCACAGTGGCCTTTTAACTTCAGATTGGCGTCTCCGGCCCACCGCGGCCTCCGCCGCCGCTCCTGTGTTTTCAGTTCACAGATTCTTCGGAGTGGCGTCTTCTGCCTGCTGCGGCTTCTGATGTCATTCATGTGTTTCCAGTGGGCAGGCTGTCTGTGTGGTGTCTCCTGCCCTCTGCGGCATCCGCCGCCATTATTGCTGAATTCCCACATGGTTTTTCCAAACTAACTTTCGCTCCATGCACTGCATGGAAGCAGCCATGTTGGTTTCAGTCACATGTCTTAGTTTACCCCAATCCGCTGTTCCACTGGAACCTGCTTAATTGTTTGGCCAATGCCTGCCTCCCTGCAGGTATAAGTATCCTGTGCCTGAACCAGGAAATTGTCAGTGCTTTGGTTGTCAAACCTTGTGTTACCAGTCTCTCCTTCCTGTGGTCGTTTCTGCTTCAGGATTCCAGCTCCTGCTTCCCATCTCTCTTCTCCCTTTCACCTCCAAATTACTTGAACGACTGGTCTACAGCCGTCTCACAAGCCACCTCTCTGACAACTCCATCCTCGATCCACTACAATCTGGCTTTCGCCCACTCCACTCAACTGAGACTGCCCTGGTTAAAGTCACCAATGACCTGCTTTCGGACAAATCCAGGGGCCACTTCTCTCTGCTCATCCTTCTGGACCTCTCTGCTGCCTTTGACATTGTAGATCATCCTCTCCTCCTGCGCACACTCCAAAATGCTGGCCTCTCTAGCACTGTCCTTGACTGGTTTTCTTCTTACCTCACTAACCGCTCCTTCTCTGTGTCTGCCTCCAGCACCACCTCACACCCTTCCATCCTTCCTGTTGGTGTCCCTCAGGGTTCTGTCCTTGGACCCCTTTTGTTCTCCCTGTACACCTCTTCCCTGGGTGCGCTCATTAACTCCTTTGGCCCTCAATACCACCTCTATGCTGATGACACACAACTCTACCTCTCCTCTCCTGATCTGTCCCCCTCTGTCCTGTCCCAGGTTTCCAGCTGCCTCCGCAATCTCCTCCTGGATGTCTGAGCGCTCTCTGAAGCTCAACATGGACAAAACTGAACTCATCATCTTTCCCCCATCCAGAGCAACACCCCCAACCAATATCTCTATCATTGTTGACAACATCACCATCTCCCCCGTTCCCCAACTCCGCTGCTTGGGTGTTAGTCTTGACTCCTCCCTCTCCTTCTCCTTTGCACCCCACATCCAAGCTCTGGCACAATCCTGTCGTTTCCAGCTACGCAACATTGCTCGTATCAGGCCATATCTCTCCCAGAGTGCAACTAAACTCATCATCCACTCACTGGTCATCTCACGACTTGACTACTGCAATGTTCTCCTCACTGGCCTCGCTTGCTCCCATCTTGCTCCCCTCCAATCTGTCCTAAACTCTGCAGCTAGGCTTATCTTCCTCTCCCGCCGCACCACATCTGCCACTCCCCTTCGCCAAAATCTGCACTGGCTCCCATTCCCCTACAGAATCCTCTACAAACTCCTCACCCTCACATACAAGGCCATCTCTAATTCCACTGCTCCCTACATCTCCAACCTCCTCTCCCTTCATACTCCCTCCCGCCCCCTACGGTCGACCAATGACCATCGCCTCTCCACCGCCCTGGTCACTGCTTCCCATGCTCGTGTTCAAGACTATGCCCGTGCTGCACCCCTTCAGTGGAACACACTCCCACGCTCCATTAGACTCTCCCCGACCTTGCAAAACTTCAAACGGGCACTAAAAACCCTATTCATCAAAGCATACCCTCCCGATGCATAACCCAGTTCTGAAGCCGCGCCTCCACCCCCCTGCCTCATGCCGTGAACATCTCAGCTTTGCTTGCATATTGCCATCAGGCTAACTCCCGCTTGCCTGCACCTCTTGTCATCTGTCTGTCGCCCCTCCCCACTAGATTGTCAGCTCTTCAGAGCAGGGCATTCTTTCCTCTTGTTATCTAAGCCCTCGTCTCGACACATTTCACTCGCAGCTCTCCCTTACTCAAAGACCATCTTTACCCTGCTAGTAAAGGTTCATCTCCATCTATGGCCACCAGCCTCTAGTAGTACGATGATCACTCCCTCAATACTTACATCTTAGCTGTATTATGTCTTGAGAATGTGTGGTGCTCTATGTTACCTGTACTCTATTTCTGTTATTTATTTACTGTAATACTATGTTTTGTCTCCCTGTATTGTCCTTTGTACGGCGCTGCGAAACACATGTGGCGCCTTATAAATAAAATGTAATAATAATAATAAAAATAAACTCCACTAGAGACCCGCACCAGCCTACCACCGTGCAGTGCAGCCTGACTCCACAGTGTTCTGTGATTACATCTTACTCCTGGCTATTATTACACCAGCTTCCAGCGCCTAGCTTCCAGTGGTGTTCAGCTTCTAAGCATATTGGTGCTCCACCATCGATTATCTACAAACCATCGATCTCCATATTCATCGAACTCTAGCATATTTTAAGCACAGTATTCTATGGTTC
This sequence comes from Pseudophryne corroboree, assembly GCF_028390025.1. Lineage (NCBI taxonomy): Eukaryota > Metazoa > Chordata > Amphibia > Anura > Myobatrachidae > Pseudophryne > Pseudophryne corroboree. Next base: position 96,333,891 of record NC_086445.1, on the reverse strand, counting down.
ATCTCCTGGCTGGTTCCGTCCAGCATACTCAGCAGTCTACCACTTTGTACAGTGTTGCCAGCTTCCATTGAACACCTGCTTGTCTGTTCTTCATCTTCATTCCAATACTCTGCATACGAGTTTCTGGTTACGGACATTCCAACTCCTGGTCAATTAGAACTGTACCTGATAATATCAGTACCCTGAGGCATCTGCCAACCTGCAGCTTACCAAGGAACTGTTACTGTATTACTTGCTGAATTCATTTCTGAAAAGTACTGCTGTTGTTTATAAGAACTGTGCTTAATAAAAACCATAGACTTTTATTCCAGTTGTCGTGGTCACGCCTTCGGGCATTTGTACTGCATTCCACCTGCATGTCTAAGGGTCTGATCCAACCCTCTAAGTTTAACTACATATCAGCCCCTACAACTGAGGCTTCCTCTTGTCAGCTCCAGCCCTCAGTTGTGACAGTAAGCACTGACCTAATGGATCTGGCCGGAGACCAAGTCCAAGCGACCGGGCCGAGGCAAGAACATGCAGCCCGCCTTGAACAGCTGGAGGCTGCGCTGGGCCATGTTATTCGCTATCTTCAGGACCTTTCCTCTCAGCTGGATGAAATTCAAACGACCCTCCGTGGTTCAGGGGAGTCCAGTGTGCCAACTGCAGTACCTACGGTGGTAACCCCACCCACCATACCCATTTCTGGTCCACGACTTCATTTGCCGACACTTGCTGAATTTGATGGGTCCCCAAAGGCCTGTAGGGGATTTCTCAACCAGTGTGAGATCCATTTCAAGTTGCAACCTGGCAGTTTTCCAACTGAACACACTAAAATTGCCTTTATCATCTCCCTCCTCAGTGGCTCCGCCCTTGACTGGGCATCACCTCTATGGGAGAGATCGGATGCTCTGTTATCCTCTTATACAGACTTTGTGGCAACATTTAGACGCATCTTCGACGAGCCAGGCCGTGTAACCTCTGCCTCCTGAAATCCTCCGGTTACGTCAGGGGACACGAACTGTCGCTCAATAGTTGATACAGTTCCAAATTCTGCCTTCAGAACTTTCCTGGAATGATGGCGCTCTTTACGCAGCCTTCTGGGGTGGCCTATCCGAACGTATCAAGGACGAGCTCGCTACCAGAGACTTGCCTCCAACATTAAACAAGCTCATATCTCTCTGCACTAAAGTCGATCTGCGGATCCGTGAAAGGGCAGTTGAGCGAGGTAGATCCACATTTCCTAAGCTTTCTACTGCTTCCATTCCTCATCAGCCATCTCCGCCTAGGGATGAACCCATGCAGATAGGTCATTCTCGTCTATCTCCGACAGAGCGTAGAAGACGTCTATCCAAACGTCTCTGTATTGTGCTACACCATCTCACATTATCAATGCCTGCCCCAAGAGTCCGGGAAAACTCCAAGTCCTAGCCCGCCAAGGAGAAGACCGGCTAGGAGTAACGAACTTCTCTTCATCTTCAAGTGATTGTAACCTCCCAGTCTCGCTTCTAGTGGCTCAGCGCACCAGGAACCTTATTGCCCTGCTGGACTCAGGAGCGGCTGGGAACTTTATGACTGAGGAATACGTCAAACGGTGGTCCCTACCCACTCAGAGACTTTCGTCTTCCATATCCTTAACTGCCGTGGATGGCAGTAGGATTTCCAATGCTGTAATTTCTTCCAAGACCCTTCCTATCCATCTGAAGGTAGGAGACCTTCATTCTGAACTGATTTCCTTCCTGCTGATTCCAAAGGCCACTCATCCTGTGGTTCTAGGCCTTCCATGGCTCCGTCTTCATAACCCTCAAATTGATTGGAGGACGACTCATATCCTGGCATGGAGTCCTTCTTGCTCAGAGACTTGTCTCCAAAAAGAACTTCCAGTTCGTACTTCTTTTTACAAGTCTATCGATGTTCCACTTCCACAGTACTAAGACTCCACTAGTAGTTTTCGTAAATCCATTTTGTGTCTAGGTTACAGAATGTCCAGCTCCGGGCTAGAGATGGATCCTGAGAGACGACAAGCTATTCGAGACTTTTCCACCATTGTGGCGTCTGTCACTGCTCTTACCAAAAAGAGTGCTAATCCTTCCAAGTGCTCGGAGTAAGCCACTCAAGCTTTCCATCTGTTGAAACAAAGATTCGTCTCAGCTCCAGTGTTGAAACAACCAGATATCAGCTCACCTTTTACTCTAGAGCACAGGTTCTCAAACTCGGTCCTCAGGACCCCACACAGTGCATGTTTTGCAGGTCTCCTCACAGAATCACAAGTGAAATAATTAGCTCCACCTGTGGACCATTTAAAATGTGACTGTGAGTAATTAATACACCTGTGCACTTGCTGGGTTACCTGCAAAACATGCACTGTGTGGGGTCCTGAGGACCGAGTTTGAGAACCCCTGCTCTAGAGGTAGATGCCTCTTCTGTTGGAATGGGGGCAGTCCTGTCTCAGAGAGCCAATGACGGTCATCTATGTCCTTGTGGCTTCTTTTCATGGAAGTTCTCCCCTGCCGAACGCAATTACGCCATAGGCGATCAAGAACTTTTGGCTATCAAACTCGCTCTGGAGGAGTGGAGATATTTGTTAGAAGGAGCTTCACATACTATTACCATTCTGACAGACCACAAAAATCTCCTGTATTTAAAGGGTGCTCAATGTCTCAACCCTCGTCAAGCTAGGTGGGCACTCTTCTTTTCAAGATTTGACTTCAAACTTCAGTTTTGTCCAGGGTCACAGAATCGCAAGGCTGATGCCCTTAAAGTGGGTGATCGTGTCTGGTTGGCCACAAAGAATTTGAGATTGAGGGTTGCAAGTATGAAATTTTACTCCTCGATATATTGGCCCTTTTCAAATTGAACAAGTCATCAACCCAGTGGCTTACAAACTTCTGCTACCTCCATTCCTGAAGATTCCCAGAACTTTTCATGTTTCACTCCTTAAACCGGTTATCTTGAACCGATCCGGGTAACTGGACGCCATTACTTACCAATCAGATGTCTCCTGAGGCTGGCTCAGCTTTCCAGGGCCGGATCTCAGCGGCGTTGCTGGGATCCACGCTCTGCATCTCCCTCCATTCATCCAGCAGCGCAGTCACAGCGGCCTCATGTTAACTTCAGATTGGCGTCTCTGGCCCACTGCGGCCTCCGCCGCCGCTCCTGTGTTTTCAGTTCACAGATTCTTCGGAGTGGCGTCTCCTGCCTGCTGCGGCTTCTGATGTCATTCATGTGTTTCCAGTGGGCAGGCTGTCTGTGTGGTGTCTCCTGCCCTCTGCGGTATCCGGCACCATTATTGCTGAATTCCCACATGGTTTTTCCAAACTAACTTTCCCGCCAAGCACTGCATGGAAGCAGCCATGTTGGTTTCAGTCACGTGTCTTAGTTTACACCAATCCGCTGCTCAACTGGGACCTGCTTAATTGTTTGGCCAATGTCTGCCTCCCTGCTGGTATAAGTATCCTGTGCCTGAACCAGGAAATTGCCAGTGCTTTGGTTGTCAAACCTTGTGTTACCAGTTTCTCCTTCCTTTGGTCGTTTCTGCTTCAGGATTCTAGCTCCTGCTTCAAAACTCCACCAGAGACCCGCACCAGCCTACCACCTTGCGGTGCAGCCTGACTCCACAGTGCTCTGTGATTACATCTCACACCTGGCTATTATTACACCAGCTTCCAGCGCCTAGCTTCCAGTGGTGTTCAGCTTCTAAGCATATCGGTGCTCCGCCATTGATTATCTACAAACCATCGATCTCCATATTCATCGAAATCTAGCATCTTTTAAGCACAGTATTCTATAGTTCATCTCCTGGCTGGTTCCGTCCAACAGTGTTGCCAGCTTCCAGTGAACACCTGCTGGTCTGTTCCTCATCTTCATTCCAATACTCTGCATACAGGTTTCTGGTTAAGGACATTCCAACTCCTGGTCAGTTAGAACTGTACCTGATAATGCCAGTACCCTGAGGCATCTTCCAACCTGCAGCTTACCAAGGAACTGTTACTGTATTACTTGCTCAATTCATTTCTGAAAAGTACTGCTGTTGTTTATAAGAACTGTGCTTAATAAAAACCATACTTTTATTCCAGTTGTCGTGGTCACGTCTTCGGGCATTTGTACTGCATTCCACCTACATGTCTAAGGGTCTGATCCAACCCTCTAAGTTTAACTACATCTCAGCCCCTACAACTGAGGCTTCTTCTCATCAGCTCCAGCCCTCAGTTGTGACACTAACCTACCTGTGTTGACACCAGTCCCTCGTTTACAACTGCCACCACCTAGAAAATTCGACGGAAGTCTAAGCCAATGCAGAGGTTTCCTCAATCAATGTGAGATCCAGTTCGAGTTACAGTCCGCCAATTTCCCAACTGATTGGACGAAAATTGCATACATTATATCACTCCTAACCGGACAAGCTCTGGACTGGGCTTCACCATTGTGGGAGAGAACTGATACTGTACTCTTGAACTACATGGAATTTGTGGCAACTTTTCATAAAATCTTTGACGAGCCGAGTCGGGCCACCTCTGCTTCACTAGAGATCCTGCATCTGCCTCAAGGAACCCGCTCCGTTAGCCAGTACGTGATCCAATTCCATACCCTCTCATCTGAACTGAGCTGGAATGAGGAGGCTCTCATTGCTACCTTCTGGAATGGTCTCTCTGACCGAATTAAAGATGATCTGGCCACTCAAGCTCGACCAATTAATTTCTTTGTGCAATAAACTAGATCTGGGATATAAAGAGTGCTGTCTTGAGCAAACAAGGTTTGACCGACCCAAACCTCGGGCCAGTCCCTCTCCAAGACCATCCTCACCTACCGAAGAACCCATGCAGGTCAACCGTTCTCGACTCACCAACGAGGAACGTCAAAGACGCAGACAAGGCAACCTCTGTATGTATTGTGGGGCGGCCGACCACTTCATTAAGTCTTGCATTCAACGGCCAGGAAACTCCTGCTCCTAGCTTACGCAGGAGAGGTTAAGCTAGAGGCATTTCCCGAACCACTTACCAGGAAGGAGTCAATGTTGTCGGTCTGTTTGGCACGTCCTTCTTTTTTTCTTCATGTTGCCGCACTTCTAGATTCTGGAGCTGCTGAAAGTTTCATTACATCGGCCTTAGTCCAACACTCTGGAATACCGACAGTTCGTTTAGAGCAAGCCACTTCTATCACCGTGGTAGATGGAAGTTATATCCCTGAAGGGATCATCACTCTCCGTACTGTTCCTCTGAAGATGAAAGTTGGTATTCTCCATTCTGAAGCCATTTCTTTCCTGGTAATTCCCAAAGCCTCTCAAAAAATAATTCTCGGATTTCCGTGGTTACAGAAGCACAAACCTCGTTTGAATTGGCAAACTTTGGATGTACTCGACTGGGAGGAGTCATGTTCCCAGAGTTGTCTGTCCACCATCAAGCCACTTCTTACACTACACTTTTCTAGTCTTCCAGAAACTTAGCAGTCCTTCTTAGATGTCTTCAGTAAGCAGGGGGTGAATACCTTACCTCCCCACCGCAGTTGGGACTGTCTTATTGATTTACTGCCTGGTAAGACACCTTCCAGAGGCCGAACTTATCCTTTATCCCTCCCGGAAACCCAAGTGATGTCTGAGTACATACAGGAGAATTTGGGCAAAGGATTCCTTCGACCTTCCTCTTCTCCAGCCGGGGCAGTGTTCTTTTCCGTCAAAAAGAAGGACCCCCTTGCCCTTGATCCCCGAATTATTCGACCGAGTAAAGGGAGCTAACATTTTCACTAAATTGGACCTACGTGGGGCTTACAACCTTATACGTATTCGCACGGGAGACGAGTGGAAGACCGCGTACAACACCCGCGATGGGCATTTACGAATATCTGGTAATGCCCTTCGGTTTGTGCAATGCTCCAGCGGTCTTTCAGAATTATGTCAATGAGCTTTTTCGAGGTCTTCTCTACAAGTGTTTGGTTGTGTATCTTGACGATATCCTGACATTCTCCAAAGATCTGAAGGTCCATCGCGAACAAGTCAAAGAAGTCTTGAATCATCTAAGAAAGAATCGCCTCTTTTGCAAATTAGAGAAATGCACATTTGAGGCTTCCTCCATTCCCTTTTAGGTTATATCATCTCCGGAAGGGAACTACAGATGGATTCTGCCAAAGTCCAGGCAATTAGAGATTGGACCCTTCCTGCTACTCTAAAAGGAATCCAACGTGTGTTGCTTTTGAACCCTTGTGGGGGGAGGGGAGGGCCAGACATGCGGGGCGGACAAGTCCTGTGCTGGGCGTCCCCCCGCATGTCTGCGAAAATGATCGTAGATGTGCTAAATTTACCACATCTACGATCAGCACTGAATTACCTCCTCAGTGCCTCAGTTGGAATCCCATAGAACTATTGTGTGCTTCACTGTGATAATTCTGTCTACAAAACTGAGATCTGTTCTTCTTTTTTATAGTTGAACTTTTTTATATACAAAGCAATTAGGCGCCAGGAAATATTCCAGAGCTGTATGAAAAGTGTGATATGATTTTTCAAACTGATGATTTTTTTTTATATATGTAACATATTTATATAAATCTGATATGGTATCTCATATTAAAAATAACTTTTATGGACTTCCGATGGGCGGGGCATCCAGCATGGCCGCCTTTTAGGAAGGCTCCTTAGAGGGATCCAACGATTCAGAGCCATCCACCTGATTTCACCCTCCCCACACACAAACTTGCATGCCCTGAACATTGGGACACTGGGGCGCGATTTGAGACCCTTTTGGAGTCAGAGACCCATCTAATTCCCCGGAGTCCGGCCACCCTTACGGATGGCCCGCATGGCTGCCTGACCTGCAGGCATTGCCTTGATCCGCCCTCTGCAGCATCTGGAGCCTTTGTGCTGACTCCCCTGTGTCTTCATCCCACAGCAAAGTACCAGCTACCACGGCTTACAGTGCTGGAATCTGGCCTGAGCAACAACGCGGGGCAGCGGTGGCAGCCTGAGTACCCCTTCAGCAGCGGTGATCCTGTTCCCCTCTCCTAAGCTTACCTGGTTGCCGGAGACTTGGCAAACTGACTCGGTGCACTGGAGACTACTATTCACCTCCTCCTGCTCTATCTTGAACACTGGGCGAAAAGGTGAGAGACACCAGCCTGATTCACTGCTCAGCAGTGGACATCCCAGGCAATTCAGTGGCTTTCTGGCAGAGAACATCTCGTCAGCCCCTGTGACCCGCTGCCTGCGCCAGGTGGTGAGAAGGATTAGACTTCTGACAGGGTGATGTGCTCAACATTGCTGCTCCCAACGTGACCTGCACCATGAGGAGAGTGATCCGCAGTGAAACACTGTTCCTGTACCAGAGCCCTGTCACACTGCACCGGCTGAGCTTCTCAGTGTGAAACTTTCTGCCTGTGAAAACATAGTTTGCTGTTTACTCGGGTGTTCATCACCATCCGGTGGTGAAGTTTCATATCCATTTTACCATATTGGTTCATCAGTTTGTCTGCACAGTGCATCTACTGCTACCTGATAACATAGTTCTCTTCATTGATTCTCAAATTCAGTTTATGTGTATCAGCAACATGAGGACACGCACTTCTCCAATGGAGGAGTGGCATCCTCATATGCAACTCATTTATCTGTAAGCTTTATTTCTATTAATGCCTGCTATTACCTGCGATTGCGGTTGCATTTGCACGGTCCTTGCGGGGTGTTAACTCTAACCTCAGATAATGTGAGACGTAACTCTTGCTAATTTTCAGATTCCCTGGCCCTTAATGAATCTGGAATTCTGTAGCATTTTCCCTTCATGTAGGGAATATATCGTGGGAATCCCCCCAGAGAGATCATGTTTTTGCTTATGTAACCTACTAATACCACCCGCCCGAGTTTTTGACTATTCTATATCTTGTTATCAATGATCACCAGCTCTTTAGTTGGAGATACCTACCCCCACCCTCATTTCTCTCCAGATTTCTCCTAGGGCATGGACAAATATATTGATAAAACCATGCCCCCTAAACAGCTTAGCTCTTCTACTAAAGCGGGAAAGGGTAAGGGTTCATCACAAAATCTGGCCCTTCCCTCCCCCTCTGGTTCTGATCTGCTTGGGGACAGAACCCCCCCCCCCCCTCACGGCAAAGGAAATCTCTGATTTCATGATGCCTCTCATGGATAAACGTTTTGATAACCTCCAGACCCGTTTAGATGCGGGATTGGCCCGTATAGACTCACATGCAACACGCATCACAACACTAGAAACAAGAGTGAGTGATGTAGAGGATTATCTACTATCATGTCAGGCAGAGGTAACCTCCCAAGAGAAACTCACTCTACAACTACAAGAAATATTGGGGCATCTGGAAAATAGATCACGCAGGAACAACTTGAGGTTTGTGGTTATACTGGAGTCGTTTACTGGTCCTGCTCTTATCTCGTTTCTCAGTACAGATCTGCCCAGTGCCCTGGAAATCTTAGATGACTTAGAAGTCCCATATATTGAGATGGTCCACAGATTGGGTGTTATACAGGTAGGAGGGCCCAGGTGCTCCTGCCAGGTTATTGCCTGGTACCTCGACTATAGAACCAAGGAAAAAATTCTGACTGCTTACCACAGGACAGGGGATTTGGTGGTTGGGGGTCAAAAAATTCTTATTTTTCAAGACTTCTCAGCACCTGTCGCTCTTAAACGTAAGCAGTTCTCAGAAATCTGTTCATATCTACACAACAAAAATATAAGATTTGCTCTGCTGTACACAGCAAAGCTGAGGGTGTTGGAGAATGGTACTCAATTGTTCTTTACAGACCCAGGGTCTGCAAAATCTCATTTTCTAACTAATAGGTCACCACAACACTCCCCGAATAGGTTAATCACGGCTTTGTTATATTCAATTATTTATGTTATTGGGAGATACTTTCCCTGGGCGGGTGTGATTTTTGTTCACCATGATTACTCCTGGGGTTACTACCCCTGTACTCACAGTTCTATAAGTACTACTGTTTCATGTTCTACGTGTGCACCTCTAGACTTAGATGGTGCCCACTACTGTTTTGTTTTGTTGGAAAATGTTTGAAATTGAGGTTATGAGACATTGGTTGTTCACTATTGCTTGTATTAATAATGTTATGTTCAATCACAATGCTTAATTGTATGCCTGTAACTTTTTTTTTTTAATAGTTCTTTATTTTGTATGGTCATACAAAGTAGAAACAGTACAAATAGATGTAGCAAACAGGCAACTAAAGCCCAAGAATGACCATATTATTTTAAGAAATAATATAAACAAAACAATCAACATCTAATAAGTATTGAATGGGTATTGAGAGGGGGGGATGAGGAGGAATAGGGGGGAAAGAAGGGAGGAGGGAAAGGACGATAGTCTTACAATAACAAATATATAGCGAACTTTCATATGAAAGATAAGAGGGAGGGAGAAGCAAAAGAGAGAATAAAAAGACCAGAGAAAAGTATGGGAAGCGAGAGCTAGAAGAAGGGGGAGACAACAGTCGTCGTCCATGGGTCTGCGGGAGAAATTAACAACGTAAAGGGGGAGGGATGGACTACGCTCTGCAAGGAGCCCAAACCTAGTCAAAAGCATATCCTCAGTCGTGGAGGTAGTAGATGATTCTCTCCATTGCTGCAATATGCCAGATTTTGGATTTGAGGGCAGAGAGAGGTTTTCTTCCAATTAAGAGCAATCAGTGATTTTGCCGCTGTTAAGATGTGTGTTGCCAGTCTTTTAGAAAATGTATCCAGGGCCAGGGGAAATAACACAGTAGAAAGACCCAAGGGTCTTTCAGCAGAGGGGTTTCCAGGAGGGAGTTCAAGAGGGCATGAACTAAGTACCAAAAAGGGGCAATTATCGGACAGGTCCACCATATGTGGAGCATAGTACCTCTACAGCCACAACCCCTCCAGCAATTTGGAGAAGACGGAAAGAGCTTATTGAGTCTGTCAGTAGTATAATACCAGCAATAATAAATCTTGTATTACGTCTCTTTGATATTGGTTGCAATAGAGCTCTTTGCAATCCCCAGTCTCATGTCATCCCAGTCCTCAGCTTCTGGGGGAGGTCCAAGATCTCGTTCCCAAGCAATTTCATGGGGTCTGGAATAGGAAAGGGTAGCATATAGTAGGAGGGCATAAAGCTGGGAAATGAAGCCTTTGGAGAAAGGGGCAGTTTTTACACATATTTTCAAAGGGGGTAAGGGCACAAAGTACTGTGAGTGAAGGCAGGGAGCATAAAAAATGGCAAATTTGTAGAAATTCAAAGGGGTTAAGAGTTTGTGAGGGGGTTTTCTGTTGGAAATCAGATAGGGATAGCCATTGGCCCTGGTTGCCAAAATTAGCTGGGAATTTAAACCCAAGTTGAGTCCAAGTACGGAATCACGTAACCAAGGATCTTGGAGGAAACAAAGGGTTCTGCCAAATAGTGGTCAAGGGTGAGGGAAGTGGGTGGTAAGATTCAACTTTATGGAATAACAGTCCCAGAGTCTAAGATTAAATTTGATGGTGGGAAGTAATTTGGAAGTAAGGGGTCGGGATGTGGACGGTAGACCCCATAAGGGGGTCAGATCTGGGAGGGTAATGTAAGCCAATTCAAGTCAGGAAACAGAGCCAGAGGGAGCATAGGAGGCTACAATATGGGAGAGATGAGGCGAAATAGTAGAGTTTAATTTCAGGAAGACCCCTACCACCAGCGGAGACCGGTCTTTTCAAGGTGTTGGCAGCAATACGCAGGGGCCTGTGGTTCCAAATAAAATGGATAAGGGCTTTTTGAATATTGCAAAGGAAGGAAGCAGGGACAGCTACAGGGAGAGTCTGGAAGAGATAAACCCATTTGGGGATTATATTCATTTTAACAGCGATAATCCTACCCAGCTACGAAATAATAAGACTGTTCCAAGATGACAAATCAGATTGCATCCTGGAGAACAGAGGTGGGAAATTTTCATGGAAGAGAGAGTCATAGTGGGAGGTCAGGTAAATCCCCAGATATTTGATCTTTTTGGGATGCCATTTGAAGTTGAAATTTGTTCTAAGGGTTTCAGCTTCCCTGGGGGAACATGGAGCAGCGTGGCCTCCAACTTGGAATAATTAATCTTATAGCCCGAAACAACACCATAAGATCGAAGGACCGAGAATAGGTTCGGGAGAGATATTGCTGGTTGCGTCAGGGGGAGGAGACTATTGTCCGCAAATAGAGAGATTTTGGGGTCAGTATGGCTCACTTGAATGCCATGTATATCATGATGGGACCTAATTTGGGAGGCGGGTGGTTCAATTATAAGGACAAATATCAGTGGAGATAGGGGGCATCCTTGCCATGTGCCATTAGAGATATGGACTGGGGCAGACGGTACGCCATGTATCAATACTGTAGTGGAAGGGGTAGAGTATAGTGCCAGGAGACCAGTGAGGAAGTCACCAGACAAGCCGCAGGCTGCTAGAGCAGATTTCAAGAAACTCCAGGAGGGGGGGACATTAATGTGTGCTGGGGAGTGGGGGTCATTTATGTGTGCTGGGGAGGGGGGTCATTAAAGTGTGCTGGGGAGGGGGGGGTCATTAATGTGTGCTGGGGAGGAGGGTGTCATTAATGTGTGCTAGGCGGTGTCATTAATGTGTGCTGGGGAGGGGGGGTGTGTGCTGGGGGTTGTGTCATATTAATGTGCTGGCGAGTGGCATTTTAACAATGTGTGCCTATTAATGTGTGCTGGGGAAAGGGGGGTCATATTCATGTGTGCTGGGGAGAGGAGTGTCATCTTAATGTGTGCTGGTTGGGGGTCTCATAGTAATGTGTGCTAGGGAAATGGCATAAAGGGTGCTCTACGTGGCACAAAGTGTAAAAGGGAACTCTACCTGGCTCAATGTGTAAAAGGGTGCTCTACCTGGTGCAGAGTGTAAAAGGGAACTCTACCTGGCTCAATGTGTAAAAGGGTGCTCTACCTGGAGTAATGTGTGGCTGGCTCTACCTGGCGTTGTAAAAGGGGCTCTACCTGGCATTGTAAAAAGGAGACTAAACATTGCGCAATGTGTAAAAGGGGACTCTACCTGGTATAATGTATATAAGTGGTACTACTGTGTGGCGTAATTTTGAATAATGGAGACTACTGTGCGTCATTATTTATCGCCTCTATATTTTTGTGCCGTGACTTTGTGCACACACTGTCCATGTTATAGATGTTGGGGGGCACCAAAATGTCTAGTTACAGCTCTGAGGATGAGATCTGTCACATTTGTATTTGTAGACAGGCGCAAAATTGATAGTTTGCAGGAGGGCGCCGAACACCCTAGCACCGGCCCTGGGAAGAACGGTCCAATGTGGGGTTTAGAACCGAGTTCAGATCTCCTGCAAGGATGAGTTCTCCCTGTCAAAATCGGGTTAGGAGAGTGTCTAAATTGGAAAAAATAGATCTTGGCGTTGATTTGGGGTATATATGTTAACTAGCGTACATAGCTTATTATTAAGTTTCCCCATCAATATAAGGAAGCGGCCCTCTTTATCTGTATGGGAATCAATAAGTTCAAAGGTGAGGTGACGAGCAATCATGATAGCGACCCCTCGATTTTTAGCAGTATGGTCGCACGCATGAAAGGAGTCAGGGTATAGATTACAGCGTAATTCAGGATGGGAGTTGTGTAAGAAATGAGTCTCCTGGTGAAAAGCCAGGTCACCCTTGTGGAGTTTAAGAGAGGCAAAGAGTTTTCCACGTTTTTGGGGGCTATTGGGCCCTTTTACATTAAAAGAAAGAACTCGCAGACCCATGGGCAACTAACTGAGAGACAAGCAGAATAGAAAAGGTGTTGGACCATAGAGAGGGCATGGAGGAATGGAGAGGTGCATAGAAGAAACAGAAAGCTAGCGATATCGTGGTGAAAAGGAGAGAGAGAGGAGAGAAAGAAGGAGATCGGAAGGGAGGGAGGGTCAGATGGTTATCCGGCAGTCGAGGCCAGGACCGTTGGCGCCGACAGAAGGAAGGGATACTACAAGTCCGAGGGACATCTAGGTCAGCTAAAGGGCTAAAAGCCCTGAGGGGGCGCGGCAAGGCAACCCAATGATGCATCTCAATAGGGATAGTGGAAGGTGACAAACAAACAATCCCCTCTTGGGGAACCTGAGGAAAGAAGCAAGAAGTGGAGGAAAGACTAAAGAGCAGGTGGAGCAAAAACAAAAGAAAAGTAGGGAGGGAGTGAAAAAGCAGGGTATCGCGTTACAATAAATGCTGGAAACATAATTATTTGAAAGAAACTAAATGTTTGCAAGGCTAAAACATGAGAAATCTAAACACAAATAGCTCCCCGAAAGGGGAGTACGGCCGTTATAGGCCGTCATAACTGGAGATATCAGGCAACAAAATAGGGGGCCTGGTGACAAGTCAGGTACCCGGAGGTGGAGCTGAAAAGGCCACTGTTGCCGGGACCGTAGACCATTCCGAATGGGGAGGTAGAGTTGCCATCCTCTGCTTTTATGTGATTGGTGGGGATGCCTAGTTTGGACAGGAGGGATTGGGCCTCAGATGGGGTTCTGCCCGTAAGCAATTTCCCTTGATGCCACACCAGGATGAGGAATGGGAAACCCCAACGGTATTTGACGTTGTGCTGAGAAAGCATTGAAGTGATGGATTTAAAGCCTCTGCATTTGGCTAAGGTGATCGGGGAGAGGTCTTTAAAGATCTGTAAGGGTCATTCTCGAAGGTAACAGAACCCAGCAAATGACCCACCATATTGGCCTTCTTCGCAGTGAAGTAATGCATTCTGAGGATAACGTCTCTGGGTCGGGAAGAATCCTGTGAACGAGGACGAAGTGCACGATGAGCACCGTCCAGAAGAAGGTGGTCTTCAGGGGTGTCAGTGGAGAGCTGGGTAAAGAGACGTTTGAGGCAGTGGCGTGCGGTGAGGTCAGTGACTGGTGAGGCACTACAGCCATAATGTCCGCCGAATCCTGCCGATGACCCCTACCGCCGCCAAGCCGATGCCCACTACTGCCCCTGCGCCGATGCCTGCTGCCACCACCAATGGCTTACAAATTCGCCCACCATCAACTGACCCAGCCCTCCATCACTAATTTGCATCTCAGTCTGATGCAGCCACTGCCGCCAATGCCCGCTGCCTACCTGCTCATCATACTTGTGATATATTGTACATTTTTATAGGAAAAAAAAAATAGTGTATGGGACTGGGAAGAGAGTGGGTGAAGGACATGAATGCGATTTTGTTGTCCAGGGCTTCCATTAGTCAAATTACGCCGCATAGTAACGCCACTTACACAAATTACACCAGGCAGAGCTCCCTTTTACACATGACGGCAGGTAGAGCTCCCTTTTACACATTACGGCAGGTAGAGTCCCCTTTTACACATTATGGCAGGTACAGCCTCCTATTACACTTTACGGCAGGTAGAGATCCCTTTTTTCACATTATGGCAGGTACAGCCCCCTTTTACACAGTACGGCAGGTACAGCCCCCGATTACACATTACAGCAGGTAGAGCCAGTGGCGGAACTAGCGAGCGGTGGGCCCAGGTGCAACAAAATGCTTTGGACCCCCCATCCCATCCAAGTCCACCCCCTCACCCCTGGAGAGGATCTGGTGAGGGGGACCTGCTCAGGGCCAGGGAAATAGATACCTAGCAACAGTGCCGTAACTAGACATTTTAGCGCTGTGTGCAAGAAACAGCAACAGAGCCCCCCCCCTTTATGTAAAACAGGGGCAGTGCGCGCCGCAGGCGCGTGCAAGAGATATAGGGGAGTGGCTTCGTGGGGATGGGGTGTGGCCACAAAATAATACCAATTCATATAACGGTGCACAGTAGTCTCCATTATTCAAATTACGCCGCACAGTAGCACCACTACACCAGGTAGAGACCCTTTTACACATTACGGCAGACAGCGTCCCCTTTTTACACACACGGCAGACAGCGTCCCCTTTTCACACACTATGGCAGACAGCGTCCCCTTTGTACACATTTTGACAGACAGCGTCCCCTTTTTTACACAGTACAGCAGACAGACCCCCTTTTTTTTACACATTACAGCAGACAGTCCCCTTTTTTTACACATTACAGCAGCTACAGCCCCCTTTTACACATTACTGCAGGTAGATCACTTTACACCCCCCCTACCCTTAGGGTGTAATGTAGTGTACTGTAGTGTAGTATAGTGTACTGTAGTGTAGTGTAGTATAGTGTACTGTAGTGCAGTGTAGTGTAGTGTATAGGCAGCCACTTACCTGATTTGTTCTTCCGGCACTGCTGCAGGATCCTGACCCAGCGCTCCCTCGGTCTGTACAATGCACTGCAGGCCAAGAGGAGTGGGTGGGCCGTGGCAGCTCAGCAGTCAGCACGGGGGTCCAGGAGGCAGGCCGTTGAGCACAGGGGGGACTAAGAGAGTGGGGGGCGAGGCTGAGAACACGCAGCTGAGTTCGCGGGGGGTTAAGGGGGGGGGGGGCGAGACAGTGCAGGACACAGAGGCTCCCGCTGGTCCTGCAAGAGTGGATCGGGGACGGGAGGAGAGGCTATCAGCAGAGGGGATATGCGGCCACTTGGAATGGGGGCATCTGACTCTGCCCATCTGTTCCATTTCCTGCCCACCCCCTGCCACTGTCCAATGATTGACAGGGGTGTGCCTTGATGTGAGCTCAAGGCACAGCCCCTGTCAATGAGGCAGATCTGCTGGTGCCGCAGTTCTTTCAATTTTGAATGGGCTTTTCCAGCCCGTGATTTGGCTCTGCCCCTGCCCACCCCCCTCTTCAGACACTTCATTATTGTCACTGGGAGGCAGCGCTCTCGCTGCCTCCCATAGAGATTTAGCTACATTCTCAGTTTAAAAATGATTAAAATAATACAAAGTATAAAGTGTTATTATCTTTGTATTATTTAAAACATTATGACAGGGGAGGCACTGCCTCCCCTGACTGCACGTCCCTGGTTTGAGGTATAGTTCAAGGTGGGTGGTTTCTACATCCTCTGGGACACCCCATATCCTCAAGTTGTTTTTTCTTGCCCTATTATCCTGGTCCTCATGATCTTCCTGTAGTTGTGAGATATCTTGGCGCATCTGAAGGAAGTCGGTCTCAACGGATTTTGGAACGTCACCACCTCTTCTACTCGCCTCTCAAGTTGATCTGTTCTGAAACCAATCTCTGCAATATCGGTCTTCAGCGAGTGGAGGGCTTGGACAGAAGTCTTAACATCCCTGACTTCCTTGAGAAGGGAGAGAAAGTCTCATCGAGTAATGGGTGTTTTATTAGGTGGTTTTGACGATACTCTCCGAATGACTATAGAAAGTAAACAATTGCTGTTAGTCCTTAGTGCGACTGGGAAAAAGACGATACTTCAGGGCTGGATTGACACCACTCCCCCACAAATTCCCTTATTATTGACCAAGCTTCACTTTCTATTCAAAATGGACTGGGTAGAAGCTATTATAGACAAAGGTAAACAAGTTGAACATTTCTTTGTTCTCTGGGACTCGTATATAGCATCCCATCGTCTCGCTGTGAGGCAACAAATTCATTATAGCCTCAAG
Organism: Pseudophryne corroboree; assembly: GCF_028390025.1. Classification (NCBI taxonomy): domain Eukaryota; kingdom Metazoa; phylum Chordata; class Amphibia; order Anura; family Myobatrachidae; genus Pseudophryne; species Pseudophryne corroboree. Next base: position 96,317,435 of record NC_086445.1, on the reverse strand, counting down.
AATACTACCCGTTATCTCACGAGGCTGGCTGGCAGCTCAGGCCCCACCTGTTATTTTGGTCTAATAGGGTGAAATTGGTCAGCGGCCTCTCCCGGTATTGCCATGCTACATAATACTGTATAGCTAAAATACATTGAAGTGACTTTTATTGTTTTATACAAGCAATGTCTTACTATAACACTGTGAATTATTTTTACATGTCAATGCAAACTTAATTTCGTAATTTCTGCTTTGATTGTATCTCTGACCAGATTTGTTATGCTGTAATGTTTCAATAAAAAAATAATATTCAAAAATAAATAACTTTTATGAGGAAAATTCCCAGCATTTGAGAATTAATTTAGGGTAAGTAAAATGGTGCATGGCCTATATCACAAAACTTACCCATAAACACTAAAAAACTCTCAATATGTATAGTTTGGAGCAGAGAAGGGAAAGGGGGGACATGATAGAAACTTTCAAATATACCAAGGGTTTTAAAAAAAAAGTCCAGGAGGGAAACATTTTTCAAATGAAGAGAAGTAATAGGACACAAGGGCATGCACTTACACTGGAAGGAGGTTGGTTCAGGGGAAATTTGAGGAAAAAAATCACTTCACAGAAAGGGTAGTGGACAAGTGGAATAGCCACCCATCAGAGACAGAGGCGTAACTAGGGTTTTTGGAGCCCAGGGCAAGATCAATAATGGTGCCCCCCCCCCCAAAAAAAAAAAAAAATAAATAAATACAAAAGGAAAGTATGTGCGCACGCCACTGGCACACTCTGAAAAAAATGGCCATGAGGGGGCGTGGACACTGAAAATAGGATGTGCCAACATGACACGCCAGCTGTTTCATGTCATACGGGGAACATTCTTTATAATTCCACATGCACAAATAGGTGTCACTGTGTATAAAGATGTCTGGGTGTGTATGTATAGATGTAGGTGCAGTGGTTGAAGTGGAAGTTTTGAAATGAGGATATGGAAAAATGAAGGGTGTAATTATTAGAGATGAGCGGGTTCGGTTCCTCTGAATCCGAACCCGCCCGAACTTCAGGTTTTTTACACGGGTCCGAGCAGGCTCGGATCTTCCCGCCTTGCTCGGCTAACCCGAGCGCGCCCGAACGTCATCATCACGCTGTCGGATTCTCGCGAGGCTCGGATTCTATCGCGAGACTCGGATTCTATATAAGGAGCCGCGCGTCACCGCCATTTTCACACGTGCATTGAGAGTCATAGGGAGAGGACGTGGCTGGCGTCCTCTCCGTTTAGAGAAGAGAGAGACACAGTATTTTCGGGGAGCATTATTAGGAGGAGTACTACTGTATACTACTATACTACTTGCTGAAGTGATATTTATAGATTAGATAGTGTGACTGTAAGTGTATTATCTGACTTGTGGGGGAGACACTGACAGTGGGGAGCAGTTAGAGTCTGAGAGCAGGACTCAGGAGTACATATAACGTACAGTGCACACTTTTGCTGCCAGAGTCAGTGCCACACTGCCATTGTTGTGACCACACTGACCACCAGTATAATAATATATTTTGTGATTGTCTGCTTAGGCCTCGGAGTACTAGTTGCAAGTTGCAACGTGACCTGTCCTGAAGTGACCACCAGTTTAATAATCAATCACCACCAGTTTAATATATATATATATATATATATATATAATTGTATATAATATATATATATATATATAATATTGTATACCACCTACCCGTGGTTTTTTTATACATACTACTATAGTAGCTTACTGTAGCAGTCTGCGGTGCTGTGCTGACCTGACAGTGTCCAGCAGGTCCGTCATCAGTCATTACATAATAAATATATATAGTACCTGTCCGGCTGCAGTACTAGTGATATTATATTGATTTCATCTCATTATCAATAATTTATCATCCAGTCTAGACTCTATATTAGCAGCAGACACAGTACGTTAGTCCACGGCTGTAGCTACCTCTGTGTCGGCACTCGGCAGTCCATCCATAATTGTATACCACCTACCCGTGGTTTTTTTTTTTTCTTTCTTCTTTGTACATACTACTATAGTATAGTAGCTTACTGTAGCAGTCTGCGGTGCTGCTGAGCTGACAGTGTCCAGCAGGTCCGTCATCAGTCATCATTACCTAATAAATATATTATCTACCTGTCCGGCTGCAGTACTAGTGATATTATATATACATACATATATATATTGATTTCATCTCATTATCAATCATCCAGTCTATATTAGCAGCAGACACAGTACGTTAGTCCACGGCTGTAGCTACCTCTGTGTCGGCACTCGGCAGTCCATCCATAATTGTATACCACCTACCCGTGGTTTTTTTTTTTCTTTCTTCTTTGTACATACTACTATAGAGTATAGTAGCTTACTGTAGCAGTCTGCGGTGCTGCTGAGCTGACAGTGTCCAGCAGGTCCGTCATCAGTCATCATTACCTAATAAATATATTATCTACCTGTCCGGCTGCAGTACTAGTGATATTATATATACATACATATATATATTGATTTCATCTCATTATCAATCATCCAGTCTATATTAGCAGCAGACACAGTACGTTAGTCCACGGCTGTAGCTACCTCTGTGTCGGCACTCGGCAGTCCATCCATAATTGTATACCACCTACCCGTGGTTTTTTTTTTTTTCTTCTTTGTACATACTACTATAGAGTATAGTAGCTTACTGTAGCAGTCTGCGGTGCTGCTGAGCTGACAGTGTCCAGCAGGTCCGTCATCAGTCATCATTACCTAATAAATATATTATCTACCTGTCCGGCTGCAGTACTAGTGATATTATATATACATACATATATATATTGATTTCATCTCATTATCAATCATCCAGTCTATATTAGCAGCAGACACAGTACGTTAGTCCACGGCTGTAGCTACCTCTGTGTCGGCACTCGGCAGTCCATCCATAATTGTATACCACCTACCCGTGTTTTTTTTTTTTTCTTTCTTCTTTGTACATACTACTATAGAGTATAGTAGCTTACTGTAGCAGTCTGCGGTGCTGCTGAGCTGACAGTGTCCAGCAGGTCCGTCATCAGTCATCATTACCTAATAAATATATTATCTACCTGTCCGGCTGCAGTACTAGTGATATTATATATACATACATATATATATTGATTTCATCTCATTATCAATCATCCAGTCTATATTAGCAGCAGACACAGTACGTTAGTCCACGGCTGTAGCTACCTCTGTGTCGGCACTCGGCAGTCCATCCATAATTGTATACCACCTACCCGTGGTTTTTTTTTTTTTTCTTTCTTCTTTGTACATACTACTATAGAGTATAGCAGCTTACTGTAGCAGTCTGCGGTGCTGCTGAGCTGACAGTGTCCAGCAGGTCCGTCATCAGTCATCATTACCTAATAAATATATTATCTACCTGTCCGGCTGCAGTACTAGTGATATTATATATACATACATATATATATTGATTTCATCTCATTATCAATCATCCAGTCTATATTAGCAGCAGACACAGTACGTTAGTCCACGGCTGTAGCTACCTCTGTGTCGGCACTCGGCAGTCCATCCATAATTGTATACCACCTACCCGTGGTTTTTTTTTTTCTTTCTTCTTTGTACATACTACTATAGAGTATAGTAGCTTACTGTAGCAGTCTGCGGTGCTGCTGAGCTGACAGTGTCCAGCAGGTCCGTCATCAGTCATCATTACCTAATAAATATATTATCTACCTGTCCGGCTGCAGTACTAGTGATATTATATATACATACATATATATATTGATTTCATCTCATTATCAATCATCCAGTCTATATTAGCAGCAGACACAGTACGTTAGTCCACGGCTGTAGCTACCTCTGTGTCGGCACTCGGCAGTCCATCCATAAGTATACTAGTATCCATCCATCTCCATTGTTTACCTGAGGTGCCTTTTAGTTGTGCCTATTAAAATATGGAGAACAAAAATGTTGAGGTTCCAAAATTAGGGAAAGATCAAGATCCACTTCCACTTCGTGCTGAAGCTGCTGCCACTAGTCATGGCCGAGACGATGAAATGCCAGCAACGTCGTCTGCCAAGGCCGATGCCCAATGTCATAGTACAGAGCATGTCAAATCCAAAACACCAAATATCAGTAAAAAAAGGACTCCAAAACCTAAAATAAAATTGTCGGAGGAGAAGCGTAAACTTGCCAATATGCCATTTACCACACGGAGTGGCAAGGAACGGCTGAGGCCCTGGCCTATGTTCATGGCTAGTGGTTCAGCTTCACATGAGGATGGAAGCACTCAGCCTCTCGCTAGAAAACTGAAAAGACTCAAGCTGGCAAAAGCACCGCAAAGAACTGTGCGTTCTTCGAAATCCCAAATCCACAAGGAGAGTCCAATTGTGTCGGTTGCGATGCCTGACCTTCCCAACACTGGACGTGAAGAGCATGCGCCTTCCACCATTTGCACGCCCCCTGCAAGTGCTGGAAGGAGCACCCGCAGTCCAGTTCCTGATAGTCAGATTGAAGATGTCAGTGTTGAAGTACACCAGGATGAGGAGGATATGGGTGTTGCTGGCGCTGGGGAGGAAATTGACCAGGAGGATTCTGATGGTGAGGTGGTTTGTTTAAGTCAGGCACCCGGGGAGACACCTGTTGTCCGTGGGAGGAATATGGCCGTTGACATGCCTGGTGAAAATACCAAAAAAATCAGCTCTTCAGTGTGGAGGTATTTCAACAGAAAAGCGGACAACAGGTGTCAAGCCGTGTGTTGCCTTTGTCAAGCTGTAATAAGTAGGGGTAAGGACGTTAACCACCTCGGAACATCCTCCCTTATACGTCACCTGCAGCGCATTCATAATAAGTCAGTGACAAGTTCAAAAACTTTGGGCGACAGCGGAAGCAGTCCACTGACCAGTAAATCCCTTCCTCTTGTAACCAAGCTCACGCAAACCACCCCACCAACTCCCTCAGTGTCAATTTCCTCCTTCCCCAGGAATGCCAATAGTCCTGCAGGCCATGTCACTGGCAATTCTGACGAGTCCTCTCCTGCCTGGGATTCCTCCGATGCATCCTTGCGTGTAACGCCTACTGCTGCTGGCGCTGCTGTTGTTGCTGCTGGGAGTCGATGGTCATCCCAGAGGGGAAGTCGTAAGCCCACTTGTACTACTTCCAGTAAGCAATTGACTGTCCAACAGTCCTTTGCGAGGAAGATGAAATATCACAGCAGTCATCCTGCTGCAAAGCGGATAACTGAGGCCTTGACAACTATGTTGGTGTTAGACGTGCGTCCGGTATCCGCCGTTAGTTCACAGGGAACTAGACAATTTATTGAGGCAGTGTGCCCCCGTTACCAAATACCATCTAGGTTCCACTTCTCTAGGCAGGCGATACCGAGAATGTACACGGACGTCAGAAAAAGACTCACCAGTGTCCTAAAAAATGCAGTTGTACCCAATGTCCACTTAACCACGGACATGTGGACAAGTGGAGCAGGGCAGGGTCAGGACTATATGACTGTGACAGCCCACTGGGTAGATGTATGGACTCCCGCCGCAAGAACAGCAGCGGCGGCACCAGTAGCAGCATCTCGCAAACGCCAACTCTTTCCTAGGCAGGCTACGCTTTGTATCACCGCTTTCCAGAATACGCACACAGCTGAAAACCTCTTACGGCAACTGAGGAAGATCATCGCGGAATGGCTTACCCCAATTGGACTCTCCTGTGGATTTGTGGCATCGGACAACGCCAGCAATATTGTGTGTGCATTAAATATGGGCAAATTCCAGCACGTCCCATGTTTTGCACATACCTTGAATTTGGTGGTGCAAAATTTTTTAAAAAACGACAGGGGCGTGCAAGAGATGCTGTCGGTGGCCAGAAGAATTGCGGGACACTTTCGGCGTACAGGCACCACGTACAGAAGACTGGAGCACCACCAAAAACTACTGAACCTGCCCTGCCATCATCTGAAGCAAGAAGTGGTAACGAGGTGGAATTCAACCCTCTATATGCTTCAGAGGTTGGAGGAGCAGCAAAAGGCCATTCAAGCCTATACAATTGAGCACGATATAGGAGGTGGAATGCACCTGTCTCAAGTGCAGTGGAGAATGATTTCAACGTTGTGCAAGGTTCTGATGCCCTTTGAACTTGCCACACGTGAAGTCAGTTCAGACACTGCCAGCCTGAGTCAGTTCATTCCCCTCATCAGGCTTTTGCAGAAGAAGCTGGAGACATTGAAGGAGGAGCTAACACGGAGCGATTCCGCTAGGCATGTGGGACTTGTGGATGGAGCCCTTAATTCGCTTAACAAGGATTCACGGGTGGTCAATCTGTTGAAATCAGAGCACTACATTTTGGCCACCGTGCTCGATCCTAGATTTAAAGCCTACCTTGGATCTCTCTTTCCGGCAGACACAAGTCTGCTGGGGTTGAAAGACCTGCTGGTGAGAAAATTGTCAAGTCAAGCGGAACGCGACCTGTCAACATCTCCTCCTTCACATTCTCCCGCAACTGGGGGTGCGAGGAAAAGGCTCAGAATTCCGAGCCCACCCGCTGGCGGTGATGCAGGGCAGTCTGGAGCGACTGCTGATGCTGACATCTGGTCCGGACTGAAGGACCTGACAACGATTACGGACATGTCGTCTACTGTCACTGCATATGATTCTCTCACCATTGAAAGAATGGTGGAGGATTATATGAGTGACCGCATCCAAGTAGGCACGTCACACAGTCCGTACTTATACTGGCAGGAAAAAGAGGCAATTTGGAGGCCCTTGCACAAACTGGCTTTATTCTACCTAAGTTGCCCTCCCACAAGTGTGTACTCCGAAAGAGTGTTTAGTGCCGCCGCTCACCTTGTCAGCAATCGGCGTACGAGGTTACATCCAGAAAATGTGGAGAAGATGATGTTCATTAAAATGAATTATAATCAATTCCTCCGTGGAGACATTGACCAGCAGCAATTGCCTCCACAAAGTACACAGGGAGCTGAGATGGTGGATTCCAGTGGGGACGAATTGATAATCTGTGAGGAGGGGGATGTACACGGTGATATATCGGAGGATGATGATGAGGTGGACATCTTGCCTCTGTAGAGCCAGTTTGTGCAAGGAGAGATTAATTGCTTCTTTTTTGGTGGGGGTCCAAACCAACCCGTCATTTCAGTCACAGTCGTGTGGCAGACCCTGTCACTGAAATGATGGGTTGGTTAAAGTGTGCATGTCCTGTTTATACAACATAAGGGTGGGTGGGAGGGCCCAAGGACAATTCCATCTTGCACCTCTTTTTTCTTTAATTTTTCTTTGCGTCATGTGCTGTTTGGGGAGGGTTTTTTGGAAGGGACATCCTGCGTGACACTGCAGTGCCACTCCTAGATGGGCCCGGTGTTTGTGTCGGCCACTAGGGTCGCTTATCTTACTCACACAGCTACCTCATTGCGCCTCTTTTTTTCTTTGCGTCATGTGCTGTTTGGGGAGGGTTTTTTGGAAGGGACATCCTGCGTGACACTGCAGTGCCACTCCTAGATGGGCCCGGTGTTTGTGTCGGCCACTAGGGTCGCTTATCTTACTCACACAGCTACCTCATTGCGCCTCTTTTTTTCTTTGCGTCATGTGCTGTTTGGGGAGGGTTTTTTGGAAGGGACATCCTGCGTGACACTGCAGTGACACTCCTAGATGGGCCCGGTGTTTGTGTCGGCCACTAGGGTCGCTTATCTTACTCACACAGCTACCTCATTGCGCCTCTTTTTTTCTTTGCGTCATGTGCTGTTTGGGGAGGGTTTTTTGGAAGGGACATCCTGCGTGACACTGCAGTGACACTCCTAGATGGGCCCGGTGTTTGTGTCGGCCACTAGGGTCGCTTATCTTACTCACACAGCTACCTCATTGCGCCTCTTTTTTTCTTTGCGTCATGTGCTGTTTGGGGAGGGTTTTTTGGAAGGGACATACTGCGTGACACTGCAGTGACACTCCTAGATGGGCCCGGTGTTTGTGTCGGCCACTAGGGTCGCTTATCTTACTCACACAGCTACCTCATTGCGCCTCTTTTTTTCTTTGCATCATGTGCTGTTTGGGGAGGGTTTTTTGGAAGGGACATCCTGCGTGACACTGCAGTGACACTCCTAGATGGGCCCGGTGTTTGTGTCGGCCACTAGGGTCGCTTATCTTACTCACACAGCTACCTCATTGCGCCTCTTTTTTTCTTTGCGTCATGTGCTGTTTGGGGAGGGTTTTTTGGAAGGGACATCCTGCGTGACACTGCAGTGACACTCCTAGATGGGCCCGGTGTTTGTGTCGGCCACTAGGGTCGCTTATCTTACTCACACAGCTACCTCATTGCGCCTCTTTTTTTCTTTGCGTCATGTGCTGTTTGGGGAGGGTTTTTTGGAAGGGACATCCTGCGTGACACTGCAGTGACACTCCTAGATGGGCCCGGTGTTTGTGTCGGCCACTAGGGTCGCTTATCTTACTCACACAGCTACCTCATTGCGCCTCTTTTTTTCTTTGCGTCATGTGCTGTTTGGGGAGGGTTTTTTGGAAGGGACATCCTGCGTGACACTGCAGTGACACTCCTAGATGGGCCCGGTGTTTGTGTCGGCCACTAGGGTCGCTTATCTTACTCACACAGCTACCTCATTGCGCCTCTTTTTTTCTTTGCGTCATGTGCTGTTTGGGGAGGGTTTTTTGGAAGGGACATCCTGCGTGACACTGCAGTGACACTCCTAGATGGGCCCGGTGTTTGTGTCGGCCACTAGGGTCGCTTAGCTTAGTCATCCAGCGACCTAGGTGCAAATTTTAGGACTAAAAATAATATTGTGAGGTGTGAGGTATTCAGAATAGACTGAAAATGAGTGTAAATTATGGTTTTTGAGGTTAATAATACTTTGGGATCAAAATGACCCCCAAATTCTATGATTTAAGCTGTTTTTTAGTGTTTTTTGAAAAAAACACCCGAATCCAAAACACACCCGAATCCGACAAAAAAAATTCGGTGAGGTTTTGCCAAATCGCGGTCGAACCCAAAACACGGCCGCGGAACCGAACCCAAAACCAAAACACAAAACCCGAAAAATTTCCGGCGCTCATCTCTAGTAATTATGCGCGCGCCTTTGGCGCGCGTGCTCCGGAAAAGGGGGCTTGGCCACTCAAAAGGGGGGGTGTCCTTCAGTGTAGTAGGACCCCTTATACTATCTAGTACTGGTTATACTAGTACTAGACCTTATACTATTCTTATACTATTTAATACTAGACCTTTCACATTTTAGCACACGGTATGAGCCGAAATTCACATTAGAGCACACAGGATGACCCGAAATTCACATTATAGCACACTGAATGACCCGAAATTCACATTATAGCACACAGGATGACCCGAAATTCACATTATAGCACACTGAATGAGCCAAAATTCACATTATAGCACACAGGATGACCCGAAATTCACATTATAGCACACAGGATGACCCGAAATTCACATTAAAGCACACTGAATGAGCCGAAATTCACATTATAGCACACAGGATGAGCCAAAATTCATATTATAGGACACAGGATGAGCCGAAATTCACATTAAAGCACACAGGATGAGCCGAAATTCATATTATAGCACACAGGATGAGCCGAAATTCACATTAAAGCACACAGGATGAGCCGAAATTCACATTATAGCACACAGGGTGACCCGAAATTCACATTAAAGTAGACTGAATGAGCCAAAATTCACATTATATATATATATATATATATATATACATACATACACACACATACTCACAATTGTGGCGGCACTCGGATATAAATACAGTAGATGCAGAGTTTTACAACAACAATAGTAGCGGGGGCGACTTGCTTCTGCTCTGTGTATACCCCCCCCCTATTCTATGTCTCTCTTTCTGTGTACCTCCCCCCATTCTATGCCTCTCTTCGTGTATAATATACCACCCCTATTCTATGCCTCTTTGTGTATAGTAAACCCCCCTCTCCCCCTATTCTATGCCTCTCTTCGTGTATAATATACCCCCCCTATTCTATGCCTCTTTGTGTATAGTATTATAGTATACCCCTCTACCCCTATTCTATGCCTCTCTTAGGCATAGGGGAAAGGGGGGGGGGGGGGGTATACTATACTATAAACAAAGAAAGGCATAGAATGGGGGAGAGGGGTATACTATAATACTATAAACATAAGAGGCATAGGAGAGGGGGGGTAGTCTCTTTGTGTGTCACTGTCTAGTGTGTGTCCCCCCCTTCCCCCTCCTCACCTCTCAGCGGCAGGCAGAAGTTCGGCCTCTTCCCCTTCATCCTCCTCCGACTCCCTAGGGGCCTCCATCACCGGCCGCACCGGGACCTCTGCAGCGTCTTCTGCCTCCTCCGCCTCATTGCTGTCCTCCTCAGACCCGGGCCGCGGCCTCTCCTCTGCCAGCGTCTGTGGGTGCCGCCGGCAACAGCAGGCCCGTCCCCTCAAACGCAGGGATCCCCCTTTTCCCTCCTCAACACTCAGCGGCAGGTGGAAGTTAAGGGAGCGTGACGCTGGCATCGCGGTCACGCTCCCGGCAGCAGCAGTAATGCCGCCGAGCACCACAGCGGGACTTGCTCGGCGGCGTACAGGTGCGCTGGCAATGACAGCGGCTGCAGGCCGTCAGGCGGTGGTGGCTGTGGGTGCGTTGCCGGGAGCAATGCCCTGGATGGCGGCGCGGGCGCCCCCCTTAGCTGTGCTCGTCACGGCGCCAAGGGCACGTGCCCTGCTCGCCCTACCCAAGTTACGCCTCTGATCAGAGGTGGTAGAGGCTAAAACAGTAGAGCAATTTAAACATGCATGGGATAGACATAAGGATATAATTACAATGTAATACGGATCAAATAAGGGGACTAATTCAGATCTGATCGCAGAGAGTTAGATTTGGGTGTGATGTGTTCAGGCTGAAATCTAAATTGCTGTGTAAAATTAAAGCAGCCAGTATTTACTAGAGATGAGCGGGTTCGGTTCCTCGGAATCCGAACCCGCCCGAACTTCATGTTTTTTTACACGGGTCCGAGCGACTCGGATCTTCCCGCCTTGCTCGGTTAACCCGAGCGCGCCCGAACGTCATCATGACGCTGTCGGATTCTCGCGAGGCTCGGATTCTATCGCGAGACTCGGATTCTATATAAGGAGCCGCGCGTCGCCGCCATTTTCACACGTGCATTGAGATTGATAGGGAGAGGACGTGGCTGGCGTCCTCTCCATTTAGATTAGAAGAGAGAGAGTGAGATTGAGACAGAGACACTTGATTTACTGGAGCTTAGGAGTACTAGAGAGTGCAGAGTTTACTAGTGACTGACCACTGACCAGTGACCACCAGTGCAGTTTTATTTAATATAATCCGTTCTCTGCCTGAAAAAAACGATACACAGTGACTCAGTCACATACCATATCTGTGCTCAGCCCAGTGTGCTGCATCATCTATGTATAATATCTGACTGTGCTCACACAGCTTAATTGTGGGGGAGACTGGGGAGCAGTTATAGGTTATAGCAGGAGCCAGGAGTACATACATATTATTAAAATTAAACAGTGCACACTTTTGCTGCAGGCAGGAGTGCCACTGCCAGTGTGACTGACCAGTGACCTGACCACACTGACCACCAGTATAGTATACTATATTGTGATTGCCTGAAAAAGTTAAACACTCGTCGTGTGACTTGTGTGGTGTTTCTTTTTTTATTCTATAAAAAACTCATTCTGCTGACAGACAGTGTCCAGCAGGTCCGTCATTATATAATATATACCTGTCCGGCTGCAGTAGTGATATATATATATTTTTTATATCATTATTTATCATCCAGTCGCAGCAGACACAGTACGGTAGTTCACGGCTGTAGCTACCTCTGTGTCGGCACTCGGCAGTCCATCCATAATTGTATACCACCTACCCGTGGTTTTTTTTTTCTTTCTTCTTTATACATACTACATCTCATTATCATCCAGTCTATATTAGCAGCAGACACAGTACAGTACGGTAGTCCACGGCTGTAGCTACCTCTGTGTCGGCACTCGGCAGTCCATCCATAATTGTATACCACCTACCCGTAGTTTTTTTTTTCTTTCTTCTTTATACATACTACATCTCATTATCATCCAGTCTATATTAGCAGCAGACACAGTACAGTACGGTAGTCCACGGCTGTAGCTACCTCTGTGTCGGCACTCGGCAGTCCGTCCATAATTGTATACCACCTACCCGTGGTTTTTTTTTCTTTCTTCTTTATACATACATACTACATCTCATTATCAACCAGTCTATATTAGCAGCAGACACAGTACAGTACGGTAGTCCACGGCTGTAGCTACCTCTGTGTCGGCACTCGGCAGTCCATCCATAATTGTATACCACCTACCCGTGGTTTTTTTTTCTTTCTTCTTTATACATACTACATCTCATTATCATCCAGTCTATATTAGCAGCAGACACAGTACAGTACGGTAGTCCACGGCTGTAGCTACCTCTGTGTCGGCACTCGGCAGTCCGTCCATAATTGTATACCACCTACCCGTGGTTTTTTTTTCTTTCTTCTTTATACATACATACTACATCTCATTATCATCCAGTCTATATTAGCAGCAGACACAGTACAGTACGGTAGTCCACGGCTGTAGCTACCTCTGTGTCGGCACTTGGCAGTCCATCCATAATTGTATACCACCTACCCGTGGTTTTTTTTTCTTTCTTCTTTATACATACTACATCTCATTATCAACCAGTCTATATTAGCAGCAGACACAGTACAGTACGGTAGTCCACGGCTGTAGCTACCTCTGTGTCGGCACTCGGCAGTCCATCCATAATTGTATACCACCTACCCGTGGTTTTTTTTTCTTTCTTCTTTATACATACATACTATATCTCATTATCATCCAGTCTATATTAGCAGCAGACACAGTACAGTACGGTAGTCCACGGCTGTAGCTACCTCTGTGTCGGCACTCGGCAGTCCATCCATAATTGTATACCACCTACCCGTGGTTTTTTTTTTCTTTCTTCTTTATACATACTACATCTCATTATCATCCAGTCTATATTAGCAGCAGACACAGTACAGTACGGTAGTCCACGGCTGTAGCTACCTCTGTGTCGGCACTCGGCAGTCCATCCATAATTGTATACCACCTACCCGTGGTTTTTTTTTCTTTCTTCTTTATACATACATACTACATCTCATTATCAACCAGTCTATATTAGCAGCAGACACAGTACAGTACGGTAGTCCACGGCTGTAGCTACCTCTGTGTCGGCACTCGGCAGTCCGTCCATAATTGTATACCACCTACCCGTGGTTTTTTTTTCTTTCTTCTTTATACATACATACTACATCTCATTATCAACCAGTCTATATTAGCAGCAGACACAGTACAGTACGGTAGTCCACGGCTGTAGCTACCTCTGTGTCGGCACTCGGCAGTCCATCCATAATTGTATACCACCTACCCGTGGGTTTTTTTTCTTTCTTCTTTATACATACTACATCTCATTATCATCCAGTCTATATTAGCAGCAGACACAGTACAGTACGGTAGTCCACGGCTGTAGCTACCTCTGTGTCGGCACTCGGCAGTCCATCCATAATTGTATACCACCTACCCGTGTTTTTTTTTCCTTTCTTCTTTATACATACATACTACATCTCATTATCATCCAGTCTATATTAGCAGCAGACACAGTACAGTACGGTAGTCCACGGCTGTAGCTACCTCTGTGTCGGCACTCGGCAGTCCATCCATAATTGTATACCACCTACCCGTGGTTTTTTCTTTCTTTCTTTCTTCTTTATACATACTACATCTCATTATCATCCAGTCTATATTAGCAGCAGACACAGTACAGTACGGTAGTCCATGGCTGTAGCTACCTCTGTGTCGGCACTCGGCAGTCCATCCATAATTGTATACCACCTACCCGTGGTTTTTTTTTCTTTCTTCTTTATACATACATACTACATCTCATTATCAACCAGTCTATATTAGCAGCAGAAACAGTACAGTACGGTAGTCCACGGCTGTAGCTACCTCTGTGTCGGCACTCGGCAGTCCATCCATAATTGTATACCACCTACCCGTTTTTTTTTTTTCTTTCTTCTTTATACATACATACTACATCTCATTATCAACCAGTCTATATTAGCAGCAGACACAGTACAGTACGGTAGTCCACGGCTGTAGCTACCTCTGTGTCGGCACTCAGCAGTCCATCCATAATTGTATACCACCTACCCGTGGTTTTTTTTTCTTTCTTCTTTATACATACTACATCTCATTATCATCCAGTCTATATTAGCAGCAGACACAGTACAGTACGGTAGTCCACGGCTGTAGCTACCTCTGTGTCGGCACTCGGCAGTCCGTCCATAATTGTATACCACCTACCCGTGGTTTTTTTTTCTTTCTTCTTTATACATACATACTACATCTCATTATCATCCAGTCTATATTAGCAGCAGACACAGTACAGTACGGTAGTCCACGGCTGTAGCTACCTCTGTGTCGGCACTCGGCAGTCCATTCATAATTGTATACTAGTATCCATCCATCTCCATTGTTTACCTGAGGTGCCTTTTAGTTGTGCCTATTAAAATATGGAGAACAAAAATGTTGAGGTTCCAAAATTAGGGAAAGATCAAGATCCACTTCCACCTCGTGCTGAAGCTGCTGCCACTAGTCATGGCCGAGACGATGAAATGCCAGCAACGTCGTCTGCCAAGGCCGATGCCCAATGTCATAGTACAGAGCATGTCAAATCCAAAACACCAAATATCAGTAAAAAAAGGACTCCAAAACCTAAAATAAAATTGTCGGAGGAGAAGCGTAAACTTGCCAATATGCCATTTACCACACGGAGTGGCAAGGAACGGCTGAGGCCCTGGCCTATGTTCATGGCTAGTGGTTCAGCTTCACATGAGGATGGAGGCACTCAGCCTCTCGCTAGAAAAATGAAAAGACTCAAGCTGGCAAAAGCAGTAGCACCGCAAAGAACTGTGCGTTCTTCGAAATCCCAAATCCACAAGGAGAGTCCAATTGTGTCGGTTGCGATGCCTGACCTTCCCAACACTGGACGTGAAGAGCATGCGCCTTCCACCATTTGCACGCCCCCTGCAAGTGCTGGAAGGAGCACCCGCAGTCCAGTTCCTGATAGTCAGATTGAAGATGTCAGTGTTGAAGTACACCAGGATGAGGAGGATATGGGTGTTGCTGGCGCTGGGGAGGAAATTGACCAGGAGGATTCTGATGGTGAGGTGGTTTGTTTAAGTCAGGCACCCGGGGAGACACCTGTTGTCCGTGGGAGGAATATGGCCGTTGACATGCCTGGTGAAAATACCAAAAAAATCAGCTCTTTGGTGTGGAACTATTTCAACAGAAATGCGGACAACAGGTGTCAAGCCGTGTGTTCCCTTTGTCAAGCTGTAATAAGTAGGGGTAAGGACGTTAACCACCTCGGAACATCCTCCCTTATACGTCACCTGCAGCGCATTCATAATAAGTCAGTGACAAGTTCAAAAACTTTGGGTGACAGCGGAAGCAGTCCACTGACCAGTAAATCCCTTCCTCTTGTATCCAAGCTCACGCAAACCACCCCACCAACTCCCTCAGTGTCAATTTCCTCCTTCCCCAGGAATGCCAATAGTCCTGCAGGCCATGTCACTGGCAATTCTGACGAGTCCTCTCCTGCCTGGGATTCCTCCGATGCATCCTTGCGTGTAACGCCTACTGCTGCTGGCGCTGCTGTTGTTGCTGCTGGGAGTCGATGGTCATCCCAGAGGGGAAGTCGTAAGCCCACTTGTACTACTTCCAGTAAGCAATTGACTGTTCAACAGTCCTTTGCGAGGAAGATGAAATATCACAGCAGTCATCCTGCTGCAAAGCGGATAACTGAGGCCTTGACAACTATGTTGGTGTTAGACGTGCGTCCGGTATCCGCCGTTAGTTCACAGGGAACTAGACAATTTATTGAGGCAGTGTGCCCTCGTTACCAAATACCATCTAGGTTCCACTTCTCTAGGCAGGCGATACCGAAAATGTACACGGACCTCAGAAAAAGACTCACCAGTGTCCTAAAAAATGCAGCTGGACCCAATGTCCACTTAACCACGGACATGTGGACAAGTGGAGCAGGGCAGGGTCAGGACTATATGACTGTGACAGCCCACTGGGTAGATGTATGGACTCCCGCCGCAAGAACAGCAGCGGCGGCACCAGTAGCAGCATCTCGCAAACGCCAACTCTTTCCTAGGCAGGCTACGCTTTGTATCACCGCTTTCCAGAATACGCACACAGCTGAAAACCTCTTACGGCAACTGAGGAAGATCATCGCGGAATGGCTTACCCCAATTGGACTCTCCTGTGGATTTGTGGCATCGGACAACGCCAGCAATATTGTGTGTGCATTAAATATGGGCAAATTCCAGCACGTCCCATGTTTTGCACATACCTTGAATTTGGTGGTGCAGAATTTTTTAAAAAACGACAGGGGCGTGCAAGAGATGCTGTCGGTGGCCAGAAGAATTGCGGGACACTTTCGGCGTACAGGCACCACATACAGAAGACTGGAGCACCACCAAAAACTACTGAACCTGCTCTGCCATCATCTGAAGCAAGAAGTGGTAACGAGGTGGAATTCAACCCTCTATATGCTTCAGAGGTTGGAGGAGCAGCAAAAGGCCATTCAAGCCTATACAATTGAGCACGATACAGGAGGTGGAATGCACCTGTCTCAAGCGCAGTGGAGAATGATTTCAACGTTGTGCAAGGTTCTGATGCCCTTTGAACTTGCCACACGTGAAGTCAGTTCAGACACTGCCAGCCTGAGTCAGGTCATTCCCCTCATCAGGCTTTTGCAGAAGAAGCTGGAGACATTGAAGGAGGAGCTAACACGGAGCGATTCCGCTAGGCATGTGGGACTTATGGATGGAGCCCTTAATTCGCTTAACAAGGATTCACGGGTGGTCAATCTGTTGAAATCAGAGCACTACATTTTGGCCACCGTGCTCGATCCTAGATTTAAAGCCTACCTTGGATCTCTCTTTCCGGCAGACACAAGTCTGCTGGGGTTGAAAGACCTGCTGGTGAGAAAATTGTCAAGTCAAGCGGAACGCGACCTGTCAACATCTCCTCCTTCACATTCTCCCGCAACTGGGGGTGCGAGGAAAAGGCTCAGAATTCCGAGCCCACCCGCTGGCGGTGATGCAGGGCAGTCTGGAGCGACTGCTGATGCTGACATCTGGTCCGGACTGAAGGACCTGACAACGATTACGGACATGTCGTCTACTGTCACTGCATATGATTCTCTCAACATTGAAAGAATGGTGGAGGATTATATGAGTGACCGCATCCAAGTAGGCACGTCACACAGTCCGTACTTATACTGGCAGGAAAAAGAGGCAATTTGGAGGCCCTTGCACAAACTGGCTTTATTCTACCTAAGTTGCCCTCCCACAAGTGTGTACTCCGAAAGAGTGTTTAGTGCCGCCGCTCACCTTGTCAGCAATCGGCGTACGAGGTTACATCCAGAAAATGTGGAGAAGATGATGTTCATTAAAATGAATTATAATCAATTCCTCCGCGGAGACATTGACCAGCAGCAATTGCCTCCACAAAGTACACAGGGAGCTGAGATGGTGGATTCCAGTGGGGACGAATTGATAATCTGTGAGGAGGGGGATGTACACGGTGATATATCGGAGGATGATGATGAGGTGGACATCTTGCCTCTGTAGAGCCAGTTTGTGCAAGGAGAGATTAATTGCTTCTTTTTTGGGGGGGGTCCAAACCAACCCGTCATATCAGTCACAGTCGTGTGGCAGACCCTGTCACTGAAATGATGGGTTGGTTAAAGTGTGCATGTCCTGTTTATACAACATAAGGGTGGGTGGGAGGGCCCAAGGACAATTCCATCTTGCACCTCTTTTTTCTTTTATTTTTCTTTGCGTCATGTGCTGTTTGGGGAGGGTTTTTTGGAAGGGCCATCCTGCGTGACACTGCAGTGCCACTCTTAGATGGGCCCGGTGTTTGTGTCGGCCACTAGGGTCGCTTATCTTACTCACACAGTCAGCTACCTCATTGCGCCTCTTTTTTTCTTTGCGTCATGTGCTGTTTGGGGAGGGTTTTTTGGAAGGGACATCCTGCGTGACACTGCAGTCCCACTCCTAGATGGGCCCGGTGTTTGTGTCGGCCACTAGGGTCGCTTATCTTACTCACACAGTCAGCTACCTCATTGCGCCTCTTTTTTTCTTTGCGTCATGTGCTGTTTGGGGAGGGTTTTTTGGAAGGGACATCCTGCGTGACACTGCAGTGACACTCCTAGATGGGCCCGGTGTTTGTGTCCGCCACTAGGGTCGCTTATCTTACTCACACAGTCAGCTACCTCATTGCGCCTCTTTTTTTCTTTGCGTCATGTGCTGTTTGGGGAGGGTTTTTTGGAAGGGACATCCTGCGTGACACTGCAGTGCCACTCCTAGATGGGCCCGGTGTTTGTGTCGGCCACTAGGGTCGCTTATCTTACTCACACAGTCAGCTACCTCATTGCGCCTCTTTTTTTCTTTGCGTCATGTGCTGTTTGGGGAGGGTTTTTTGGAAGGGACATCCTGCGTGACACTGCAGTGCCACTCCTAGATGGGCCCGGTGTTTGTGTCGGCCACTAGGGTCGCTTATCTTACTCACACAGTCAGCTACCTCATTGCGCCTCTTTTTTTCTTTGCGTCATGTGCTGTTTGGGGAGGGTTTTTTGGAAGGGCCATCCTGCGTGACACTGCAGTGCCACTCCTAGATGGGCCCGGTGTTTGTGTCGGCCACTAGGGTCGCTTATCTTACTCACACAGTCAGCTACCTCATTGCGCCTCTTTTTTTCTTTGCGTCATGTGCTGTTTGGGGAGGGTTTTTTGGAAGGGACATCCTGCGTGACACTGCAGTGCCACTCCTAGATGGGCCCGGTGTTTGTGTCGGCCACTAGGGTCGCTTATCTTACTCACACAGTCAGCTGCCTCATTGCGCCTCTTTTTTTCTTTGCGTCATGTGCTGTTTGGGGAGGGTTTTTTGGAAGGGACATCCTGCGTGACACTGCAGTGACACTCCTAGATGGGCCCGGTGTTTGTGTCGGCCACTAGGGTCGCTTATCTTACTCACACAGTCAGCTACCTCATTGCGCCTCTTTTTTTCTTTGCGTCATGTGCTGTTTGGGGAGGGTTTTTTGGAAGGGACATCCTGCGTGACACTGCAGTGCCACTCCTAGATGGGCCCGGTGTTTGTGTCGGCCACTAGGG
This sequence comes from Pseudophryne corroboree, assembly GCF_028390025.1. NCBI lineage: Eukaryota > Metazoa > Chordata > Amphibia > Anura > Myobatrachidae > Pseudophryne > Pseudophryne corroboree. Next base: position 96,298,195 of record NC_086445.1, on the reverse strand, counting down.
TCGCTAATCTTACTCACACAGCTACCTCATTGCGCCTCTTTTTTTCTTTGCGTCATGTGCTGTTTGGGGAGGGTTTTTTGGAAGGGACATCCTGCGTGACACTGCAGTGCCACTCCTAGATGGGCCCGGTGTTTGTGTCGGCCACTAGGGTCGCTTATCTTACTCACACAGCGACCTCGGTGCAAATTTTAGGACTAAAAATAATATTGTGAGGTGTGAGGTATTCAGAATAGACTGAAAATAAGTGGAAATTATGGTTTTTGAGGTTAATAATACTTTGGGATCAAAATGACCCCCAAATTCTATGATTTAAGCTGTTTTTTAGGGTTTTTTGAAAAAAACACCCGAATCCAAAACACACCCGAATCCGACAAAAAAAATTCGGTGAGGTTTTGCCAAAACGCGGTCGAACCCAAAACACGGCCGCGGAACCGAACCCAAAACCAAAACACAAAACCCGAAAAATTTCAGGCGCTCATCTCTAGTATTTACCCTGCACAGAGACAATATAACAACCCACCCAAATCTAACTCTCTCTGCACGTGTTATACCTGCCCCCCCCCCCCCTCCCCTGCAGTGCACATGGTTTTGCCCATTAGCTAACAAATTTGCTGCTGCGATCAAATCTGAATTAGGCCCAAGGTTTGAGGTCAAATATGGTTAAAAAAAAAGGGGGCAGAGTAGATGGGCTAAGTGATTCTTATCTGCCATCAAAATGTATGTTTCTAATTAATTAAATAGATTGAGGGTTTATAATTGGCACAGCAGCGCTTTAACTGTTAAGGATAAATTTGTGCAGATGGATCCACGCTAATCGTGGCTCCGTCTGTCCCTGGGCGCCCCCGGCGAGGTGGACCACCGGAAACGAACAGGGCAAGCGTGTGTGTGTTGTAGACACGTATGTGCCCCATTCAAAGTGAATGGGAGCATCTCTGTGCGCTTGGCGGCACCTACGATGCAGCCACGCTCAATGAGCGTGACTCCGTCTGTATATCCCTTTTTCTTTTATTGTCATTTTTTTAATGAGGTCTACAACTACCTCTAAAAGTGGAAACTGCAGCTGTGCTAATTTTAGAACCTGAAAATAATTTCCACCAGTAGACCAGCGCCCTTTATTTTATGGTTTGATTTGGCTGAGAGACAGTAAGGGGCTGGAGAGACACTGGGGAGCTGGAGAGGCATGAGGAGGCCAGAGCTGGGGAGACACTGGGAGGCTGGAAAGACATAGGGCTGGAGCTGGAGAGAAACTGTGGGGCTGGAGAGACACAAGGGGACTGGAGAGATCCAGGGTTAGGGTGAAGCTGGAGAGGCACAGGGGAGTGAGGCAGGAGAGACACAGAAAGATGAGGCTGAGGAGAACTGGGATAATTATTTGGAGATTATACATGACTGGCAGGATAAGAAGGAATACGCTCGGGGACAGTAATCTTCATTAAGACACCAATTCTAAAGAAACCATTTTACTGATACGGGATGTAGTTATGTGAGCGGCGGTCTCCTTCCCCTACATCCTGAAGCCTCACAAACCCGACAACCGGCATGCCGACTAAAAGGGACTATGCCCACTCGTGGGTGTCCACGACACCCACAGAGTGGGAATAGAACCTGTGGCATGAGTAGCTTGCCACTGAGCCAGCAGCGTAGTAAGCGTAGCGAGCCCGCAAGGGTCTTCATTGCGCTGGTCCCCCCACCTCCCCCCGCCAGCATTCTGCATCAGGATGCTGACCACCAGGATCCCGGCTGCCGGTAAAACATAGCCAACCCACTGATATAAATCGTATAAATATAGTTGTTTGATCACAGAAGTTCACATTTTGCCCTGCACCAAAACTTCTATTACTATATATTAGCTGGTTGAACCTCTGTTACATGATGACATTGATTATATTCCTACACAAACAGGCATCTTCCGGACCATGTGATCTGTACGTAAATAATGACTGAACATCTTTCTATTTGTAGAATTACTCCTAATTCTTTGAATTTGACCTTTAGGAACATTTGCCAGCCATCTAGGATGGTGGTTACTCAGAGTATTTATACAGGAATTACAGCTGCTGTCTGTGGGTTTCATTAAGTTTCTTGCATATCATTTTGTTCCTTCTTTATAAATTACTAGCTTTTTGCCTGCGGCTTAACGTAGTAAGACTATTTTCATTGTGCTCATCTTCAAGTTTAAGTTCACTACCCACATACCTCCCAACTTTCCTACCCGGGGGAGCGGGACACTCGCGCGGCTTCGCCGCGCGCGCTCCCGAAAAGGGGGTGTGGCCTCCGCAAAGGGGGCGTGGCTTCGCGGGAGGACCCGCGATCGCGAGTCACGCCCCCGTTTTCGTCACTGAGGGGGCATGCCCAGCGCTCTGTGAGCCGCTGGCATGCCTCCTCTCCCTCTGTCTGCACTGAATAGACGCTGTGCGCATGCGCACAGCGTCTATTCACCGCTGCTCTGCTAAGCAGGGCAGCGAGAGACGGAGCATCCCAACTGCCCCCCCCCCCCACCGCGGAACACTGCGGCCCGCGGGTGGGACAGCGGGACAGTCCCCAAAAAACGGGACTGTCCCGCGAAAATCGGGACAGTTGGGAGGTATGTACCCAACCCCTAAAAGAATTAGCGTGAAGATACATAGCCTATATGTTAACGGACAATCTAAGGGGGTAATTCAGAGTTGATTGCAGCAGCAAATTTGTTAGCAGTTGGACGAAACCATGGGGGTCATTCCGACCCGTTCGCATGCAGCGGTTTATCGCTGCGGTGCGAACGGGTGCGGAATGCGCATGCGCGGCGGCCGCAGTGCGCGATGTTGCCCGGCGACAGGGGTCACCGGGTTACGTTGCGTCTTGAGAAGGAAGCAGTCGCAGAGCGGACCACAAAGAAGATGGACAGGAAGAAGGCGGACCTGGGCATCTCCACAGCGTTTGCAGCCGTTTTCGGGGAGTGGATTGGAAAACGCAGGCATGTCCAGAAGAACGGAGGGTGGATGTCTGACATCAAAGCCGGCTCCTGCATCGCTGAGATCGTCGCACAGGGTAAGTATGTCCAGGGCTGGTCTAATTGTGCTTGAAATTTTTTAAGCTTAGCAGGGCTGCACAAGCGATCGCAGCCCTGCTAAGCTCAAATACACTCCCCCATAGGCGTGGGCTAGTTGATTGCAGCAGCAAAAAGTTGCTGGCTGCAATCATCTCGGAATGACCACCCATGGGCACTGCAGGTGGGGCAGATATAAGATGTGCAGAGAGAGTTACATTTGGGTGGGTTATATTGTTTCTGTGCAGGGTAAATACTGGCTGCTTTATTTTTACACTGCAATTTAGATTTCAGTTTGAACACACCCCACCCAAATCTAACTCTCTCTGCACATGTTACATCTGCCCCCCCTGCAATGCAGCATGGTTTTGCCCAACTGCTAACAAATTTGCTGCTGCGATCAACTCTGAAATACTCCCTTAGGAACATATCAATTTTCAAAATGCGTTCAGCAGTTTCTGAATTTATCTCATACAAACAAACAAACGTTCCTTACTCGGCGTTGCCTGGGTATTTATTTATCCCAATTTTCTATCAGACAGGAAAAGGAATGAATTCTATCTATAGTGTAAAATCTAAGTAATTGTATTTACAGGTAAGTAAAAGTATAAGTACAGTATAAAAATTATACAGTTAAATCTTTTGCAAATTCACTATACTATTAATTAACTCAAAACTTGATTATAAACAACATTTTTAGTTTCACCTCCAGGAGCAAGAATAAATAAATTCTTGGGTGAACCCACCCTTGAGCAAGGAACATAAAATTGGTCGTGGGAGGAACATGGCGATCTCAAATCCTCTCCGCAGTACTTAATAGACTGCTCCTGTGACTTGTTGATCGTAATCGAGAATGCAAGTCTTCCTGTAAATTGCAATCTCTTAAACTTAAAAGGGAGATCAGTCGGAATGAGTGGTATCCGTGGGATAAAAACTGTTTCACCCTCTCGCTTTCCTGTTAAGATAGTCTCTTCAATTACATTTGGGAAAACAGACGGATAGACTGCATCTATTAGCTCTACGACGGACGACACCAGCTTACAAAAATCGGATGGCAATTTTATCTTGCCAGAAGACTCAACTGCTAATCTACCTTCTCCGATATCCAGTAATTTGTTTCAGAAAATTTGAGCACTCTAATCCCCCAGATGTACTATCATGTTTTGCTTTAAAGTTATCTTTCGCACATGTCTACACAAAAATGAATTTTTTAAACATGCGTGGATCTCATCGGCCAGTGTTGACTTTGGGACGATGGGCAGAGTTTGACGAAAGTCTCCACAGAGGAGTACCAGAGCTCCTCCCATCAGGATGTCGTTTCCTCTCAGATCTCTGAGAGTGACATTAAGGGCCTCGAGAGCTTTCTTGTGAGCCATGGTGCATTCATCCCATATGACTTACTTACATGTCTTGAGCAACTGCGTTTCGGGGATTCCCTTGAGGAAGGGGAGGGAATCCCTGAAACGCATTGAAGTTGCTACTACTTATTACGTCTGATTATCTATCCGCTGTATTGGATGAATAAAAATCGTGTGTTCCTGTAAAAACACCGGTCTGTTAGATTCCTGCCGCCCGCACTGTGAAGGACACAAAAGATACCTTTTTGTGTACGCGAGACAGGACACTAATGTAAGTGTTATTCCAAAAGTCTAGACCATTTTAGATGAATGTACTCCTGATGTCTGGTGGCAGAAAGATACCTTTATGGGAAAGCGAGACAGAACTATAAAGTGAGTGTCTTTCTGATAATCTGAATGCAGTTTTGGATGAAGATAAAAAGTCTCAAGTTTTAAAGTTTTAATATTTTAAATATTTTAAATCAGCGCTAGTTTGCAACCACCAATGGTTTTGTATGTATTTGTTCTATAGGGATTAATAAGGGAAAATCCCATGTGTTGCAAACCGGCAGCTTTTGTTCGGTAGCGCAGGGCTACATACATATATTGTTTGCCAGAGTGTGTATTCCCTCTCTAAATGTCTGTCATACTTCGCCGTTTACTGTTCTTAGCTCCGCGAAAGATCTTGGTCCTCGAAGTGAGTGAAGAAGCACCCTAAGGAAATAGCATTCGGCGTTATTGTGGTGAACTGTGTACACTCAGCCTAAGGCGTCACTCGTGACTGCATCATGTCCAGGGATGGGCTGGCCAACTTTTCTTCTACAGAAAACTTTCCTCAATGCATTCCATGTGTAATATTGAGGTATCTCAGGATACAACAAAATCCTTGCGAAAGGATCCTGCTGACACAGTTGAAAGAATGCTGTTAAGGTCATGTTTGGTGGCTGATCAACCACTGTAGAGGAGCTTTCTGTTGTGAAATAAACTCTCTGACCATTTTCTAAATGAATGCTGAGGTTAACAACAGTAGGGTGTCTTTCGTGAATGGAAAATCCTAGGATTCGCCAAACTGCCTCATTGCTGCTAATGTACCTTCCCAACTGATACCTAACTTCATCGTTTGTTCTCTCGTTGCTTATGCCAAAAACAGCCATATCACTACCTTTGTTAACATACTTGCACACATATTTAATAAATTTCACACTGTTACAGTACTCCACGTTGATATGTGCCTGAAACATTTTTTACATCAGTGGCGAAAATGGCACAATCCACATATTGCCGATTTCTATTTCTGTGTTGCTGCGTATCTTTCGTTTCACCGTGAACCCTCCATCTTCTGGAGCTCACTGTCTATATAGAGGATAACCATAATTTCCGGTTTGTGTCTCTTTAATCAATATTTTTGGGTATGTCAAAGTCGAAAAATATCATAATGCATATGCCTTGGACTAACCCCATGCACATGCCCGCTGCTCGTGCACTCAGTCCGCCGTGCGTGCACATATCCGCAATTTGCGTAGGATCGCGCCGGCGATCATGCGCATGATATGGGTATTTATGGCGGAGTTTGTGAGCGCGTAGCGGGTTATTAGAACATTACATATTTAACCCAAATAGTGCATTTTGTACCCATAGTTCCCTTTTACCATGTCAGCGAGTATTAATAGTTTAAACAGTCCCTGGACGGACGGATTCGCCTTTGCATGATAGGAAGGGTCAGATAAAGGTTGGAAGGTGATGTCTAGTATCCAGCTGTAGGGTATTTTGAGGGTAACATTCCGGTGTTGGTTAGAGAAAGATAGCTTATTCCTGCGTATAGTTATGTGCAAAAGTAGAATCTGAACATTAACTGAATTTACTGTATTTTATGTATGGGGCGGGAATCCAGAGGATACCACCCACAAGAGCAGTTGGGGAAAGACATTGCCCACCTATTCAAATCCACCTATGACCTCTTCTGTAATGTAAAGACACATTCCTGTGTCCAATGGACAATGAGATTACAGTGACCATTGTATTGTGTATGCATGTTGTATATAAAAAGACCATTGTTGCCTGGCCGGTCAGAAGACTCTAAACGCTATCTGTATGACCAGCGGAGGACCGAGCCGGATTGCGCTTGCGAAACATTCTCACGTATGTACATTCTCTGTAGCCATTATTCTGTTTAGATTTACTTGTTAGCCTGTAGTGTATAAATTGTATTGTTTACCTTTTTGGAATCAATCCACTGTGGCCTTAGAACCCGGTGGTTTCAACTACAAATCAGTGTGGTGTCTTCACTTTCCTGCACGAGGGTTTAAAGTAGATTTATCTGTATAAGGTGTATCAGCATTGATAAGGTGTACGCACTGCGGGTACTTTGTATCGCCAGCGCTACGTAAGGTTTAAAGGTATAACATTGTTGCAGTACTTTGCTGTTAAGGGTTTAAAGTGTAAGCATATCATTACATTGTATCATTAACAAGGTTTAAAGGTTATCAATTGTGTGTGCGCTCGCTGTGTGTTCTCTGTACACTCAGCGCGGCGTGTGTACGCCAAGTGCGTACCACGTGCAGGACTCTGTACACAAATAGCGTACAAAATACGTAGCACGTGCATTCAGTCTGGCGGCCATAGCGGCTCCACGGTAATAGTGTATTTAGAGGTATAGCTTTGCGGTCTTAGATAATATCGACATTATCAATTGGGAGCTCGTCCGGATCCTTCTCATACCCGCAGCCTAGCAGAGTTTTCGCAGACTTTATCTATCAGCAAAGGGCGGAGAGGTATCCCCTGTAAACCTTCTCTTGGTCGGGGGATATAATAAGTGCTGATTAGATAAGCGTCTGCCCTGCATGGTTTGAAGGGATGCTGGAGGGATCCGTAAGGTAAGAACGCAAAAGCTATTTTTACATCTGTGAAATTTCTGTTTGGCGCCAAATGCGCACACATCACACGCACACACCTGTATTTTGTACTTTGCATATCTGCTCACACTATTGCCATAATCACTGATTACTAGATTTATTTTGACCTGTACTGGAAAATTTGTTGCTATTTAGTTAACATATAGAGTTAATATTTAAGGGAAGTTATACCCCTTTTACACTCGCATGAAAATCCCGGGATATTGCACGTGAACGCGCATCATCCCGGGTTTTTTGTCAGTGTGAAAGGGTACAGGGACAATTTCCCGGGTCGAGCATCCCGGGATTTCAACCCAGGTCTCGACCAGGGTTGAATCCGGGACCGTCCCGGGAAGCTGGGTAGTGTGAAAGGGCCCGTCCCGGGATTCACTACCCGGGACTGCTAAAAGGCCTCCGATTGGAGCTTTCATGGGCTCAGAAAAGATGATGTCATCTTTCAGAGCCCAGGGGAGCGTCCTGGATGCATGTGAGGAAGGCAGCATGGCGACCTGGACAGACCAGGAGGTTAGAGAGTTGCTGAGCATTAGGGGAGAGGAGGAAATAATGAGGCAGATCACAGGCACAGTTAAAGATGCAGTGATTTATAAAAACATCTCCAAGATGCTGGAAGCCAGGGGAATCATCCGCACACAGCAGCAAGTGTTAAACAAAATGAAAACTCTTAAAAAGCAGTTTCTGAAGGTGCATGACAACAACAGGAAAAAGAGCGGTGTTGGCCGTATCGACTGGCAGTACTATGACATCTGTGCCAATATCTTTGGAAACACAGCTATATGCAGTCCGGTGAGTCTGTCTTCCAGTTCACAGTACACTGCTACAGAAGGCACCCCAGAAGAGACACAGACAAGCAGTGACGTCTGTCCGTCATCACCGTTGTTAATTGACGACACACCTGAGGACAGCGACACATCCTCCCAGCCGTCCATAAACACATCCAGAAACGACGACAGCATAACTGCAACCATTGAATACGTCGTGGATGCTCAGACCAGTGACAGTGGGACTGTACAAAGTACCGTCACCCCAACTTTACAGAAAAACAGTAAGTACATGTTTAGAAATTAACACTCATAGCACAAATACACAATTGTTAATCATCCGGTTATGTGTGTAGTATGAGTGGCCAGTGTGGCAGCAGCGTGGCGAGCGCAAATGAGCCCCTTGCAGGATCACTGCGCTCATCACGCTGCTGGCATGGTGGCACGCTTTGCAATTTCTGCCCCCACCCAGGGGGGCTTTGCATTTTTATAAATAGTTCAATGTTGCAGAGTAGCTAGTGTGTAGGTGGATTAATGCCACAAACACGTTTGCTAACACTGCTATTTTTATATACGCTCATTTTGTATTTCTTCTCTTCACAGTTTACACTGTACCGCCTAGAAGGAAGAAACTGAGCAAAGCGGAGCAAGTGGCTAAAGCCATGTCAAATGTCCTTGTCGACCAACTCCGAGAGATGGATGCTACAATGTCCGCACAGGAGGATGCAAGGCTCGACAGGTTTCTAGAGGCAGAACGCCAAATGCATGATGCATTTCTTTCCCAAGTCATGACAATGCAGGAACGCATGAGTAGAGAGCAGTATGACCGGCACAGGGAAATGCACCAAATGAACATGGCGTTCTATGAGCGTATGAGCAATACCTCAAGAGCACCAATCCAACACCACAACTCACAATACCCTGAGCAGGGTTTTTCATCATTTAATCCTGGCCCATACTATGCCCCAAATACTGCACCATCTAGCGCGCAAAGCACAGAGTTTACTGTATTGCGCAATTTGCCGTGAAACACAGTGAATTTCTTATTGTTGTTGTTTGTTGTTAAATAACCACAGTGTGGTCAGTGTTTATGCACAACTGTTTGTGCATTCTTTAATTTTTTTTCTATGTTCTGTTTTGTATAGTGTCTACATTAAAGCACTTTTTATTTATTTTGTACACAGTAATAATATACTGCAGGGACACTGTGGTTTATGGTGTTGTATCTACAAGCCTACCAGTGTGTTTTTTTTTTTTTTATGCCAATCAAAACTTGATTGCAAATCTATGCATAACATTCCCACTTGTGCGTAACAGTAGACCATGTTTTCAGTGTTTTCTACATTGTTTCTCCATATATACACAGTTGCTGGCAATGTGTTTTTTTTGGAAAATCATAAATATTGAAACCAAAGATAAAAGGTGGAATACAAAATAAAAATAATGTAATTCACCAAACATGTTGTGCTGATTCTTAAACACTATTGTACCAGTGCTGCAAGGTTGGACGTAATAGTGTGGCGTATTTGTTCTGCAGCGGAGTTTGAGGCAGTCCCAAACAAAGCACCTTCCACATGTGGGTTCATAACCTCAGGGTCCAGCACAGTCCACTCAGGAAGGAATACCTAATTTTTCAGTTCACAGATGTTGTTCAGTATACAGCACGCAGCTACTACATTAGGCATATTCTTTAGGTCCACATCATTGCGCTTCATCAAACAACGCCATCTTCCTTTTAACCTGCCAAAGGCGTTCTCAACCACCATCCTTGCTGAACTCAGGGTGTGAGTATAGGTTTGTTGCTCTGGGGTTAACTGGACCTGTTGGGTGTAGCCTTTCATAATCCAGGGGCGTAAAGGGTATGCAGCATCCCCGATGATGTGGACAGGGATCTCCACCCCATTCACAATCTTTGCACACTCTTTGGGGTACAGCCAGCCTCCCTGCTTCTCCTCTACGATGTTGTACAGGTCAGAATTGGCAAGAACTCGGGAGTCATGAGATCGGCCTGGCCAGCCAATAAACACATCTAGGAAACTAAAGAACAGTAAAATTTAAAAAAGTTAGAATGTAAAACTCACACATGCAACTCATCCCACCACCCCAAAAATAAACACTTACCAATATTTGTGGTCCACAACAGCCTGTAATATGATGGAGTGCCAGCCCTTCCTATTAAAATAGTCAGCATGGTTGTCACGTGGGGCAATAATGGGGATGTGTGTCCCATCAATCGCTCCTCCACACTGCGGATAGCCTCGCTTCACAAATCCTTTGATGGTATCCTGTAAGCGCTGTCCTTGTGGTAGAGATATGAAGCGCTTGTATAAGGTAGATACAATTGCTTTAGTCACCTGGTGGACTATGACACAGCAGGTGGAGATCGCAACACCGAACAAGCATGAGACTGAGCGGTACTCTCCTGGGGTAGCATACCACCACAATGCAGTAGCTAGCCTCCTGCGTGCCTCGATGGGTCTCCTAAGCCTGGTGGTCTGCATGTCAAGTGCTGGGGTAAGTAATTCCAGGATGTAATCAAAGGTTGCACGAGACACACGGAAGTTAGCCATCCACTCCTCATCCTGGTAAGCTTCCACGGTCCTCATAAAGGCTTCTCCGTGCCGGCGATCTCTGGACCAAAATGAGCGGTTAGGCCCCATACTCACGCTCAGGATGGTACTCATCCTGGATGATATGAGGGCTCTCCTCCTGCGCAAATATTGGCGGCGACTAGCAGCCCTATCCACCATAAATTGCGCCCTCCTCCTCCTCATAAAATATATGTGCAATATACTGCACAGTGTGACAAGCTGCATCATGCTGTCACTGGCTGTATGAAACATCTGCAAAGCAGAAAGAATCATGAGCTCAGGCATACACACTGGTACTCCGTCGGCCATGACTGCAGCAATGGTGTGAGCAGGCACCACCCCTCCCTTTGTTGACTACTGTGACCTCATCTATGTGAGCCAGAAAAAGGCCATTTCTAATGACATACATATGCATTTGCAGGGATATCCCGGGATCAGTGTAAATGGGGCTGTCCCGGGTCGATCCCAGGTCTTAGTGCAGTGTGAAAGGGGTCAGTCCCGGGAATGCATCCTGGGACGCATCCCGGGAAGCATCCCGGGAGTGACCCGGGTGTGCGAGTGTAAAAGGGGTATAAGTGTAAGACGCACACACAGCCTGGCCTAGTTGTAAAGGTTGATACAGTGGAAACTGTGTGTAGTGTTAAGTGAGCGATTATAGTTAAATATCGCTTACATTTATAGAAGTGTGGGATTTGTAGTACTGCGGACGTACGGCCTTTGTACACGTGTCTCGGACAGCGTTCGGGACTGCGTACGCAACGTATAGGCCTACACACGTGGCGTGTTTACGCAACGTGCGTACAGGTACGCCCACTAAATACAAAACCCACAATAGCATTGTTTCAGTTTAGGCGATACGGTAGCCACACGATAATAGCACAAATTTGTTCAGTTTCCAATATTTAGTTTAAAAGAACCTTCTCCTACTGTGTCACCTCTGGGACTAGGCTATTTTATCTGAATGAAAGTTAATTTTCTGTACAGAAAAACCAAAGTGTATATGAGTGAATGAGCGTGAGTGTGCAAACAATAAACGTTTTGTGGACCCATGGAATTCGGAATCCCGTAGGAGACCACATCAGGTGAGTGGACACTTGGTGGCGTGGGAGTGGCTTTCTCACGTTAACATTGATTAGAATACAAAGGAGCAATTAGTATAACAGCAGACCAAGAGGTCAGCGAAGTCAGAAAACCGCTGACAAAGTCACGCAAAGCTCTGAATACCGTGGCCTAAAAGGTCAGCGGTGAGTTGTATAGAGAGCGCAGCCCTGGGGGTTAGCATAGTACCCATATAGGCCTGTTCTGAAAAGCTCCGGCTGAGGTTTCGCAGCCTGAAAAACGATTCCATTGGTCGTACAGCGGATAAGTAACAGTTACTTATACGCCGTGCGATTGTACCGCGCATTAGTTTGTGCAATATTTAGTTCTACGTGATACCCTTTACGACATTTGCGTAAAATCGCGGGATCATAGACGCTAATTGTAGCACACGCGACGTGATTTGTGTAACAGTTTTTTATTTTAAGGGAGTTTCGCTGGTCACTCAGGAAATCTCCAACGACCAATATTTACTGGGAAGGGTAAGTCACTCCCACACACTCTCAGTAAATAGAGGTTACACAGGGCCCTAGGTTGGGTACGACCGGCGCTGACGACAGTGTTTAGGTGTATTGGCCAACGTGGGCGTGAGTGGGTGAGAGCGCTCTGAGAACTTTCACCGTTGCCTTACCACTGAGTAATTTGTTTTTTTGTAGGAATTAGCTGAGAAGGCAATACCTGCAAAAGATGGGGGCCAGTTGCTCAAGTAAGGGACGATCAACCAGGGTTCAGGTAGATATTCCGCGGCCCAAAGGGTCGGCGAGGTACATAATGTGTGAGAAATATGGATCACACGCAGAGGTTTTATGCAATGAATGGGAACGTATGACTGCGGAAGATAGGGAACCATTCCCTAAGGTAGGCAGTTTTAGTCCTGAGGTGTTGCAAAATTTAAGGAGAAGGATATGTCTAATAAAATCCAGAAAACAAAGGATTAGACATACAGATTGTTTACATTTATGGCAACAAGAGGGTGATATGCAAAGGGGATTAGCTCTAACAGCTGGTTCCAACCCTAGCAGGAAACTGATAGCAACAGCACCACTACCACCGTACATTACAGGAGAGAAAGTGGCTACAGACAATGGCATACTAATACATGATAAGAGTGAACTTGATAAATGTATTAATGCTAACCCGTGCAAGTTGTATCCCATCTTAAACTTCCCTCAGGACTGCGACCAAGAAGATGAGCCCAGCACGATATCGCAGTGACGTGCGGTGGGGTGAGGCAGGTGAGGCAGAGCCTTTCCTGTTATCCTAACGTTTGTGCCAGAGTTTTGACTGGATAAAGTATATGAAAAATACAAAGAATGTGTTTGAAATATCTTCTTTGCATTATTCTAATATTTTTATACCCAAAACTCTGGAGTAAAAAGTCTATGGCAGGTGAGGCAATGCCTCCCCTGCCTATCTTTTCCGCACATCTCTGATCAAAACTCACCAAATTTCCAGGAGTTTATACTGCTGCACCTGTGTATAATGCCCAGATGTACGTTTTGGCTCATATATTGCATGTAAATCTGGCTCTGGTGCTAGTCAGTGCCTCCTGAACTATTTAGCTCACCGCACGTCCCTGCGATATCGGCACTCTCTCTAGCAGCCACCATACAAGACACACAAGTGGGCACGGCCCAACCAGTAAGAGCAGTAGCAAAGGCCCCTAGCGGAGGGACAGGTGAGGTCGTGTCCACAGGTAAGTACGGTACAGTACATTATGCAGAGACAATTGCACCTCACATTGTAGAAGCAACCCAGAATGATGTAATTGAACTAAATCCTGTCAGGGTGATCGCAGTCCCCAATGGGAAGACTGACACTCAGGGAATCACTCCCGTCAGGAACATTGCTATGCATTGTCCCTGGTCCCAGACAGAATTGAGGACAATTATGTCTGAATTTCCCGATCCCAGAAAAGATCTATTCGCATGTCAGAGGTTTATTAGAGAACTAGGTAACGCCACCGAACCCACAAACAAAGATTGGCGGACAGTGCTACGGGCATGTTTGCCCTCTAATATTGACCCTGTGAGATTCATTACCGATTGTAAATTAGACGCAGAAGTACCTCTCACTGATGAATACAATCAGGAGAACGTAAAACAGATCAATCTGCAGTTAGGAGTATTTCTCTGACGTCCTAGTGGATGCTGGGAACTCCGTAAGGACCATGGGGAATAGCGGCTCCGCAGGAGACTGGGCACAACTAAAGAAAGCTTTAGGACTACCTGGTGTGCACTGGCTCCTCCCTCTATGACCCTCCTCCAGACCTCCGTTAGAATTTTGTGCCCGGCCGAGCTGGATGCACACTAGGGGCTCTCCTGAGCTCTTAGAAAAGAAAGGTTTATATTTAGGTTTTTTATTTTCAGTGAGATCTGCTGGCAACAGACTCACTGCTACGAGGGACTTAGGGGAGAGAAGCGGACCTACCTGCTTGCAGCTAGCTTGGGCTTCTTAGGCTACTGGATACCATTAGCTCCAGAAGGATCGAACACAGGCCCAGCCTCGGTCGTCCGGTCCCGGAGCCGCGCCGCCGTCCCCCTTGCAACGCCAGAAGCAAGAAGATGTTCCTGAAAATCGGCGGCAGAAGACTTCGGTCTTCATTAAGGTATCGCACAGCACTGCAGCTGTGCGCCATTGCTCCCCATGCACACCACACACTCCGGTCACTGATGGGTGCAGGGGGCTGGGGGGGGGCGCCCTGGGGCTGCAATAAGAGTACCTTACTGGCAAAATAACACATAATATAGTCATTAAGACTATATATGTGTAAAATCCCCTGCCATATATTCCATAAAAAAGCGGGAGAAGCCCGCCGAGAAAGGGGCGGGGCTATCTCCCTCAGCACACTGGCGCCATTTCCTCTCACAGCTCCGCTGGAAGGACGCTCCCAAGGCTCTCCCCTGCAGTTTCCAGACTTCATAGGGTAAAAAAGAGAGGGGGGGCACTAAATTTAGGCACAGTATCTGTATATTAATAGCAGCTATAAGGGAAAAATCACTGTATGTATAGTGTGAATCCCTACATTATATATAGCGCTCTGGTGTGTGCTGGCATACTCTCTCTCTGTCTCCCCAAAGGACTTTGTGGGGTCCTGTCCTCAGTCAGAGCATTCCCTGTGTGTGTGCGTGTGTCGGTACGGCTGTGTCGACATGTTTGATGAGGAGGCTTATGTGGAGGCGGAGCAGGTGCCGATAAATGTGATGTCACCCCCTGCGGGGTCGACACCTGAGTGGATGGTTATGTGGCAGGAATTACGCGACAGTGTCAACTCCTTACATAAAAGGTTTGACGACATAGCAGATGTGGGACAGCCGACTTCTCAGCCTGTGCCTGCCCAGACGTCTCAAAAGCCATCAGGGGCTCTAAAACGCCTGCTACCTCAGATGGCAGACACAGATGTCGACACGGATACTGACTCCAGTGTCGACGATGATGAGACCGATGAGACCAGTGTACATTCCAATAGAGCCACCCGTTACATGATTACGGCAATGAAAAATGTGTTGCATATTTCTGATATTACCCCAGGTACCACAAAAAAGGGTATTATGTTTGGGGAGAAAAAACGACCAGTGGTTTTTCCCCCATCTGATGAATTAAATGAAGTGTGTGAAGAAGCGTGGTCTTCCCCCGATAAGAAACTGGTAATTTCTAAAAAGTTACTAATGGCGTACCCTTTCCCGCCAGAGGACAGGTCACGTTGGGAGACATCCCCTAGGGTGGATAAAGCGCTCACACGTCAGTCAAAAAAGGTGGCACTACCGTCTCCGGACACGGCCGCCCTAAAGGAGCCTGCAGATAGAAAGCAGGAGGCTATCCTGAAGTCTGTATATACACACTCAGGTATTATACTGAGACCGGCTATTGCTTCAGCATGGATGTGCAGTGCTGCAGCTGCGTGGTCAGATTCCCTGTCGGAAAACATTGATACCCTAGACAGGGACACTATATTGCTAACCGTAGAGCATATTAAAGACGCTGTCTTGTACATGAGAGATGCACAGAGGGATATTTGCCGGCTGGCATCTAAAATAAACGCAATGTCCATTTCTGCCAGGAGAGGATTGTGGACTCGGCAGTGGACAGGAGATGCAGATTCTAAAAGGCACATGGAAGTATTGCCTTACAAGGGTGAGGAGTTGTTTGGGGATGGTCTCTCGGACCTCGTTTCCACAGCGACAGCTGGGAAGTCAGCATTTTTACCCCATGTTCCCTCACAGCCAAAGAAAGCACCGTATTATCAGGTACAGTCCTTTCGGCCCCAGAAAGGCAAGCGGGTTAGAGGCGCGTCCTTTCTGCCCAGAGGCAGAGGTAGAGGGAAAAAGCTACAACATACAGCCAGTTCCCAGGAACAAAAGTCCTCCCCCGCTTCCTCTAAGTCCACCGCATGACGCTGAGGCTCCACAGGCGGAGCCAGGTATGGTGGGGGCCCGTCTCAAGAACTTTAGCGACCAGTGGGCTCGCTCACGGGTGGATCCCTGGATTCTACAAGTAGTATCTCAGGGGTACAAGCTGGAATTCGAGACGTCTCCCCCTCGCCGTTTCCTCAAATCTGCCTTGCCGACAGCTCCCCCGTACAGGGAGGCAGTGCTGGAGGCGATTCACAAGCTGCATTCTCAGCACGTGATAATCAAGGTACCCCTCCTTCAACAAGGACGGGGTTACTATTCCACAATGTTTGTGGTACCGAAACCGGACGGTTCGGTGAGACCCATTTTAAATTTAAAATCCTTGAACACTTATATAAGAAGGTTCAAGTTCAAGATGGAATCGCTCAGGGCGGTGATTGCAAGCCTAGACGAGGGGGATTACATGGTATCACTGGACATCAAGGATGCTTACCTGCATGTCCCCATTTACCCTCCTCACCAGGAGTACCTCAGATTTGTGGTACAGGACTGTCATTACCAATTCCAGACGTTGCCGTTTGGTCTGTCCACGGCACCGCAGGTATTTACCAAGGTAATGGCCGAAATGATGATACTCCTTCGGAGAAAGGGAGTTTTAATTATCCCGTACTTGGACGATCTCCTTATAAAGGCGAGGTCCAGGGAACAGTTGTTGATCGGTGTAGCACTAGCTCGGGAAGTGCTACAACAGCACGGCTGGATCCTGAATATTCCAAAGTCGCAGCTGGTTCCTACAACGCGTCTACTGTTCCTGGGGATGGTTCTGGACACAGAACAGAAAAAAGTGTTTCTCCCGGAGGAGAAGGCCAAGGAGTTGTCATCTCTAGTCAGAGACCTCCTAAAACCAAAACAGGTGTCGGTGCACCACTGCACGCGAGTCCTGGGAAAGATGGTGGCTTCTTACGAAGCAATTCCATTCGGAAGGTTCCATGCAAGAATCTTTCAGTGGGACCTCTTGGACAAGTGGTCCGGATCGCATCTTCAGATGCATCGGCTGATAACCCTGTCTCCAAGGACCAGGGTGTCGCTGTTGTGGTGGCTGCAGAGTGCTCATCTTCTAGAGGGCCGCAGATTCGGCATACAGGACTGGATCCTGGTGACCACGGATGCCAGCCTTCGAGGTTGGGGGGCAGTCACACAGGGAAGAACTTCCAAGGACTATGGACAAGTCAGGAGACTTCCCTACACATAAATATTCTGGAACAAAGGGCCATTTACAATGCCCTAAGTCAGGCAAGACCCCTGCTTCAACACCAGCCGGTGCTGATCCAGTCAGACAACATCACGGCGGTCGCCCATGTAAACCGTCAGGGCGGCACAAGAAGCAGGATGGCGATGGCAGAAGCCACAAGGATTCTCCGATGGGCGGAAAATCATGTGTTAGCACTGTCAGCAGTGTTCATTCCCGGAGTGGACAACTGGGAAGCACTCGACCTCCACCCGGGAGAGTGGGGACTTCATCCAGAAGTCTTCCAAATGGTTGTACACCGGTGGGAAAGGCCACAGGTGGACATGATGGCGTCCCGCCTCAACAAAAAGCTAAAAAGATATTGCGCCAGGTCAAGGGACCCTCAGGCGATAGCTGTGGACGCTCTGGTAACACAGTGGGTGTACCAGTCGGTGTATGTGTTCCCTTCTCTGCCTCTCATACCCAAGGTACTGAGAATAATAAGAAGGAGAGGAGTAACAACTATACTCATTGTTCCGGATTGGCCAAGAAGAGCTTGGTACCCAGAACTTCAAGAAATGATCTCAGAGGACCCATGGCCTCTGCCGCTCAGACAGGACCTGCTGCAGCAGGGGCCCTGTCTGTTCCAAGACTTACCGCGGCTGCGTTTGACGGCATGGCGGTTGAACGCCGGATCCTGAAGGAAAAGGGCATTCCAGAGGAAGTTTTCCCTACGCTAATTAAAGCTAGGAAAGAAGTGACCGCAAACCATTATCACCGCATATGGCGGAAATATGTTGCGTGGTGTGAGGCCAGGAAGGCCCCAATGGAGGAATTTCAGCTAGGTCGATTTCTGCACTTCCTACAGTCGGGGGTGACTATGGGCCTAAAATTGGGTTCCATTAAGGTCCAGATTTCGGCTCTATCGATTTTCTTCCAAAAAGAACTGGCTTCACTACCTGAAGTTCGGACATTTGTTAAGGGAGTGCTGCATATTCAGCCCCCTTTTGTGCCCCCAGTGGCACCTTGGGATCTCAACGTGGTGTTGGATTTCCTAAAGTCGCATTGGTTTGAACCACTTAAAACCGTGGAACTAAAATATCTCACGTGGAAAGTGGTCATACTGTTGGCCTTGGCTTCGGCCAGGCGTGTGTCAGAATTGGCGGCTTTGTCTTGTAAAAGCCCTTATCTGATTTTCCATATGGATAGGGCGGAATTGAGGACTCGTCCCCAATTTCTCCCAAAGGTTGTTTCAGCGTTTCATTTGAACCAGCCTATTGTGGTGCCTGCGGCTACTCGTGACTTGGAGGACTCCAAGTTGCTGGACGTAGTCTGGGCCCTAAAAATCTATGTTTCCAGGACAGCTGGAGTCAGAAAGACTGACTCGCTATTTATCCTGCATGCGCCCAACAAGTTGGGTGCGCCTGCTTCAAAGCAGACTATTGCTCGCTGGATCCGTAGCACGATTCAACTTGCACATTCTGTGGCTGGACTGCCGCATCCAAAATCTGTAAAAGCCCATTCCACGAGGAAGGTGGGCTCTTCTTGGGCGGCTGCCCGAGGGGTCTCGGCTTTACAACTTTGCCGAGCAGCTACTTGGTCGGGGTCAAACACATTTGCTAAATTCTACAAGTTTGATACCCTGGCTGAGGAGGACCTAGAGTTCGCTCATTCGGTGCTGCAGAGTCATCCGCACTCTCCCGCCCGTTTGGGAGCTTTGGTATAGTCCCCATGGTCCTTACGGAGTTCCCAGCATCCACTAGGACGTCAGAGAAAATAAGATTTTACTCACCGGTAAATCTATTTCTCGTAGTCCGTAGTGGATGCTGGGCGCCCGTCCCAAGTGCGGATTGTCTGCAATACTTGTATATAGTTATTGTTTAACTAAAGGGTTATTGTTGAGCCATCTGTTGAGAGGCTCAGTTATATATTTCATACTGTTAACTGGGTATAGTGTCACGAGTTATACAGTGTGATTGGTGTGGCTGGTATGAGTCTTACCCGGGATTCAAAATCCTTTCCTTATTGTGTCAGCTCTTCCGGGCACAGTATCCTAACTGAGGTCTGGAGGAGGGTCATAGAGGGAGGAGCCAGTGCACACCAGGTAGTCCTAAAGCTTTCTTTAGTTGTGCCCAGTCTCCTGCGGAGCCGCTATTCCCCATGGTCCTTACGGAGTTTCTAGCATCCACTACGGACTGCGAGAAATAGATTTACCGGTGAGTAAAATCTTATTATTTCCCAACTGTTGTCAAATGGAATAAAATCTTCTCCATTAGACAAAAAGAAGGTGAAACGGCTTCTGAATATTTCCATTGAGCACTGCAGGAAATGGCTAGATACACTGGGGTCGCGGATATTAAGGAAAATGTACATCATAGAGAGGTAGCGGTGCCCGTATTAATGGACGGCTTGAAAGAAACGTTGAGAACAAGGGTACAAACCACTCAACCTAACTGGAGAGGTATCTCGGTGGCTGCATTAAGAGAGTCCGCTATTGAGCATGATCGGAACATCATTAGGCACAGGGAGTCACAGGGGGATAAGCTGATGACAGTAAGTATAAAAGCCCTGACAACGAAGCCACATCAGCCAAAACCCCAGACCCCTGATGGTAAGTCGTATGTGGTAAAATGTTATAAATGTCAGAGGGAAGGACATTACGCACGGAACTGTAATTTTAAAGACCCACATAAGGTATATCGACCCCCTAGACCAGAACATGACACACAGTATGACACACGTAATTGGGATCAGGGACCGCATAGGAGGAGTTATGAGCCACATGCAGGGGAAACCAGGAGGTACCCACCTAAGAGGAACTGGCAGACCTCTGGAAATTCTCAGCTACCCCCCTCACATATTGTAGCTGCCAGCGCGCTGAGGGAGGGTCACAACATACAATAGGGGTTAGGCCACACCTGTAGTTTGCAGCCAGTGAAGTTGATTGCTAGCCTTGGAAATGAACCCGAGGTTACAGTTGATGTAGCTGGTAGATCACTACCTTTCCTTGTAGATACAGGGGCGGCCAGGTCAGTGTTAAATTCAACGGTAGGTATTAAAACAACGGGGTAAAACAATTTCAGCAATGGGGGTAACAGGAGTAGTGCAACACTACCCTTTAAGTAAATCAGCAGAGTTTACAATAGGGCCTTTGCAGACCAAGCACTGCTTTTTGCTAGCTGCATCGGCTCCGATTAATCTACTTGGGAGAGATTTATTGTGTAAGATGAGGTGTGTCATATATTGTACTTTTGAGGGTGTCTTCTTAGATATACCCGAGAATCACGTTCAGGAAGTGCAGGATATGTTAGACACCCCACAAAGGTTAATGTCACACTCTGCTGTTATAAACAAGTGTCCATCCAGGGTAGAGGAAATGATCTCCCAGATACCGGAATCCCTCTGGACCAAAGATGGACAAGACACTGGATTGATGGCAAATGTAGCTCCTGTAGCAGTGCAAGTAAAAGATGGTAGGATAGCTCCAAAAATCCCACAGTATCCTCTGAAGCCAGAGGTGGAACTAGGAGTTTACCCAGTCATAGAGCGCTTGCTACAACGGCATTCTGGTTAGGACGTCCAGCACTGCCAATAGTCCCATCTTCCCTGTGAAAAAGAGTGGGGGGAGGGGTTACAGGCTAGTGCAGGATCTAAGGGGGATAAACAAGATAGTTGAGAGCCAATTCCCCGTAGTGCCAAATCCAGCTGTCATCCTCATGCAAATTCCTCCTACTGCGAAATTTTTCACTGTAATTGACCTCTGCTCCGCTTTCTTTTCGGTCCCTTTGCACCCTGACAGCCAATACTTGTTTGCATTTACATACAGAGGAGTACAGTACACCTGGACTCGCTTACCCCAAGGTTTCATTGACAGCCCAAGTATTTTCTCCCAGGCTTTGCATGACTGCTTACAATCCTTTCAACCTGAGAGCGGATCAGTATTAATACAGTATGTAGATGACTTACTGCTGTGTTCTGACTCACTCGAATCGTCCTTGAAAGACACGAAACAGCTTCTGTTTCACCTTTCTAATACGGGACACAAGGTTTCAAAGGATAAGTTACAGTTGTGCCAGACCAAGGTAAAATATTTGGGACATTGCTTGACACAAGGACTGAGACACCTCACCGCTGATAGAATACAGGCGATTCGCGACATGACTCTGCCACAAACCCAGCAGCAGATCCGCACTTTCCTAGGAATGTGTGGGTACTGCCGAAACTGGATCCCAGGGTTCTCCATACTGGCTTTACCTTTGCAAGAGATGGTCTCTTCAAACAAACGAGATCGGATTTCGCACACAGATGAGTCCGAACTGGCATTTGAGAGACTCAAACAGTGCCTATCACAGGCACCAGCATTAGGTATGCCAGATTATGGGAAACCCTTTGAATTATACGGTACAGAAAGTGCTGGGTGTGCGGCAGGTGTCCTAACCCAGAGACATGGTGATGCCAGCAGGCCGGTAGCTTACTACAGTGCACAGTTGGACACCGTAGCACGGTCTCTCCCCACATGCTTGCGAAGTGTTGCAGCGATAGCTTTGCTAGTGAGTAAAAGCGAAGATGTAGTGTTGGGACACAACCTGACTATTCATACACCTCATGCAGTCTCAGCCTTACTGAATTCTGCCCAAACCAGACATGTCTCATCAGCACGGTTTACAAGGTGGGAGTTAGCACTAATGGCCCCTGTAAACATCACCGTAAAGAGATGCAGCGCACTAAATCCTGCAATTTATTTACCAGGTGTGCCTGGACAGGCACACAGGGTGGAGGATGAGAATGATGGTGAAGGAGGATTTAGTACAGACACTGACACACATGATTGTATGGAATATCTGAACCAAACTTTCACTGCAAGACCCGACATCAGTGACAACCCACTGGAAGGCGTAGATTTTACCTTTTACACTGACGGTAGTTGCCACAGACAGACGGACTCGGGAGACTTGTGTACTGGATACGCAGTCGTAGATGACAAAGGTATCATAGAAGCTGAACCCCTGGGCCCACCGCACTCAGCACAAGTTGCTGAGCTGGTCGCCCTTACCAGAGTGTGTGAATTGGCTAAGGGTAAGTCAGCCAATATCTACACAGATTCTAGGTATGCCTTTGGAGTAGTGCATGATTTCGGGGCCCTATGGCGCCTCAGAAATTTCATGACGGCAGCTGGCACACCTGTAGCGCATGCATCCTATATCAAAAGACTTCTAACAGCGATACAGGAACCTGACAGAGTGGCTGTTATCAAGTGCAAAGCCCACACTTACAGTCAAGACCCAGTGTCACTTGGTAACAGCCGGGCAGACGAAGCTGCTAAATCAGCAGCCAGCACCCCCATACAGACAGACATCACACAACTGATGGTATTCAATACTGTCAACACACAAAAATTAAGTGAAATGCAAAATTTGTGTTCTCCACAGGAAAAGGCAGTCTGGAGGTCAAAAGGATATGGCCAGGAGTCCTCAGGACTCTGGACAGATGGACAGGGTAAGCCAGTAGCCCCCAGAGCATATCTTCCAAGCTTAGCTGAGGCGGCACATGGTCTGACTCATCTGGGCAAAGAAGGTATGTGTAAGCTGGTGAGAGCCTACTGGTGTGCGCCAGGATTCTCTTCTCATGCGGGTAAGAGAGCAATGACATGTCTTATCTGCTTGAGGAAGAATATTGGAAAGTCAATACCAACAGAACCATCCCATATCCCGCCGACAGACGGCCCTTTTCAGGTAATACAAATTGTTTTCATACAGTTGCCACCCTGCAGAAATTTAAAGTATGTGTTGGTTTGTATTGATGTGTTTTCAAATTGGGTAGAAGCGTTCCCCGCTGCCACAAATACTGCTACGTTTACTGCAAAGAAAATCGTCCAGGAATTGGTGTGCAGATATGGTATCCCTAGGATAATTGAAAGCGATAGGGGTACCCATTTTACAGGTGAAGTCTTTCAGGTAATGTGCAAACTGATGGGGATTAATAGTAAGCTGCATACTCCGTACCGCCCACAGGCGAGTGCGAAAGTGGAAAGAGTAAACAGCACTATTAAGAACAAGTTGAGCAAAGTGATGGCTGAAACAGGATTGTTGTGGCCAGAAGCTTTGCCACTTGTATTATACAGCATCAGAACCACTCCCAGGTCCCCCCTTAACCTATCACCCTTTG
Organism: Pseudophryne corroboree; assembly: GCF_028390025.1. NCBI lineage: Eukaryota > Metazoa > Chordata > Amphibia > Anura > Myobatrachidae > Pseudophryne > Pseudophryne corroboree. The sequence goes on along the minus strand of NC_086445.1, from coordinate 96,274,729 downwards.
AAATTCTTTTTGGTCGACAACCCCATGTAATGATTGACCCCCAGGATGATTTGAAATGCAATAATGAGGTGACTGTAAAATATTTGGTTAAGATGAGCAAGCAGTTGAGGAATCAAAACAGCAATCTAAAGCTGGTGATTCCTGACCTACCAAACAGCAATTGTCATGACATTGAACCTGGGGATTATGTAATGATTCGAAATTTTCTACGCTCAGGTTGCCTTATTGACCGGTGGGAAGGACCGTACCAAGTCTTACTAACCAGCACGACAGCATTGAAGGTTGCCGAGAGAGAGACTTGGGTCCACTCGTCCCACTGTAAGAAGGTCGCTGACCCAGAGAAAGCCCGTGACAAAGAGCAGAGTGTAGAGGAAATCGTATCACTTGAGTGCCTGTTCCAGGAAGGTTGAGAGGCAGGACTGTTGTCACGGCACCTGAGCACAGAGAACTACAAGACCAGAGGCGGTTGTCGCACAAAATTTCTTTTTCCTTTTTATTATTTTCTCCATCTCCCATTACCCTCCTTTCCCCCCCTTCCTTGCTCCTTTTCTCTCCCCTTAGCAAGATGGACTTACCCCAAGAGACTGCATTCCGGGTTTTCCTGTTGACCCTGTTGTTGACCAGAGCAGTCTGTTTCGGTGAGAATACCAGAGAGGTCGAGAAAGGATCTGGAATGGGTTCTGATGGCAAGGACGGATTGATAGAATTCCAAGAGCAACACATCCATCGAGCAAAGGCGAGTATCAGAAAACGATCTGGTAGTCAAGAAACTAGGAGACACTGTGAAGGGTTATTGGCTGAAGAAAATTGTATCTGTACAAATTGTGAAAACATAGTTGAGGACGGGTGCATCCAGAGATGTCAGTCCAGCCTTAATATCAACATGCACCGTCATCCATTGAGTGACTATCACTCATTAGTGGGTAAGGTTTTAAACCAAACAGAATGCTGGGTGTGCTCACAAGTACCTCAAGGTCAGAGCAAGTCAGGACTAGTACCGTATCCTTTAGCAATAGATGAGGTACTTGAATTACGGGGTGGGAGACTGGTGGACAAGAAATTTAATATTTCTAGGCCCCCTAGTCTGAAGCTCCACCAATATCATGTGGATAGGTCCTTAGTATGTTTCAACATTTCCAATCCCCGAAAGCCGGGAAATTGGGAAGTAACATGGAATAACCAAACCATGGCATTTTCACACAGAGCCGACAGAATGCCCGTAGACACTGAACTTATACGCCAAATAGCCGACGGTGGGAGGTATTTTCGGTACAGGTATACTCTAGGAAGTAGGACCATGCGGGTTGGAGAAGTATCTCCAGGGTACTGTGCGCATATCATACAGCCTGATACGTGTACTGAACAGATGAGAGAGTTAGGGATAGGATTTTTCACCTGGAAGGTTTGCAATATGGTAGTGTCATATTCTGTCCCATATGTTCTCCCCGATGATGCATATTTCATATGTGGGAGGAAGGCGTATAAGTGGCTTGCCCCAAACTCAGAGGGATTGTGTTACATTGGAAGAGTGTTGCCAGAAGTTATGACCATAACCCATAATAAGATGAAAGACGTACACCGCAATGCTCAAGCTCCTTACACCCACACTCACTATGAACACATCGTTAAGAGACACCTTATAGATAGGACAGAGCACGCAGCCTCTGATTTGATCCACGAATCCACCGGGATTCTATTCCTACTCGCGTTAGATATCACCCGTACCGCCAGAGGAATTATAAATTTTAGGTATATTCATGCGCTAGCGAACCTGATAGATAATATCACCGAGATGTATGATGACACCTTCAGGTATACTGGGAGGGAGTTGCAAGCTTACAAAACGGAACTGATCCAGCACAGGATGGTTCTCAATTATATCACAGCGGTGACAGGCGGGCATTGTGTCACCTTAGCAACTCAGTATGGTGTAAAATGCTGCACGTACATTACAAACAGCACTGATGACCCCACCGAAGTCATAGATCAAAAGATGGACGATATCTTGCAGTTAAAATGGGAGTTCCGAAGGAGACACAACCTTACCCTTACTGCCGTGAGTAATGAACTGACCGGCTGGGTCACATGGTTGAACCCACGAAATTGGTTCTCTGGTTTAGGAGAATGGGCTCAAAATGTTATCGTGAGTGTAGGAAAGTTTCTCTTTTGTATCCTGGGAGTTGTCATAATGATTGGTTTGATATTTAGATGTGTTCGGATTTTAATGCGGTGCAAGCGCAGTACCAAAGTGATGAGTTTAAGGAACGGGGGCATTGTTACAACAACTGATTTAATTTATGACCCATCAATCGAGACAATGTTGTGATAAGACGTGATTCCACGGTCCGTTTCTTTCACCCGTTTCTCCTTTGTTTTCCCCTCAAGCAAAAATACATCCATTCGGAAGAAGACTTTGATGGACATTCTAAAGACTTTGATGGACACTCTAGAGACTTTTGATGGACATTCTAAAGACTTTGATGGACACTCTAGAGGCTTTTGATGGACACTCTAAAGACTTTTAAAGACTTTTGATTATCACCCACAGCAAGGATACACCCATCCGGACAAGACTTCAACCAACACCCAAGAACGATTGCACAAATGTTATGTGAATGTATTTGTGATACGTGTCTTATCTTGATCTCTACAACCTTCAGGTAGTGACACACATAGTCGACAGGTGATATATATATACACATATTAGCATTCACATGTATTCCCCCTCCATGTATCATCAACTAAATGTGCACCCCATTTGTTGGAACAAGAAGCCGAAAAGAGCTCGGTAGTGTTTGTTGGCCCACTTACAGACCCTTAATACGGGATAAGAAGGATTTAATGTATACTTCGCAATACCTCGAAGCTTATCTAGAACATGTACGGCACGATGATACATGCCCCTCAGACATGGATTTCATACATACATGCTTTTACTATCCCACTAGGTCATACATTTCCCGCCTACTCCTCTCCTCCTACCATCCAATTATTTTATAGATATTGTATTGTATATTTTTCTGTTTAATGTCTAGATAGTGGCAGTTATTGTTGACTGCCAAAGGGTGGACTGTCAAAGTCGAAAAATATCATAATGCATATGCCTTGTACTAACCCCATGCACATGCCCGCTGCTCGTGCACTCAGTCCGCCGTGCGTGCACATATCCGCAATTTGCGTAGGATCGCTCCGGCGATCATGCGCATGATATGGGTATTTACGGCGGAGTTTGTGAGCGCGTGGCGGGTTATTAGAACATTACATATTTAACCCAAATAGTGCATTTTGTACCCATAATTCCCTTTTACCATGTCAGTGAGTATTAATAGTTTAAACAGTCCCTGGACGGAGGGATTCGCCTTTGCATGATAGGAAGGGTCAGATAAATGTTGGAAGGTGATGTCTAGTATCCAGCTGTAGGGTATTTTGAGGGTAACATTCCGGTGTTGGTTAGAGAAAGATCGCTTATTCCTGTGTATAGTTATGTGCAAAAGTAGAATATGAACATTAACTGTATTTACTGTATTTTATGTATGCAGCGGGAATCGAGGATACCACCCACAAGAGCAGTTGGGGAAAGACATCGCCCACCTATTAAAATCCACCTATGACCTCTTCTGTAATGTAAAGACACATTCCTGTGTCCAATGGACAATGAGATTACAGTGACCATTGTATTGTGTATGCATGTTGTGTATAAAAAGACCATTGTTGCCTGGCCGGTCAGAAGACTCTAAACGCTATCTGTATGACCAGCGGAGGACCGAGCCGGGTTGCGCTTTGCGAAACATTTTCACGTATGTACATTCTCTGTAGCCATTATTCTGTTTAGATTTACTTGTTAGCCTGTAGTGTATAAATTGTATTGTTTACCTTTTTGGAATCAATCCACTGTGGCTTAAGAACCCGGTGGTTTCAACTACAAATCAGTGTGGTGTCTTCACTTTCCTGCACAAGGGTTTAAAGTAGATTTATCTGTATAAGGTGTATCAGCATTGATAAGGTGTACGCACTGCGGGTACTTTGTATCGCCAGCGCTACGTAAGGTTTAAAGGTATAACATCGTTGCAGTACTTTGCTGTTAAGGGTTTAAAGTGTAAGCATATCATTACATTGTATCATTAACAAGGTTTAAAGGTTATCAATTGTGTGTGCACTCGCTGTGTGTTCTCTGTACACTCAGCGCGGCGTGTGTACGCCAAGTGAGTACCACGTGCAGGACTCTGTACGCAAATAGCGTACAAAGTACGTAGCACGTGCATTCAGTCTGGCGGCCATAGCGGCTCCACGGTAATAGTGTATTTAGAGGTATAGCTTTGCGGTCTAAGATAATATCGACATTATCAGGTACTTCTTGGTACACTTTCCGTCCTTCATATATGGAGAGTTGGGATTGAGATTTCCACATGGTCCTTGGATCATGTTTTTTTGTTACCAGTGCAAAATGTTCAGGATCTTGTGTTGGGTCAGGTAACTCAGCAGATATAACGTCATCAATTTGTGTGGGCTGAATTTTGTCCGCCAACCAGATTAAGTTGTGTAGGTGTGGTAGTCCTCGCTTTTGCCATTCAATCGTGCACATCCAGCATCTTGGCACTCCAAAAACATGGCCCTTTGTTATAACGTCAATTAGTTTCAACTGCTTCTATTTAAATACTCTCGCAATCAAGTCGTGGCGCTCACTGGGTAATTGACCATTGGTAAGCATTTCCTTGATCTCAGTACAAGTAAGATTGCAGGTGAAGGTGATAAATAAGTCTGGTCTCCCGCACGTCGTCACGTACGTCATAGCATCTTGCATGTATTCGTGCATGTGTCTGGGACTGCCTATAAACGTAGCTGGTAGTATGACTATGGCACTGAGGTTTTCAACATTCCCGTACTTTGCCACAGCATCTCTGAGGTGAATATATTCTTTCACTCTTAGTTTACGTTGATTTAGACGAATGTAAAGAAGACGCTCACTCTCGATCTTTGCATACATATAAACGATGAATGATAAAACAATTGTCTGCAATTTAATATGTGGTTCTGTTCAGTATCTCGAACCATTAGTCTGTATGCCTAGAAATCCATCGCTGAAACTTTCTTGTTGGTTGTTTTACCTGTTGTTGGGTTGACCTGCCTCAGATTAAAATGATATCCATCTCCACCATGGGGGAATATCACTGGGTACTGTAGACCATCATAAGATCGATGTGTTTCTGAAATGCGCTGCAATGATTCGCCTCGTCGTTGAATTACGATATCCTGTTGATCAAACTTATCACCTGATATAACCACCGCGACTTCATCAACCTGAGGAGCACTGAAGCGTCGCTCGTGTTCGCCTGCTGGTCCTCAGGCTGCTCTTATGACTACTTTATATTCATCCATTGGCATACGTTCCAATGCTGTTTTAAACGTTTTAATAAGATCATTGTGCTCATGAAACATCCTTTGTAAGTTTAACACAATCTGACGTTTTGTTCCTGTGATGTAGGCGCACCTCTGTTTCTCAGTTTCCATTTGTTTCCAATAAAATATAGTTGGAGAAACTTTGGTGGTTGATCTGGCAGCGGAAACAACGATCCCGCCTTATGGTAAATCTGCCCTTGCACCGTGAATGTCAATGGAAATATGGGCTGTTCAACAACTGATATGGCGCCGAACTATGTCATTTGGAAACATGAGATGTATTTTCTGATGTTACTAAGGAAATGCTTTTACTCCGATGTATTTTCTGATGTGTACGTCAAAAGTTCTTGTGGTAGTTCCAGTTGGCATAGTTTCACTTTCCCATTTTTGCAGCAAATACCAGGAGACTCTGATTTACATTTTTTGGCTTGACAGTAACTACAAACCATTTCCATTTTTCCGATGGTGACACTTGCATGCTGTCTTTATGTGGATCATAGTGGAATCCTCCCAATGCTGAGATAAAATGTTGCACAGTCCGTGATCGTCTGGCTCTATGTCTCATTTCCTGTAGTCGGGCCTCACGCTGCTGTACTGTCTCTGAAGCTGTAGATGTAGCAGCTCTATGTCTCATTTCCTGTAGTCGGGCCTCACGCTGCTGTACTGTCTCTGAAGCTGTAGATGTAGCAGCTCTATCTCTCTTATCCTGTAGTCGGGCCTCACGCTGCTGTACTGTCTCTGAAGCTGTAGATGTAGCAGCTCTATCTCTCTTATCCTGTAGTTGGGCCTCACGCTGCTGTACTGTCTCTGAAGCTGTAGATGTAGCAGCTCTATGTCTCATTTCCTGTAGTCGGGCCTCACGCTGCTGTACTGTCTCTGAAGCTGTAGATGTAGCAGCTCTATCTCTCTTATCCTGTAGTCGGGCCTCACGCTGCTGTAGTGTCTCTGAAGCTGTAGATGTAGCAGCTCTATCTCTCTTATCCTGTAGTCGGGCCTCACGCTGCTGTACTGTCTCTGAAGCTGTACATGTAGCAGCTCTATATCTCTTATCCTGTAGTCGGGCCTCACGCTGCTGTACTGTCTCTGGAGCTGTAGATGTAGCAGCTCTATCTCTCTTATCCTGTAGTCGGGCCTCACGCTGCTGTACTGTCTCTGAAGCTGTAGATGTAGCAGCTCTATGTCTCATTTCCTGTAGTGGGGCCTCACGCTGCTGTACTGTCTCTGAAGCTGTAGATGTAGCAGCTCTATCTCTCTTATCCTGTAGTCGGGCCTCACGCTGCTGTACTGTCTCTGAAGCTGTAGATGTAGCAGCTCTATCTCTCTTATCCTGTAGTCGGGCCTCACGCTGCTGTACTGTCTCTGAAGCTGTAGATGTAGCAGCTCTATGTCTCATTTCCTGTAGTCGGGCCTCACGCTGCTGTACTGTCTCTGAAGCTGTAGATGTAGCAGCTCTATCTCTCTTATCCTGTAGTCGGGCCTCACGCTGCTGTACTGTCTCTGAAGCTGTAGATGTAGCAGCTCTATCTCTCTTATCCTGTAGTTGGGCCTCACGCTGCTGTACTGTCTCTGAAGCTGTAGATGTAGCAGCTCTATGTCTCATTTCCTGTAGTCGGGCCTCACGCTGCTGTACTGTCTCTGAAGCTGTAGATGTAGCAGCTCTATCTCTCTTATCCTGTAGTCGGGCCTCACGCTGCTGTAGTGTCTCTGAAGCTGTAGATGTAGCAGCTCTATCTCTCTTATCCTGTAGTCGGGCCTCACGCTGCTGTACTGTCTCTGAAGCTGTACATGTAGCAGCTCTATATCTCTTATCCTGTAGTCGGGCCTCACGCTGCTGTACTGTCTCTGGAGCTGTAGATGTAGCAGCTCTATCTCTCTTATCCTGTAGTCGGGCCTCACGCTGCTGTACTGTCTCTGAAGCTGTAGATGTAGCAGCTCTATCTCTCTTATCCTGTAGTCGGGCCTCACGCTGCTGTACTGTCTCTGAAGCTGTAGATGTAGCAGCTCTATCTCTCTTATCCTGTAGTCGGGCCTCACGCTGCTGTACTGTCTCTGAAGCTGTAGATGTAGCAGCTCTATCTCTCTTATCCTGTAGTCGGGCCTCACGCTGCTGTACTGTCTCTGAAGCTGTAGATGTAGCAGCTCTATGTCTCATTTCCTGTAGTCGGGCCTCACGCTGCTGTAGTGTCTCTGAAGCTGTAGATGTAGCAGCTCTATCTCTCTTATCCTGTAGTCGGGCCTCACGCTGCTGTACTGTCTCTGAAGCTGTAGATGTAGCAGCTCTATCTCTCTTATCCTGTAGTCGGGCCTCACGCTGCTGTACTGTCTCTGAAACTGTACATGTAGCAGCTCTATATCTCTTATCCTGTAGTCGGGCCTCATGCTGCTGTACTGTCTCTGGAGCTGTAGATGTAGCAGCTCTATCTCTCTTATCCTGTAGTCGGGCCTCACGCTGCTGTACTGTCTCTGAAGCTGTAGATGTAGCAGCTCTATCTCTCTTATCCTGTAGTCGGGCCTCACGCTGCTGTACTGTCTCTGAAGCTGTAGATGTAGCAGCTCTATCTCTCTTATCCTGTAGTCGGGCCTCACGCTGCTGTACTGTCTCTGGAGCTGTAGATGTAGCAGCTCTATCTCTCTTATCCTGTAGTCGGGCCTCACGCTGCTGTACTGTCTCTGAAGCTGTAGATGTAGCAGCTCTATCTCTCTTATCCTGTAGTCGGGCCTCACGCTGCTGTACTGTCTCTGAAGCTGTAGATGTAGCAGCTCTATCTCTCTTATCCTGTAGTCGGGCCTCACGCTGCTGTACTGTCTCTGAAGCTGTAGATGTAGCAGCTCTATCTCTCTTATCCTGTAGTCGGGCCTCACGCTGCTGTAGTGTCTCTGAAGCTGTAGATGTAGCAGCTCTATCTCTCTTATCCTGTAGTCGGGCCTCACGCTGCTGTACTGTCTCTGAAGCTGTAGATGTAGCAGCTCTATCTCTCTTATCCTGTAGTCGGGCCTCACGCTGCTGTACTGTCTCTGAAACTGTACATGTAGCAGCTCTATATCTCTTATCCTGTAGTCGGGCCTCACGCTGCTGTACTGTCTCTGGAGCTGTAGATGTAGCAGCTCTATCTCTCTTATCCTGTATTCGGGCCTCACGCTGCTGTACTGTCTCTGAAGCTGTAGATGTAGCAGCTCTATCTCTCTTATCCTGTAGTCGGGCCTCACGCTGCTGTACTGTCTCTGAAGCTGTAGATGTAGCAGCTCTATCTCTCTTATCCTGCAGTCGGGCCTCACGCTGCTGTACTGTCTCTGGAGCTGTAGATGTAGCAGCTCTATCTCTCTTATCCTGTAGTCGGGCCTCACGCTGCTGTACTGTCTCTGAAGCTGTAGATGTAGCAGCTCTATCTCTCTTATCCTGTAGTCGGGCCTCACGCTGCTGTACTGTCTCTGAAGCTGTAGATGTAGCAGCTCTATCTCTCTTATCCTGTAGTCGGGCCTCACGCTGCTGTACTGTCTCTGAAGCTGTAGATGTAGCAGCTCTATCTCTCTTATCCTGTAGTCGGGCCTCACGCTGCTGTACTGTCTCTGGAGCTGTAGATGTAGCAGCTCTATCTCTCTTATCCTGTAGTCGGGCCTCACGCTGCTGTACTGTCTCTGAAGCTGTAGATGTAGCAGCTCTATCTCTCTTATCCTGTAGTCGGGCCTCACGCTGCTGTACTGTCTCTGAAGCTGTAGATGTAGCAGCTCTATCTCTCTTATCCTGTAGTCGGGCCTCACGCTGCTGTACTGTCTCTGAAGCTGTAGATGTAGCAGCTCTATCTCTCTTATCCTGTAGTCGGGCCTCACGCTGCTGTAGTGTCTCTGAAGCTGTAGATGTAGCAGCTCTATCTCTCTTATCCTGTAGTCGGGCCTCACGCTGCTGTACTGTCTCTGAAGCTGTAGATGTAGCAGCTCTATCTCTCTTATCCTGTAGTCGGGCCTCACGCTGCTGTACTGTCTCTGAAACTGTACATGTAGCAGCTCTATATCTCTTATCCTGTAGTCGGGCCTCACGCTGCTGTACTGTCTCTGGAGCTGTAGATGTAGCAGCTCTATCTCTCTTATCCTGTAGTCGGGCCTCACGCTGCTGTACTGTCTCTGAAGCTGTAGATGTAGCAGCTCTATCTCTCTTATCCTGCAGTCGGGCCTCACGCTGCTGTACTGTCTCTGGAGCTGTAGATGTAGCAGCTCTATCTCTCTTATCCTGCAGTCGGGCCTCACGCTGCTGTACTGTCTCTGAAGCTGTAGATGTAGCAGCTCTATGTCTCATTTCCTGTAGTCGGGCCTCACGCTGCTGTAGTGTCTCTGAAGCTGTAGATGTAGCAGCTCTATCTCTCTTATCCTGTAGTCGGGCCTCACGCTGCTGTACTGTCTCTGAAGCTGTAGATGTAGCAGCTCTATCTCTCTTATCCTGCAGTCGGGCCTCACGCTGCTGTACTGTCTCTGGAGCTGTAGATGTAGCAGCTCTATCTCTCTTATCCTGCAGTCGGGCCTCACGCTGCTGTACTGTCTCTGAAGCTGTAGATGTAGCAGCTCTATCTCTCTTATCCTGTAGTCGGGCCTCACGCTGCTGTACTGTCTCTGAAGCTGTAGATGTAGCAGCTCTATCTCTCTTATCCTGTAGTCGGGCCTCACGCTGCTGTACTGTCTCTGAAGCTGTAGATGTAGCAGCTCTATCTCTCTTATCCTGTAGTCGGGCCTCACGCTGCTGTAGTGTCTCTGAAGCTGTAGATGTAGCAGCTCTATCTCTCTTATCCTGTAGTCGGGCCTCACGCTGCTGTACTGTCTCTGAAGCTGTAGATGTAGCAGCTCTATCTCTCTTATCCTGTAGTCGGGCCTCACGCTGCTGTACTGTCTCTGAAGCTGTAGATGTAGCAGCTCTATGTCTCATTTCCTGTAGTCGGGCCTCACGCTGCTGTAGTGTCTCTGAAGCTGTAGATGTAGCAGCTCTATCTCTCTTATCCTGTAGTCGGGCCTCACGCTGCTGTACTGTCTCTGAAGCTGTAGATGTAGCAGCTCTATCTCTCTTATCCTGTAGTCGGGCCTCACGCTGCTGTACTGTCTCTGAAACTGTACATGTAGCAGCTCTATATCTCTTATCCTGTAGTCGGGCCTCATGCTGCTGTACTGTCTCTGGAGCTGTAGATGTAGCAGCTCTATCTCTCTTATCCTGTAGTCGGGCCTCACGCTGCTGTACTGTCTCTGAAGCTGTAGATGTAGCAGCTCTATCTCTCTTATCCTGTAGTCGGGCCTCACGCTGCTGTACTGTCTCTGAAGCTGTAGATGTAGCAGCTCTATCTCTCTTATCCTGTAGTCGGGCCTCACGCTGCTGTACTGTCTCTGGAGCTGTAGATGTAGCAGCTCTATCTCTCTTATCCTGTAGTCGGGCCTCACGCTGCTGTACTGTCTCTGAAGCTGTAGATGTAGCAGCTCTATCTCTCTTATCCTGTAGTCGGGCCTCACGCTGCTGTACTGTCTCTGAAGCTGTAGATGTAGCAGCTCTATCTCTCTTATCCTGTAGTCGGGCCTCACGCTGCTGTACTGTCTCTGAAGCTGTAGATGTAGCAGCTCTATCTCTCTTATCCTGTAGTCGGGCCTCACGCTGCTGTAGTGTCTCTGAAGCTGTAGATGTAGCAGCTCTATCTCTCTTATCCTGTAGTCGGGCCTCACGCTGCTGTACTGTCTCTGAAGCTGTAGATGTAGCAGCTCTATCTCTCTTATCCTGTAGTCGGGCCTCACGCTGCTGTACTGTCTCTGAAACTGTACATGTAGCAGCTCTATATCTCTTATCCTGTAGTCGGGCCTCACGCTGCTGTACTGTCTCTGGAGCTGTAGATGTAGCAGCTCTATCTCTCTTATCCTGTAGTCGGGCCTCACGCTGCTGTACTGTCTCTGAAGCTGTAGATGTAGCAGCTCTATCTCTCTTATCCTGTAGTCGGGCCTCACGCTGCTGTACTGTCTCTGAAGCTGTAGATGTAGCAGCTCTATCTCTCTTATCCTGCAGTCGGGCCTCACGCTGCTGTACTGTCTCTGGAGCTGTAGATGTAGCAGCTCTATCTCTCTTATCCTGTAGTCGGGCCTCACGCTGCTGTACTGTCTCTGAAGCTGTAGATGTAGCAGCTCTATCTCTCTTATCCTGTAGTCGGGCCTCACGCTGCTGTACTGTCTCTGAAGCTGTAGATGTAGCAGCTCTATCTCTCTTATCCTGTAGTCGGGCCTCACGCTGCTGTACTGTCTCTGAAGCTGTAGATGTAGCAGCTCTATCTCTCTTATCCTGTAGTCGGGCCTCACGCTGCTGTACTGTCTCTGGAGCTGTAGATGTAGCAGCTCTATCTCTCTTATCCTGTAGTCGGGCCTCACGCTGCTGTACTGTCTCTGAAGCTGTAGATGTAGCAGCTCTATCTCTCTTATCCTGTAGTCGGGCCTCACGCTGCTGTACTGTCTCTGAAGCTGTAGATGTAGCAGCTCTATCTCTCTTATCCTGTAGTCGGGCCTCACGCTGCTGTACTGTCTCTGGAGCTGTAGATGTAGCAGCTCTATCTCTCTTATCCTGTAGTCGGGCCTCACGCTGCTGTACTGTCTCTGAAGCTGTAGATGTAGCAGCTCTATCTCTCTTATCCTGTAGTCGGGCCTCACGCTGCTGTACTGTCTCTGAAGCTGTAGATGTAGCAGCTCTATCTCTCTTATCCTGTAGTCGGGCCTCACGCTGCTGTACTGTCTCTGAAGCTGTAGATGTAGCAGCTCTATCTCTCTTATCCTGTAGTCGGGCCTCACGCTGCTGTAGTGTCTCTGAAGCTGTAGATGTAGCAGCTCTATCTCTCTTATCCTGTAGTCGGGCCTCACGCTGCTGTACTGTCTCTGAAGCTGTAGATGTAGCAGCTCTATCTCTCTTATCCTGTAGTCGGGCCTCACGCTGCTGTACTGTCTCTGAAACTGTACATGTAGCAGCTCTATATCTCTTATCCTGTAGTCGGGCCTCACGCTGCTGTACTGTCTCTGGAGCTGTAGATGTAGCAGCTCTATCTCTCTTATCCTGTAGTCGGGCCTCACGCTGCTGTACTGTCTCTGAAGCTGTAGATGTAGCAGCTCTATCTCTCTTATCCTGTAGTCGGGCCTCACGCTGCTGTACTGTCTCTGAAGCTGTAGATGTAGCAGCTCTATCTCTCTTATCCTGCAGTCGGGCCTCACGCTGCTGTACTGTCTCTGGAGCTGTAGATGTAGCAGCTCTATCTCTCTTATCCTGTAGTCGGGCCTCACGCTGCTGTACTGTCTCTGAAGCTGTAGATGTAGCAGCTCTATCTCTCTTATCCTGTAGTCGGGCCTCACGCTGCTGTACTGTCTCTGAAGCTGTAGATGTAGCAGCTCTATCTCTCTTATCCTGTAGTCGGGCCTCACGCTGCTGTACTGTCTCTGAAGCTGTAGATGTAGCAGCTCTATCTCTCTTATCCTGTAGTCGGGCCTCACGCTGCTGTACTGTCTCTGGAGCTGTAGATGTAGCAGCTCTATCTCTCTTATCCTGTAGTCGGGCCTCACGCTGCTGTACTGTCTCTGAAGCTGTAGATGTAGCAGCTCTATCTCTCTTATCCTGTAGTCGGGCCTCACGCTGCTGTACTGTCTCTGAAGCTGTAGATGTAGCAGCTCTATCTCTCTTATCCTGTAGTCGGGCCTCACGCTGCTGTACTGTCTCTGAAGCTGTAGATGTAGCAGCTCTATCTCTCTTATCCTGTAGTCGGGCCTCACGCTGCTGTAGTGTCTCTGAAGCTGTAGATGTAGCAGCTCTATCTCTCTTATCCTGTAGTCGGGCCTCACGCTGCTGTACTGTCTCTGAAGCTGTAGATGTAGCAGCTCTATCTCTCTTATCCTGTAGTCGGGCCTCACGCTGCTGTACTGTCTCTGAAACTGTACATGTAGCAGCTCTATATCTCTTATCCTGTAGTCGGGCCTCACGCTGCTGTACTGTCTCTGGAGCTGTAGATGTAGCAGCTCTATCTCTCTTATCCTGTAGTCGGGCCTCACGCTGCTGTACTGTCTCTGAAGCTGTAGATGTAGCAGCTCTATCTCTCTTATCCTGCAGTCGGGCCTCACGCTGCTGTACTGTCTCTGGAGCTGTAGATGTAGCAGCTCTATCTCTCTTATCCTGCAGTCGGGCCTCACGCTGCTGTACTGTCTCTGAAGCTGTAGATGTAGCAGCTCTATGTCTCATTTCCTGTAGTCGGGCCTCACGCTGCTGTACTGTCTCTGAAGCTGTACATGTAGCAGCTCTATCTCTCTTATCCTGTAGTCGGGCCTCACGCTGCTGTACTGTCTCTGGAGCTGTAGATGTAGCAGCTCTATCTCTCTTATCCTGCAGTCGGGCCTCACGCTGCTGTACTGTCTCTGAAGCTGTAGATGTAGCAGCTCTATGTCTCATTTCCTGTAGTCGGGCCTCACGCTGCTGTAGTGTCTCTGAAGCTGTAGATGTAGCAGCTCTATCTCTCTTATCCTGTAGTCGGGCCTCACGCTGCTGTACTGTCTCTGAAGCTGTAGATGTAGCAGCTCTATCTCTCTTATCCTGCAGTCGGGCCTCACGCTGCTGTACTGTCTCTGGAGCTGTAGATGTAGCAGCTCTATCTCTCTTATCCTGCAGTCGGGCCTCACGCTGCTGTACTGTCTCTGAAGCTGTAGATGTAGCAGCTCTATCTCTCTTATCCTGTAGTCGGGCCTCACGCTGCTGTACTGTCTCTGAAGCTGTAGATGTAGCAGCTCTATCTCTCTTATCCTGTAGTCGGGCCTCACGCTGCTGTACTGTCTCTGAAGCTGTAGATGTAGCAGCTCTATCTCTCTTATCCTGTAGTCGGGCCTCACGCTGCTGTAGTGTCTCTGAAGCTGTAGATGTAGCAGCTCTATCTCTCTTATCCTGTAGTCGGGCCTCACGCTGCTGTACTGTCTCTGAAGCTGTAGATGTAGCAGCTCTATCTCTCTTATCCTGTAGTCGGGCCTCACGCTGCTGTACTGTCTCTGAAGCTGTAGATGTAGCAGCTCTATCTCTCTTATCCTGTAGTCGGGCCTCACGCTGCTGTACTGTCTCTGAAGCTGTAGATGTAGCAGCTGTATGTCTCATTTCCTGTAGTGGGGCCTCACGCTGCTGTACTGTCTCTGAAGCTGTAGATGTAGCAGCTCTATCTCTCTTATCCTGTAGTCGGGCCTCACGCTGCTGTACTGTCTCTGGAGCTGTAGATGTAGCAGCTCTATCTCTCTTATCCTGCAGTCGGGCCTCACGCTGCTGTACTGTCTCTGAAGCTGTAGATGTAGCAGCTCTATGTCTCATTTCCTGTAGTCGGGCCTCACGCTGCTGTAGTGTCTCTGAAGCTGTAGATGTAGCAGCTCTATCTCTCTTATCCTGTAGTCGGGCCTCACGCTGCTGTACTGTCTCTGAAGCTGTAGATGTAGCAGCTCTATCTCTCTTATCCTGCAGTCGGGCCTCACGCTGCTGTACTGTCTCTGGAGCTGTAGATGTAGCAGCTCTATCTCTCTTATCCTGCAGTCGGGCCTCACGCTGCTGTACTGTCTCTGAAGCTGTAGATGTAGCAGCTCTATCTCTCTTATCCTGTAGTCGGGCCTCACGCTGCTGTACTGTCTCTGAAGCTGTAGATGTAGCAGCTCTATCTCTCTTATCCTGTAGTCGGGCCTCACGCTGCTGTACTGTCTCTGAAGCTGTAGATGTAGCAGCTCTATCTCTCTTATCCTGTAGTCGGGCCTCACGCTGCTGTACTGTCTCTGAAGCTGTAGATGTAGCAGCTCTATCTCTCTTATCCTGTAGTCGGGCCTCACGCTGCTGTAGTGTCTCTGAAGCTGTAGATGTAGCAGCTCTATCTCTCTTATCCTGTAGTCGGGCCTCACGCTGCTGTACTGTCTCTGAAGCTGTAGATGTAGCAGCTCTATCTCTCTTATCCTGTAGTCGGGCCTCACGCTGCTGTACTGTCTCTGAAGCTGTAGATGTAGCAGCTGTATGTCTCATTTCCTGTAGTGGGGCCTCACGCTGCTGTACTGTCTCTGAAGCTGTAGATGTAGCAGCTCTATCTCTCTTATCCTGTAGTCGGGCCTCACGCTGCTGTACTGTCTCTGGAGCTGTAGATGTAGCAGCCCTCTCACACAGCGTCGTAAGTCTTCTATTTCTCTCCTCGGGAGTTTCTTGTCTACGCTGTTGTTTCATTTTTTTAGCCTTTGATTGCACTGGGCAATCGCCTTACGTTTCCTTGGAAGCATTGTTACGACAATGAAATCTAAAGAATACCAAAAACATTTTGCCCGCGGCTTTGCCCGCATGGAAATCTTACCACAATAAGACTATTTTCTTTGCGCTCATCTTCAAGTTTAAGTTCGCTACCCCTTCTCACCCCCCATGCTGATGGGGGCTGAACTTGGACTGAAACGGCATCAGGAGTGTCACTATTCATCTCAGCGACCCCGAAAACTATGGATTTTTACATGTCACCTCCTTCCCACCCCTAGGGGTGCTAGGGGTGTCTTACAGTATTTTTTTTTTCCAGATTGTAAGTCATATGTGTACCAAGTTTGGTGTAAATTGCTCCAGGCATTCCAGAGTTATGCTGGAACATACATATACACATACATACATACATACATACACACACACATACATACATACATACATACATACATCCATTTATATATATATATATAACCAGAAAGAAGAGGCGGCACTCCCAGCGTTTTTAAAGTGCAAAAAAATCTTTAGTCAAGAACGACGTTTCGGGGGGTCTCACCCCGTCATCAGGATAACATGTGCATCTTACATGAACAAACATTTATACTTACATGCCGCCCGTACCTCACCCGACGCCGGCCGCAGTCCACGGACGCCCGCATCTCCTTCCGGGTTCAGAGCCCTGACGTCACCGGAACCAGCGCGGTCACGTGAATCTACGCCGGGAGGTCTGGGGGAAACGAGCAGCAAGCATTTACATATCACCATGGTAACAAGATAAAAACAAGTGAACACACAAATAAGATGTGAGGTAACAAGCCCCACAATAAAACAGTGTAAAACCTCATTAAAGTAACAAGAAAAATTGCATAATAGTGACAGTAAAAATTACAAAGCACAAAACGTGGACTGAAAAACATGTATAAAGATGAATAATCCTAATACTTAATAATCACAGATCCGGAACATAACAAACCTGTCTGCGTTATTAACCTGTACTCTTACTCAACTTGAGTGTAATATCTCATGGTTAACTAATTACACTACGTTATATATACTGACTCAACTGCCATACCGGCAGTGGCCTATTTAATTTGTCCAAGGTTGAACTTAATGACATGGAGAAAAGGGTATTGAAAAAAGGGCTTTCTTTTGCCCCTTCATGTCATATGAATAAAACTCAGTTATATATAGATCTAAGTCTTTATGTTAGAAATCTGACACTTAAAAGGCACTATCTGCGTAAAAATGATGCACCATTAAGAAATTGGTCAAATGGGGAAGTACATACAAACTCAACAGGTTTGAAACCAAAATCTGTTTTTTTCCCTGTTGAGTCTAAAGGCCCCTATGTGGAAATGTTTGCACAAACAGTTAAATCTGATATTGATAAACTTCAGAAAAATCTTACACCCTCAGTATCTAATCTTACGAAAGCGGAATATAAAGCTCTAAAAGATTTATCAAACAACACTGAGATAGTGATTAAAAGTGCAGACAAGGGTGGAGGCATTGTAATCTTAGATCGGTCTTATTATGTTGAGGAGGCTTATAGACTTCTTGGAGACAGTATATCTTACTTGAAATTAAGCGGTGACCCCACAATGGAATTTGTGGGAGAACTAACAGAATTACTGGACAGAGGGCTAAGTAATAAATGTATAGTAAAGGAGGAATACAATTATCTACTGAATAAACATCCCAAGGTAGCTACATTCTACCACATACCAAAATTACACAAAGACCCATTGAAACCCCCCGGCCGCCCTATTATAGCCGGTATTGGATCTCTAACTTCACGAATATCAGAATTTGTAGATATTTATATAAAGAAATATGTGTCACATCTTAAATCCTATATACGTGATTCTACTCACATTTTACAGGTTGTAGACAATTTGGAATGGAAATCTAATTATATATGGTGTACTATCGATGTACAATCGTTATACACGGCCATCCCGCATTTGAAGGGAATAAATAGTGTTAGAACCATTTTGTTACAAGATCCAGAACTAAATGCTCCTCTTGTGGACTTCATATGTGAGTGTCTACACTTTGTATTGAAACGGAACTATTTCACTTTCCTGGATGACTGGTTTTTGCAGTCATGCGGGACGGCGATGGGGACGATTTGCGCACCCAGCTTAGCAAATATATATATGGGTGAATGGGAAAGCCAGTCCCTAGATGCCTTTAATGAACACATTGTTCTGTTTAAAAGATTTATTGATGACGTCCTAATAGTATGGAGCGGTGATGAAAAACAATTAGAAACATTTATCGACACTATTAATGTGAATGACTATAATCTTAAATTCACCCATACATCAAATAGAAATAAAATTGAATTTTTAGATCTCATGCTTGATAGCTCTGAATCTGCTGGGTCCGGAAAAATTAATACTTATACATACTTTAAAAAGATAGACTGTAATAGCTATCTAGAATTTGGAAGTTGCCATTTGCCAAACTGGAAAAGGAACATCCCGTTCTCACAATATACTAGATTGAGGAGGAATTGTGCCAATGTAGAGAAATATGATGAGCAGGCATCCACCTATACTAGGAGATTCTTGGAACGAGGATACCCAGAGAACCTCATAGAACAGTCTAGGGTACGAGCTAGAGAGAAATCCAGACAGGATCTGCTTATTTATAAGGACAAGAGACACGCTAGTGGTAAATCTGGAGTAACAGCAGATGTACATGAAATTAATTGTCCCTTTGTTACAGATTATAATGTGGAAGCCGGTGCCATTAAAAATGTGCTTAGAAAGAACTGGCACATTTTACAATTAGACCCGGTACTGGGCAATCTTCTCCCTAAAAATCCGGGTGTGGTCTTTAGGAGAGCCAAGAATGTAAAATCATTTGTTTCCCGTAGCCGATTAGAACCAATAAAAGAACAAAAGGAAAAACAATTTTTAGAGAATCTGAAAGGGTGCTATGCATGTGGAGGATGCAAAGTTTGTAAACTAATGGATAAAAATAAGACCACTTTTTCGGATAGTAATAATTGTAATTCTTTTCCTGTAAAGAGCTTCATTAATTGTAACACCACCTTTGTGGTTTATATGTTGACTTGTCCCTGTGGTTATAAATACATAGGTAAGACTAAAAGGATGCTGAAGATACGCATTTTAGAACATACTAGAAACATTAAAAATAAAATGAATAATCATAGTATTCCGTGACATTTTCAGGAATGTCACTCCAGTGACCCTACAAAGTTATCCTTCAAAGGTATAGAACATTTAAGGTTAAACAGAATGGGAGGTAATAGAAAGATTTGGAAAAAAGGGAAACCTTTTGGATACTAACCCTTAATACCATTAAACCAAAGGGTCTAAATGAAGGGTTTGAAATAACACCTTTTCTCAATTAGTTGATTAGGAATATATTTATAGGAAAAAACGAAAAACAAAAAATTAAAAGATATCATTAAAAATAATCATTAAAAATATACATTGATTATTAAAGAGGTTTTGAATCTAGATCATAGGATAATAATGGAATATCTGTAGGTAATATGCATTGTATGGAACTAATGAATGTTACTCTAAAATACGGCTTGGAGGCACTAATTACATCAATCCTAGTGGCCGCTTGCTATTTATCCTTAATTATATATATATATATCACCTTGGAGATAATATCGGAGTGTAAGTGATTTTTTATAAAAATTTTCCATTGATCAATGTCTAATAACCAACATGGATTGGATCTGATTAAGGCGTCCAATGCCGTTATTTAGGTAAAATGAATTGTAATTATGTATAATTATGTATAACTTCACGGGCTTGATCTATAAAAGATGATCACAGCGTCAGATACTCCAGCCTTCTGACGAAGTCGATGACGAAACGCGTTAAGGCGGAGCTAACTGACGCATGTACTCGCTGGGGCTGTTGAATCCCGAAGTCCACGGCTGATGTGTTCCTACTCGTGGCCCTCAAAAGGCAGTAGCTAACGGCGGGGTGAGGATTCCAATACGGACTAGGTGACTTCTGGTTCCAGCCTTTGTCGGGAGATTATTGTGAAATCATGTGGTAACCAGCCCACACTGGTTACCTTGAGGTACGAGTTCAATCTTACTGTGTACGTCTGTCTATTTTTATTAAATACTTTTATGCACTATGGAGCGCCCCCTATATATGCTTTTTTAACAGATACATTACATCCGCGGGAATCGGATTGATCAAAGGGGAGCAGCGGTCCGTAAAAATCTGAAGGAGGACCTAGTGACTTTTTAAGCATTTATTTTTATGCACTTGATTTCACAAACACATTTGTGGTTTTTAATGTTTATTGATATCTCAAAGCAATAACCAGCGCTTATTCCTGTCTATATTTGTTATATATATATATATATTTATATTGTGACAAGAACTGATAAAGCTAAATATTTATCTTATTTAAAACCCTTTAAGAGGCCTAAGAACACTGTACGCTATTGACGTATGGAGTACCGTAAGGGTACGCACGTTGCGTAACAATCGCTTAGCCGTGGTCGAGACGCTCAAGCGTCACGTTCGCTCACGGCCAAGAGATCACAGGCAGGCACGCTATTGGCTGCTGACTAACGTAATGGTTCGCTATAGCGTAGCGGACGCTCGGGACCACGAGGAGATCACCAGCGGCGCAGACGCTCACAATGATAAACCTTTATATCTAAACCATAAACAATGTAATATGCAGTAAAACCTTAGTGTAGAGATAGGGTGTAGATGCAACACAGTGTAACCTTATTAACTTAAAAGCTGTTCGAGCGTCACCGACGCTCTGAGAATACTTAACACTATAATGAGCACACAACTACCGGGCTTAGGGTCTAACGCCTTATGAATATGTTATACTTGCAAAAAGAATAATACAGTACAAATCATACACTACAATATAACATAGACTAACTAACCAGATAACTACACAGGAAATACAATACAATACTATTACGTTTAAGGAAAAATGAGAGAGAAAGAGGAGAAGAGAGAGAGAGAGAGAGAGAGAGAGATATGGCTCACAATAACAAGAAAAACAATATGATTGCGGAGAAAAACTTACGCACAAAGGGGAACGATCGCATGCGCCTCTGGACATCCAGCTCCCGATTATCAGCAATGAGAACCGTTGAAGAGTGAGCTGGATGTGATCGGCTTGTCTATTTATGCCCCACACACAATACAATTCAATGGTCCCTACAATCTCATTGTTCATTGGACACAGGAATTCCTCCTCGCATTATAACAAAAGGTCATAGGTTGATTCATACAGGTGGGCTGTGACAATTTCCAACTGCTCAGGTGGGTGGGAAACTAGGTTACCCGCCGCATGGATAAGTAAGTGCAAATAATAGTAAATGGACATAAACTTCTTATGTCCATAACTATTCGCACGAGCGATTAATCTGTTTCAAACCAACACCGGAATATTGCTAATTAAATATTCTTCCGATGGATACTAAACACCACTGTATTACTCCTGTCTGACCCTTCGTATCAAACAAAGAGGGATTTCTCTGTCCATGAACATGCTACGTTAACTAAACTTTCAGATTCTATCAAAGGGACCATAATCTACAAAATACATTATATGGTGAAAATATGTAACGAAAGAGTCGCCCGTTAGACGCATACAATCTCTACCGTAAATGCGCATACCGTGCGCCTGCGGGTGCCCGCAACAGCGAGTATGCGCACGCAAGGGAGAGCGCACGCATGCGCAGCAGGGACACATGTGAGGTGCAAATATGGCAGTGTGTATCGTGATATTTTTCTGACTTTGACAGTCCACCCTTTGGCAGTCAACAATAACTGCCACTTCCTAAAACATTTCAAAAAGAGAAAAATATATGTCAAATGTAAAGACATTTCCATGGTTGGGTAGGGGAGGAGAGGAGAAGGTAGGAAAAGGGTATGACCTAGTGAGATAGCAGAAGCATGTGTGTATGAATCCGTGTTTGGGGGTCATGTATCATCGTGCCGTACGTGTTTTAAATCAAGCTTCGAGGTATTGCGAAGTATACATTTGAATTCCTTCTTATCCCGTGGTACGGGTCTGTGGATGGGCTGTCAAACTTTACCGAGCTCTTTTCGGCTGTGGTTGTAACAAAATGGGGAGCACATTTTAGTTGATGATACATGAATTGGGGAATATGTGATTGCTGATATCTGTGCCTGTATTCCCTATCGACTATGTGTGTAATTACCTGAAGGTTGTAGAGATGAAGAAAAGACATAATTACGGTGAATGCAGTGGTGTTCTATGTCAGGTTAATGAACATTTGTCGGTTGAAGTCTTGTTCGGTGTCTGTTGAATGCAGTCTTCTTTGTGCTTTTGCCAAAAGGCGTGTGGGCAAAAAGCTTTGTCAATGTCCATAGACTTACAAAAGTGTTGGGCTAGCGTAATTTTAAAATTTCTAGGGAAACTGGGGGTCTATGGCATAGTTCATCAAATATCTGTGTATAAGGTTGTCAAAACTTCTTCTTTAATCCATCAGTTGTCTGTATACAGGATCATCAAATTCCTCGTCAAAAGTGGGTCTTTTTACCTTGGAAAAACCAGAAAAACAGGTGAAAGAAACGGACCGTAGAAATCGCATTTTCATCACATCATTGTTTCTACAGTTGGGTCATAAATCAAATCCATTGGAATTACAATTTCCTCACTCCTTAATCTCATCACCCTGGTACTTCGTTTACACTTCGTTAAAGCCTGACCGCATCTAAATATCAAGCCAATCGTTATGACAACACCTAAGATACATAGGAGAAACTTCCCTACATCCATTATGACTCCTTGAGCCCATTCTCCTAAACCAGAGAACCAATTTCGCGGGTTCAACCATGACACCCAACTAGTCAGCTCATTACTCACAGCAGCAAGGGTGAGATTGTGTCTCCTGCGAAATTCCCACTTCAATTGGAGAATATCGTCCATCTTTTGGTCTATGACCTCGACCGGGTCCTCGGTACTATTCGTTATATATGTGCAGCATTTCACGCCGTACTGCGTTGCCAGTGTGACACAATATCCACCTGTTACTGCCGTGAGATAATTGAGAACCATTCTATGCTGAACCAGTTCTGTTTTATAAGCTTGAAGTTCTCTTCCAGTATACCTAAACGTGTCATCATACATTTCTGTGATATTGTCTAACAAATTTGCGAGCGCAGATATGTATTTATAATTCAACACTCCTCTGGCGGTGCGAGTGATGTCTAACGCGATTAGAAACTGAATCCCGGTGGATTCATGGATCATGTCAGAGGTCGGATGCTCTGTTCTTTCTATCAGGTGCCGTTTAACTACGTGCTCGTAATGAGTATGAGTATAAGGAGCTTGGGCAACACGGTGAATATCTTTCATTTTGGCATGTGATACAGTCATTACTTCAGGCAGTACTTTTCCAATATAACACAATCCTTCAGAGTTTGGGGCAAGCCACTTATACGCCTTCCTTCCGCATATGAAATATGCATCATCGGGGAGAACATATGGGACGGAGTAGGACATAACCATATTACACATCTTCCATGTTAAATCTCCTAACCCTAATTCTCCCATCTGTCTAGTACACGTATCAGCTTGTACGATATGTGCACAGTATCCTGGTGATACCTCTCCAACTCTCGTAATCCTACTTCCTAGGGTATACCTATATCGGAAAGATTTTCCTCTACTGGCTATGTGGCGTATAAGCTCTGTATCTGTCGGCATTCTATCTGCTCTATATGAAAAGGTCATGGTTTGGTTACTCCATGACACTTCCCAATTTCCCGGCTTTCGGGGATTGGAAATGTTAAAACATATTAGGGATCTATCCACATGATATTGGTGGAGCTTCAAACTAGGAGGACTGGAGATATTAAACCTCCTGTCCACCAGCCTCCCACCACTTAGCTCAAGTACCTCACCTATCGTTAAAGGAAATGGTACTAAGCCTGATTTACTATGGCCTTGAGGTACTTGAGAGCATACCCAACAATCTGTCTGATTTAACACACTACCCACTAAGGAGTGATAGTCACTCAATGGATGCCGGTCCATGTGGATATTAAAACTGGATTGGCATTTCTTGATGCACCCATCCTCAACCACATTGTCACAGAGCCTACAGATACAGTTTTCTTCAGCTAACAATCCTTCACAATTCCTTCTATGGTCAATGCTATCGGATCGTTTTCTGATACTCGCCTTTGCTTGTTGATTATGTTGTTCTTGGGAAACTACGCCTCCATCTCTGTCATCAGAACCCATTCCAGAACCTCTCTCGACCTCCATGGTACTCTCGCCGGAACAGACTGCTCTGGTCAACATCATGGTCAACAGGAAAATCCGGATCACAGTCTCTTGAGGCAAGTCCATCTTAGGAGGAAACGAAGAAGAATGAGAAGGGGGAAAAAAATAATTTGAGGGAGAGGGGATGGGAAGTGGAGAAAAACAATAAAAGGGAACAGGGAATCGACAACTGCTTTTGATCTTGTGATTTTCAATGCTCAGGTGCCGCCTCAGCCCTCCTGGAACAGACACTCCAGTGATACAACTTCCTCTACCGTCTGTTCCTTATCACGGGACCTCTCTGGATCAGCAACCTTCTTACAATGGGACGAATGAACCCAAGTCTCTCTCTCGGCAACTTTCAATGCTGTAGTGCTAGTCAATAAGACTTGGTATGGTCCTTCCCATCTGTCAATAAGGCAACCTGAGCGTAGAAAATTCTGTATCATTACATAATCCCCAGGTTCAATGTCATGACAATTACTATCTGGCAAATCAGGAATCACTAACTTCAGATTGTCATTTTGATTCCTTAGCTGTTTACTCATGTTAACCAGGTACTTTACAGTCACTTCATTGTTACACTTCAAATCATCCTGAGGGTTAATCATAACATGCGGTTGTCGACCAAACAAGATTTCAAAGGGAGACAGATTAAGAGGGGACCTGGGAGTGGTTCTGATGCTGTACAGTACAATGGGTAAAGCTTCTGGCCATGTTAATCCTGTCTCTGCCATAACTTTGCTCAGTTTATTTTTAATAGTGCTGTTCACTCTTTCCACCTTCGCACTGGCCTGTGGACGGTATGGAGTGTGCAGCTTGCTATCAATTCCCATCAACTTACACATTCCTTGAAAGACATCACCTGTAAAATGGGTACCCCTATCACTTTCAATTATTCTAGGGATACCATATCTACATACAAATTCCTGCACAATTTTCTTAGCAGTAAACATAGCGGTATTTGTGGCCGCAGGAAATGCTTCGACCCAATTTGAGAACACATCTATACAAACAAGTACATATTTCAAATTTCGACAAGGGGGTAGTTGGATAAAGTCAATCTGTATTACCTGAAAAGGACCGCCTGTAGGTGGGATATGAGATGGTTCTGTTGGTATTGCCTTTCCGATATTCTTTCTCAAGCATGTAAGGCATGACATTGCTCTCTTACTTGCATGGGATGAAAATCCTGGGGCGCACCAATATGCTCTTACCAACTTGCACATTCCTTCCTTGCCCAGATGAGTCAGCCCGTGAGCTGCCTCAGCTAAACATGGAAGATATGCTCTGGGGGCCACCGGTTTACCTTGTCCATCCGTCCAGAGTCCTGAGGACTCCTGGCCATATCCCTTTGCCTTCCAGACTGCCTTTTCCTGTGTGGAACACAAATTTTGCATCTCACACAACTTCTGTGTGTTGATGGTATTAAATACCATCAGTTGTGTGGTGTCTGTCTGTCTGGGGGTACCAGCTGCTAACTTAGCTGCTTCGTCTGCTCGGCTGTTACCAAGTGATACTGGGTCCTGGCTATGTGTGTGTGCTTTACACTTGATAACAGCCACTCTGTCGGGTTCCTGTATCGCTGTTAGAAGCCTTTTGATGTGAGCTGCATGCGCTACCGGTGTACCAGCTGCCGTCATGAAATTTCTGAGGCGCCATAGGGCTCCGAAATCATGGACTACCCCGAATGCGTATCTAGAGTCGGTGTAGATATTGGCTGATTTGCCCTTAGCCAATTCACATGCTCTGGTTAGGGCGACCAGTTCAGCAACCTGGGCTGAGTGAGGTGGGCCTAGCGGTTCTGCTTCTATGGTGCCTTGGTCATCTACGACTGCGTATCCAGTACACAAGTCTCCCGAGTCTGACTGTCTGTGACAACTACCGTCCGTGTAGAAAGTTAGATCTACATCTTCCAGTGGGTTGTCACTGATGTCAGGCCTTGCGGTAAAATTTTGGGTCAAATATTCCATACAATCATGTGTGTCCTCCTTTGTATTAAATTCTCCTTCCCCACCACTCTCATCCTCCACCCTTTGTGCCTGTCCAGGCACACCTGGGAGATATGTTGCAGGATTTAATGCACTGCATCTCCTTATGGTGATGTTTACGGGGGCCATTAGTGCCAATTCCCATCTTGTAAACCGCGCTGATGATACGTGCCTGGTTTGGGCAGAATTTAGCAAGGCTGACACTGCATGTGGCGTATGAATTGTGAGGTTGTGACCTAGCACTACATCTTCGCTTTTCGTTACTAGCAATGCTATCGCAGCAACGCTTCGCAAGCATGTGGGGAGGGATCGCGCTACCGTATCTAGCTGAGCGCTGTAGTATGCTACTGGCCTGCTGGCATCACTGTGCTTTTGGGTTAAGACGCCTGCCGCGCAACCAGCACTTTCTGTTCCGTACAGCTCAAAGGGTTTCCCATAGTCTGGCATACTTAATGCTGGTGCTTGCGTTAGGCACTGTTTAAGTCTCTCAAATGCCATCTCGGACTCGTCTGTATGCGAAATCCGATCAGGTTTGTTTGAGGAAACCATCTCCTGCAAAGGTTATGCTAGAATGGAAAATCCTGGGATCCAGTTACGGCAATACCCACACATTCCTAAAAATGTTCTGATCTGTTGCTGGGTTTGTGGCAGAGTCATGTCTCTAATTGCTTGAATTCTATCAGCGGTCAGGTGTCTCAGTCCTTGTGTTAGACAGTGTCCCAAATATTTTACTTTAGTTTGGCATAATTGTAACTTGTCTTTGGAAACCTTGTGTCCTGTGTCTGAAAGATGAAACAGGAGCTGTTTCGTATCCTTCAGGGATGCTTCCAATGAATCAGAACACAGTAGTAGATCATCCACGTACTGTATCAATACTGATCCACTCCCTGGTTGGAAAGACTGTAGACAATCATGCAAAGCCTGGGAAAATATACTTGGACTGTCTATGAAACCTTGTGGTAATCGAGTCCATGTGTATTGGACTCCTCTGTATGTGAATGCAAACAAACATTGGCTGTCAGGGTGCAGAGGTACCGAAAAGAAAGCGGAGCAGAGGTCAATAACAGTGAAAAATTTCGCAGTGGGAGGGATTTGCATAAGGATGACAGCTGGATTTGGCACTACGGGGAACTGACTCTCAACTATTTTGTTAATCCCCCTTAGATCCTGCACTAGCCGGTAACCCCTCCCCCCACTCTTTTTCACAGGGAAGATGGGACTATTGGCAGTGCTGGATGTTCTTACCAGAATGCCCTGTTGTAGCAAGCGCTCTATTACTGGGTAAACTCCTAACTCCACCTCTGGCTTCAGAGGGTACTGTGGGATTTTTGGAGCTATCCTACCATCTTTTACTTGTACAACTACCGGAGCTACGTTTGCCATTAATCCAGTGTCCTGTCCATCTTTAGTCCAAAGTGACTCTGGTATCTGGGATGTCATTTCCTCTACTTGGGATGGAGTCCTATTTGTCATAATGGTATGTGACATTAATTTTGATGGGGAGTCTAACATGTCTCGCACTTCCTGAGCGTGATTCTCAGGTATGTCCAAGAATACACCTTCAGGAGTACAATAAATGACGCACCCCATTTTACACAATAAATCTCTTCCCAGGAGATTAGTCGGTGCCGATGCAGCCAGCAAAAAGGAATGCTTGGTATGTAAAGGCCCTACTGTAATCTCGGCTGGTTTGCTAACAGGGTAGTGCTGGACTACTCCCGTTACTCCCATGGCTGGAATTGTCTTACCAGTGGTTCTCATGCCCACTGTCGAATTTATCACTGATTTGGTCGCCCCCGTATCTACAAGGAAGTTTAATGATTTACCAGCTACATTAATTGCAATTTCGGGTTCACTCCCAAGACTTGCAATCAATTTTACTGGCTGCAGATTACAGGTATGGCCACACCCCTATTGGGTATGGTGACCTCCCTGAATCCCGCTGGCAGCAACTACTTGTGAAGGGGTTAAATGGGAACTACCAGAGGCTTGCCAGTCTCTGTTCGGGGGGGTATCTTTTTGTTTCCCCTGCATGTGGCTCATAACTCCGTTTCTGCGGACCCTGCTCCCAATGTCGTATGTCGTGTCGTTGTCTAGGGGGTTGATATGAGTTTTGTGAATGTTTCACTCTACAGTCTCGTGCCATGTGTCCCTGTCTATGACAAGAAAAACAAGTTACCACATTTGACTTACCCACAGGGTTTGGTGATTTATACAAAGGCTGCCTTGTGGTCAGGGCCTGTATACTTACGGCCATTAATTTATCACCTTGTTGTTCCCTGTGTCTGGTGATATTCCGGTCGTGGTCAATAGCAGCCTTTCTCAAAGTAGCCACCGACAGACCCCGCCAACATGGTTGCGTGGTCTGTACCCTGGTCTTTAATGTCTCTTTTAAACCATCCATCAGTACAGATACTGCTACTTCTCGATGGTTTATGTTTGTTTTAATGTCCTCTATACCTGTGTATTTTGCCATTTCTAATAATGCCCTGTGAAAATATTCTGCAGCAGTTTCTGACTCTTTTTGTTTAATGGAGAAAATCTTGTTCCATTTAACTACCGCTGGAAAATACTCTTTTAATTGTAAACTTATTCTTTTTACATTATCTTTGTTGTACACATCTGTAAGAGGTACATCCTGATCCAATCCACAGTCAGCTAAAAATTGAGCTGCGTCGACATTGGAGGGTAAGCATGCCCTCAGCAATACCTGCCAGTCTTTGTTATTAGGCTCTAAAGTGTTTCCTAGGTCTCTGATGTATTTTTGGCTAGCAACTAGATCTTTCCTAGGATCAGGGAATTCAGACACTATGGTTCTTAATTCCATTCGGGAAAATGGGCTGTACATGGTAATGTTCCTAACAGGAGTGATTCCTGTTGTGACAGTTTTCCCATTTGGAACTGCTATTACCCTCACAGGATTAAGTCTACTAACATCATTCTGTGTAGGTTCTACAGCCTGTGGTGAAATGGTTTCAGCATAGTGTATGGTGCCGTACTTACCCGTTGATACGACCTCACCTGTCCCTCCGCTAGGGGCCTTTGTTACTAATCTTAAGGGTTGGGCCGTGCCTACTGTAGTTTCTGATATGGTGGCTGCTAGAGAGAGCGCCGATATTGTTGCCGATTCGTCCTCTTGATCACACTCCTGGGGAAAGTTCAAAACAGGGTACAACTTGCACGGGTTAATACTTGCATTGGTTAACTTATTAACATTATCCTTAACATTTATACAGTTGCTAAGTGCCTGTTTGTTACCCCCTGATGCGTCATTCTCCGCAACCAATTTCTCTCCTGATATGTATGGTGGCGGCGGGGCCGTGGCTACCAGTTTCCTGATAGGATTAGATCCCGCCGCCAGAGCCAATCCTCTCTGTATTTCACCCTCCTGTTGCCATAACTGCAAATAATCATAATGTTGGATTAGTCTCTTTGTTGATTTAATGAGACATATCCTCCTCCTTAAATTCATTAACACTTCTGGGCTGAAGCTACCTACTCTTGGGAATTTATCCCCGTCATGCATTGTCATTCTTTCCCATTCATCACATAAAACCTCTGTGTGTGAACCATATTTTTCACACATTACGTACCTTGCCGACCCGACTGGTCGGTTCACTGAATCAACCCGAACCGAGGTTGATCGCCCCCTTCCTGAACAATTGGCCCCCATAACTTGCAGGTGTTGCTTTCACCACCTCTGACCTTAAATCAGGGTCTTCAGCGAACCCTTACAAAAACCAAAATGTTCACGATAGGCTGACGGTGGCGGTTTACAGAGTACCCCACTCACTCGCCCACGCCGACCAATACGACCTACACACTGCCTTAGCGCTGGCGTACTCGACCCAGGGCCCCTAGGAACCTCTATTTACTGGAACATGTGAGTGTGTTCCGCAGAGCATTGACCCTTTCCAGTAACTATTGGTTGTTGGACAATTCCTGAGTGACCAGCGAACTTCCCTTTAGAAAATAAAAAATTACACAAATCACGTCAGAATGTACAAGTAGTGTTTATGACCGGGTTCGTACACAAATGGTACTGGTCAGATTAACTAATGCACACAATTACGTGCGGTACAATCGTTCAGCACATAAGCAACTAATCTTATGTGCTGAGCGACCAGTGGAATCGAAAATTTCGGCTGCGAATTCCTTCAGCCAGAGCTTTATTGGCCTATTGTCACAACTGAGGGCCTGAGCTGACGGGAGGCAGCCTCAGTTGTAGGGGCTGAGATGTACCGGAACCTGGGAGGTTGTATCAGACCCCTGGACATGTAAGTAACATGAATAATAACTGCCCGAAGGCGTGACCACGACAACTTGGATAAAAGTCAATGATGTTTATTATGACAACTCCGCAACACAGCAGCAGTAAAAGAAAACGTAAAAGTCAGCAAAGAATAAATACAGTTCCTGGGTACTACAGGATGGCAGGAGCCACAGGGCACTGGTAGTGTGAGATAGTTCTTATGATCTTCTAGATGGAAAGTCCTTACCAGGCCCGACTGTAGCAATGGAGATAACCCAGGATTGTGCCAGCTGGTGTTCCAGGAAAAGCTGGGTTGCTGAAGATAAAACAGCTGCTGTGGATACTGGCTGGAACCAGACTGTTGTTAGCACGGAGTGGATACTGGCTGGAACCAGTTAAATAATAAATGAACTTGGGAGCGATGAAATATGAACTGAAATGTAGAACTTGAGAGCGGAGAAATAATAATACCGGTGGAGAGTGGTAAAGTGTAGAAAGGACACCGGCCCTTTAAGGGAAGCTGTACTCTGCTGGAAGCTGAGCTGGAAGCAGGTAATGTTGTAGCTGGAAACAGATGAATCCACAATGGATTGGAGAGTCAGGCTACACCGCAGGTGGAATGCTGGTGCGGGTCTCTATGGTGGAAGTCTTGAGACAGGAGCTGGAACCTGGAAGACAATCACAGGAGAGAGACAAACAGGAACTAGGTTTGACAACCAAAGCACTGACGCCTTCCTTGCTCAGGCACAGTGTATTTATACCTGCAGCAAGGAAGGGATTGGCTAGGCAATTATGCAGATTATCAATACTGAGAACAGATTGGTGGAAATGATCAGCTGACAGAATCCAAGATGGCTGCGCCCATGCAGACACTTGGAGGGAAGTTTGGTTTGTAATCCATGTGGTAATGAAAACAGTAATGGCGGCGCCGGCCACCGGAGACAGGAGGCGCCAGGCTGACAGATGCACATCCAACCACGCGGACACAGCGGAGGCCGCGGCTGACGTAATCGCCACTCAGACACTCTGCATGCAGAAGTTCAGGGACGGCGGCGGAGGCCGCGGGAGACGCCATGCCAGGTGTAATATGGCGTTTACTGTGACAGCGTCCCAGAGTGACAGGAGAGGATACAGGAATGTACACATCAGGATAACAGATGGGATCCGGTCCTGGAGCGCTGAGCCAGCCTTAGGAGGCATCTGATGGGTAAGAAATGGCGTCCAGATACCCGGATCGTGACACCTATATGGGTTTTGCACCAACCCCCTGGGTTGTGCCCTTTTCTCTTATTTATAGCGGACTTCTTTGTCTGCTGTACCTGGACCTCCTGGTCTTGTTATGGACCTCCTGGTCTGTGCTACAGTATGACCTCCTGGTCTACTACACTCTACTGCTCAAATTTTATATTTAACAAGGGATGCCTCCCTAGCCACCATGTACGACACTTACATGCATGTACCTCTGCGAGAACTCGACTTCTTGTGGTTCAACCTTGAAAATTGTATAAACTTATATATACAAAACACTCACTCATCACATGTACACTTTTGTTTCTATTTCTATTTCTGCGCAGAAATTTTTCTTTAGACCAGAGGTGTTGTAAATTTGGAGAAGGATCTGTTAATTTAAATTTCGGATATTAAAATAGATTTGCGCTATTTATCGCCTGTTGCGCTATTTATCGCCTGTTGCGCTATTTATCGCCTGTTGAAAATCAACACTATCGTGTGACTTGAGTTACGTGGGCGTACCCAGACGCTCCGTTGCGTAATATACGCTGTGTGCGTCGGCCTTTGAGTTGCGTACGCGAGTCTCACCCTTTGTTAGAGACACGTGTACGCAAAGCAAATATCCACCGTAACACAATGTACACGTTTATCAATGTAGATGATCCTCGATCATCTACTGAACCCCACACCAATCTCTCCTTGTACCTTTAGGCAGAGCTGCGTGTGTGCTTTTCACTTTATCCCTTAATGCATTACTTTTACACTTTAACTATGAAAATAGCGACAAATCTCTCTTAGCACGTTTTATCAATTATAAAATGGCAAACAGGAGAGTGATATGAAAAATACACGAAAAAAGAAATGCAGATATGTGCGTGCGTACGCAAGACAGAAATAAACAGTTTTAAAAGACACTAGCGTGTTGTTCTTACCTCCGGTTCCGGATTCCTTCAGCACCCTTTACTAAGCGAAGCAGACGCTTATCCCGTCAGCACTGTGAAGAATATGATCTCCCGCCCTTTGCTGATGGATAATGTCTGCTGAAATTACCTAGCAGAGATATGTGAAGGACAGGACGAGCCGCCAATTGATAAAGCTAAATATTTATCTTATTTAAAACCCTTTAAGAGGCCTAAGAACACTGTACGCTATTGACGTATGGAGTACCGTAAGGGTACGCACGTTGCGTAACAATCGCTTAGCCGTGGTCGAGACGCTCAAGCGTCACGTTCGCTCACGGCCAAGAGATCACAGGCAGGCACGCTATTGGCTGCTGACTAACGTAATGGTTCGCTATAGCGTAGCGGACGCTCGGGACCACGAGGAGATCACCAGCGGCGCAGACGCTCACAATGATAAACCTTTATATCTAAACCATAAACAATGTAATATGCAGTAAAACCTTAGTGTAGAGATAGGGTGTAGATGCAACACAGTGTAACCTTATTAACTTAAAAGCTGTTCGAGCGTCACCTACGCTCTGAGAATACTTAACACTATAATGAGCACACAACTACCGGGCTTAGGGTCTAACGCCTTATGAATATGTTATACTTGCAAAAAGAATAATACAGTACAAATCATACACTACAATATAACATAGACTAACTAACCAGATAACTACACAGGAAATACAATACAATACTATTACGTTTAAGGAAAAATGAGAGAGAAAGAGGAGAAGAGAGAGAGAGAGAGAGATATGGCTCACAATAACAAGAAAAACAATATGATTGCGGAGAAAAACTTACGCACAAAGGGGAACGATCGCATGCGCCTCTGGACATCCAGCTCCCGATTATCAGCAATGAGAACCGTTGAAGAGTGAGCTGGATGTGATCGGCTTGTCTATTTATGCCCCACACACAATACAATTCAATGGTCCCTACAATCTCATTGTTCATTGGACACAGGAATTCCTCCTCGCATTATAACAAAAGGTCATAGGTTGATTCATACAGGTGGGCTGTGACAATTTCCAACTGCTCAGGTGGGTGGGAAACTAGGTTTCCCGCCGCATGGATAAGTAAGTGCAAATAATAGTAAATGGACATAAACTTCTTATGTCCATAACTATTCGCACGAGCGATTAATCTGTTTCAAACCAACACCGGAATATTGCTAATTAAATATTCTTCCGATGGATACTAAACACCACTGTATTACTCCTGTCTGACCCTTCGTATCAAACAAAGAGGGATTTCTCTGTCCATGAACATGCTACGTTAACTAAACTTTCAGATTCTATCAAAGGGACCATAATCTACAAAATACATTATATGGTGAAAATATGTAACGAAAGAGTCGCCCGTTAGACGCATACAATCTCTACCGTAAATGCGCATACCGTGCGCCTGCGGGTGCCCGCAACAGCGAGTATGCGCACGCACGGGAGAGCGCACGCATGCGCAGCAGGGACACATGTGAGGTGCAAATATGGCAGTGTGTATCGTGATATTTTTCTGACTTTGACAGAACAGTGGGATAGTGTTTGAGGGCAGGTATGTTTGTCCCAGGTTCTTGTCTTACATGTTTTAGAAAATGAAAACTTCTAGGAAAATGCTTTTGTTTTGTTAGAACCTTTTCAGTATGCTGGAAAAGCTGGATAAGGGCCCTGAGAGAGAGATAAGGCGAGTTCCAGACATTGGGCCCAGTTTGGATCTTTGGCCTCACAGAGGGCTAATCAGGGCTTTCAGCTGTGCAAGAGCCTTATAGGGCTTCTAGCTTGATTAATGTGTGCAGACTGCCTGGGAAGACTGCAGGATCTCTGTGAGAGAAACACGCTTCGTGATACAAGTGAGCTATACAGTGTTTACTGGAGAACTCTGTGTTTTTGTTTAGTGATAGTTAGGAACATCTTGTGTTTAGTTAGTGCCGGACAGGCAAGGTATTTTCTTTTGGTGTTTGTTTTATTTTCTGTACAATAAAACTGGCTGGGGCCAGTTGTACCAGAAACTGGACTTGTGTGGTTCCTCAGCTGCTGCGTGCTGCCATTTACCCCAGGAAACAGCACCTTGTACCCTTACAGTGTTACAACTTATATATATATATATATATATATATATATACTAGCTGAATACCCATGCTTCGTTATGGAATTTCAAGTATAGTCACAAAGATTTTATTGTAAGAGAATCTGTAGTCTCTGTGTCTTATTTTCACAATGGGATATACCTAAACTTAACTGGTTAGTTTATCACAGAAGATTAGCAATTAGACTTAAACAGGACATGCTCTGCCTGCCGCTGCCAATCTGTCAAAAGGCTGGCGACGAGGAGAATAATCCACTTCCTTCCTGTCCCGCCGCTGATGCTGCCTTGCTCAGTGCTGTGAATGCTGGGATGACAGGCCAAGCTCCGCCCACTGTATGTTAAATATGTAAGGTCTACTTGCTTAGCTTCTCGCTCTCCTAATGGCTCCTCCTTTGAGGTAAAAAGGTAAAAGATTTTTGCACAACACTTAAGGTCACTGGGACATTTTATTTTTCACCCCTTCTCACCCCCATGCTGATGGGGGCTGAACTTTTACTGAAACAGCATCGGGAGTGTCACTATTCATCTCAGCGAGCCCGACAACTATGGATTTTTACATGTCACCCCCTTCCCACCACCACCCCTACGGGTGCTAAGGGTGTCTTACCCCCACAGTATTTTTTTTCTAGATTCTAAGTCATATGTGTACCAAGCTTGGTGTAAATTGCTCCAGGCATTCCAGAGTTATGCTGGAACATATATAAATACATACATACATACATACATACGTTTTTATATATACTGTATAGATTAGATCCAATAAAACTAATGTATTTTGTTGAAAAATCACAGCTGCGGGTGGGGCGCTGCATTTGGAATGGTGGGTCACTATATATAATGTGGCAATAGCAGAGAATGTAGGGCCATATTCCTTGATTTAGGATGTCTAATCTGCCAGTGTAGCTGTTGTGTGGCTATTACTGCTGTGTAACTTCTGATTCTTCTATTGTGTCACATAATACTGTATAAGGTTTGGGCCACACATAGCTTGGCAGGAAGGAGCTTTGGAATCACACATATGCGGCATCGCCGCATGCCTCAGAACAGGATCCAGCCAGTGCCACAACAGGATTTCAAGTAGTACACTGTGCGACAGAGCCACACTGTGTGAACACATACATTAAAATGTATGTGGTTTACTTGAAATCCAGTCATCCTGTTATCCTGCTGAACCACAGCATGCTGCAATTGCATCCGGCGGCTTCGGTACAGCCGCATATGTGTAGACGGCCACATAGGAGCGTATGTGCAGGCTTCTTCCTGCCAAGCGGGTCCCACTGAATGGGACCTTCTAAAACGCTTTGTGTGGCCCAAGCCTTAGCTGTTATTCTTGCAGTGGCACCTGCTTGGCCTCACTGACATTGTCCACCGGCTCACACAGTCATAAAGGTGAGAGTGGCTACCAGTGTAGGGGGGAAGGGGGGCAGGCTGAAAGACACAGAGTGAATAGGGGGTGGAGGCTGAAAGACACAGAGTGAAGGGGGCAGGCTGAGAGGCACATAGTGAAGGATGAAAGGCTGAGAGACACAAATTGAGGGAGGTGGTGAGAGATACAGACGGGAAATTATTGTGTGGCAGGGATGCTGGGAGGAGATGATGGCGTGGCAGAGACGCAGGCGGGAGATGAAGTCTTGGCTGAGAGACGACGCAGGGAGGATATGATGGCATGGCTGAGAGACGATGCAGGGAGGAGATGATGGTGTGGCTGAGAGACGATGCAGGGAGGAGATGATGGTATGGCTGAGAGACCATGCAGGGAGGATATGATGGTGTGGCTGTGAGATGATGCATGGAGATGATGGTGTGGCTGAGAGACAATGCAGGGAAGAGATGATGGTGTGGCTGAGAGACGATGCAGGGAGGAGATGATGGTGTGGCTGAGAGATGATGCAGGGAGAAGATAATAGTGTGGTTAAGAGACGATGCAGGTAGGAAATGATGATGTGGCTGAGAGACGAGGGAGGATATGATGGCATGGCTGAGAGACGATGCAGGCAGGAGATGATGGTGTGGCTGAGAGACGATGCAGGGAGGAGATTATGGTGTGGCTGAGAGACGATGCAGGGAGAAGATGATAGTGTGGTTAAGAGACGATGCAGGTAGGAAATGATGGTGTGGCTGAGAGACGATGCAGGGAGGATATGATGGCAAGGGGGCAGGAGGTGACACGAGTCTGGCTGAACCGCTGTTGTATGGTGATGACAATGGTAATATTCCTACACAAACAGGCATCTTCCAGACCATATGATTACCTACATGAATAGTGAATACCGAATGAAGATGCCGTCTGGCCAGGGAGTATACATTTCTTCAGAGGTTCCCCATTGTGAGAAACCATCATATAAGTAAGGTGCACATGGAGTAGAAAGGAATGCCAATAGGCGCTGCTAGACAAGCCCAATAGGCGGTGCTGAACACTCCCATTAGGTGGTGCTAGACACACCCCTCCGACGGTGCACCCCTTAATAAAATGTGCTACAGACGTAAGTCAACAGACGGATGTACAACAATAAGAGTTCAATAAGTCTGGCATCATGAATCATGATCTTCTGGTATTTCTTGCGCACCCCATAATTGTAAGGACTCCTCTATTCTCCAGGAATCACAAGGTGTAAACGTGCTTGATCCTGAGGCACCAAACAGAATTTATGTGAAATATAGGGTGGAACTTTAATTTTAACAAATGGTGCCCCTACTTCAATATGAATAGTATTACACACCTGGTTCTTACATGTTTGTATACTAGAAGTTCTCCTCCCCTTAGGAGAAATAGTGATATCCCCAGGGCTGACACGCAATTGTCATTTGTCTGTCAATCCTTTCCTGTTGTCCTAGGATAAGCTCTCCTTGTCAGTAGCAGCATGTGACTGAAGATTACAAGCAGGTAATATTCAAAGGCCAAGGGCAAGTGGTACCTGCTGTAAGTCCACTGGCCCAGACTGCCATCAGAAATTGAGGGGCCCGCATCTGACAAAATAGGCAGTCGTCCAGTCGTCCCAGGCAAATATAGTAGCGGTGTGGGACGGCCCCCCCTCTCTTTCAGTGTGTCCCCGCTAGCAATGTGCCTTCTCCCAATCTTTGACCTATGATCTTCCCATACTCCACGGGACATCTACCTCAGTGACCTACTGGTCCATTCCTGAGCTACTGTGAATTCCTACTGCTGTTCTGCTTCTGCTGCTCTTATTGACCAGTCTCTGTCTCACTTCTCTCCAGCCACAGTGGATTGATTGCGTGACACTGCTGAACCATCGGAGGCAGCGTCCAGCAGTTAGTACAAGCGGGCGGGCAGTAGGAGTGGTGTGGGCAGGTGGATGGTTGGAGCAGTACAAGTGCTACAAGCAGTAGAAGCAGGTGTAAGAGCAGGCAGGCAGTAGAGTGTTGCGGGCAGTAAGAGCGGTGCAGGTAATAGGAGCAGTGCGGGCAGTAGAAGCATTGTAGGCAGTAGGTACGGGCCAGGCCCTCCCTGTCTGTCAGATTGTCCGAGCTCAGGACTGCAGCCCCCACCCTTGATGGAGGCCTTGCCACTGTCTTCCATGTCTTTTATAACAAAAGGCCGATAAAATTACACATTGTACTTTCCAGTGGTATATACTGCATCCGGTACATAATGATTTGCCCCAATTCTTCCTACATTTTCTCTTCAGCAGTGAGTATACGGTAACACCAGAAAATTAAATTTTTCCATTGTATGCAAAACTCATTTGTATTTTGCAAATTACATGTTCCATAACAATGAAACTTTTCGGCGGTATTGTGATTCATAAGGATCCATTAGTCACAGTCTATGGGATTTGTCTGTCATTAGCCGCACATAATTGCTCAGCTACAGATAGGTACTGTAGTCCTAGCTTAACTTGAGCTGCACTGACTAATATACTATATGGGCTGTATTCAATAACTGAAGCTGCCGTCTTGTCGGAAAGACGGCAGTTTCCGACAGAAATAGGTCGGAAGGGGTTCCGACCTATTCAATAGGGGCTTATTTTTTCCGACAAGTCGGGAATTCCCGACTTGTCGGAAAACACGTGGATCGGCGGAATAGATGCCGAACCACGTGCTTCTGTCGGAAATAGGGCCAAATCCGACAGGTTTTGGCCCCCTTTCCGACAAACTCAATCCGACTTGAAAACAAGTCGGATTGAGGAGAGGAGCGGTGCTGCGGGCGGCTGGGGGAGCTGAGATCGAAGGCCGGTGGGGGAGCTGGTTGCGGGGGACATGTCTGCGGCGGTGGGGGAGGCGCTGCAGGGAGAGAGGTGCCGCACCTCTCTCCCAGCAGCGCCTCCCCCCGCCGCCGCAGACATGTTCCCCCGCTGCCAGCCCCTCCCGCCGGCCGCCGATCTCTGCTCCCCCCACCGCCCGCAGCACCTCTCTTCCTGCAGCACCTCCCCCCGCCGCTCCACACATGTTCTCCGCAGCCAGCCCCTCCCGCTCACGGCCGCCGGTCTCTGCTCCGCTGGCTGCTGTGTCAGCGCATCCGCAGCCGCTGACAGCAGCGGCCTGACAGGACCCTGTGTACAGCCAAATCCGACAGTCGGATTTGGCCGTCCATTGAATAGGGGTTGTCGGAACCATTCCGACAACTGCATGTCGGAATGGATCCGACTCCTATTGAATATACCCCTATATGTAGTAAAGGGTTGTCCAAGTGTGTTTAGTGAGCACTGAGTCAGAATTTGCTTGTGTGGTTGTTCTAAATGGAAGCAACGTGCATAAACGGATCTATTAGGAAGGTATCTGGATCACTTATGCAGTGACTGTATGGTCTGCTGCTCAGTGGTAACCAGCGGCGTCAGTGCCGACCATATAGTGCAGAGGGGGAACCACTAAGCACATATAAACATACATGTTCTGATGTATGTAATATATGTGCTGGCTGGTTCCTCCGGGGATCGGCAGGGCTGTGTGTCAGGCGCCATGTGGCACCCAGGATTCAGCATAAGACTTCATAAACTCCTCCTAAGCCCGCTCCCAGACTCCTGTGAAACCAGCCAATGGGAGTCTGGGGGCGGGTTTAGAAGTGTGATGCCTTATGCTAAGTCCCGGGTGCTGCATGGTGCCTGATGCACACAGACCTGCTGATCCCCGAGGGAACCAGCCAGCACATATATTACATACATCAGAACATGTATGTTTATATGTGCAAAGCAGTTCCCCCTGCACTATGTGGTACAGTTGTCTTGCCCAATAACAACCCGGGACGCAAGTGCAGTGCGTCTTAAGCTGGGTCCACTATAGACGATATGTCATCTGATCTGGCAGACTGTATCGGCATATTGGGTACATCATATAGGGGGTCATTCCGACCTGTTCGCATGCTGCGGTTCATCGTTGCAGTGTGAACGGGTCGGAACTGTGCATGCGCGGCAGCCGCAGTGCGCACGCGTGTCGTTTCCCAGCGACAGCCATCGGCGGACAACGACCAAAAGAAAGTGATCGCTAGCGCGAACGCAAGAAGATTGACAGCGGGGAGGCGTTCCGGAGCGGATACTCACCGTTTTCCGGGCGTGGAGATCCGAACGCAGGCGTGTCCAGGCGTTTGGAAGGCGGTTGTCTGACGTCAATCACGGGACCTTCATCGCTGGATCCATCGCACAGGGTAAGTAACTGCAGGGCTAGTCTTGATCTGCACAAAACTTTTTTAGCATAGCAGGGCTGCACAAGCGATCACAGCCCTGCTATGCTACAATACACTCCCCCATAGGCGGCGTTTAGTTGATCGCACGAGCAGCAAAAAGTTGCTACGTTCGATCAACTCGGAATGACCCCCATAGTGTGTAGCTGCTATGTCGCTGACGATGCGCGCTCCCCTGCATCATCAGCGACATCCTCCATGGAAGACATCGATAGCGAGGGCCAAGCTGCCGAATGCAGCATGACCCCCGCCATTGCTCCCGGCATCAGCAAGTGTGTATGCGTTTGCAGATGCTGTCCCCCAACAGAGTCCCGTCACCCCACGATGTCACTGGGTAAACACATCATGTAGTGTGTACCCAGCTTTAGATGCATGTGCAAACTTACACCATCACCCAAATGCGTGCACACTGGCATAGCGTGCAACTCAGAATCAGGCCTTGAGTGTGATACTACTGTGTGATGTGCAGTGTGATATCCAGCACTGCAGTGAGGTATGGTAGTGCTGGCATTAAGGGTACTGCAATGGAAGCAGTGAGGGCAGGGCTGGAAGTGATTTCAGGGCAATATGGGCAATAATGGTAGTGCTGGCATTGAGGGCAGTGTAGTGGAAGCAGTGAGTGCAGTGATTTAATGGCAATCACAGTGTGGGCAGTAATGGTAGTGCTGGCACTGAGGACAGTGCAGTGAAGGCAGCACTGCAGTGCTAGCAGTTGGTAGAGTGAGGGATGTGAAGTGAGAACAGTGCTGGCAATTCAGTGAGGAAAGTGCTGGCAGTGAGGGCAGTGCAGAGCTGGCAGTGAGGGAAGCAGTGCTGGCACAGTGGCTGTTGATGTGACACACGCAGCACGCTCTCGCTATTGGCTGTCTCTCTGTACGTGACGTCATCAAGGCTCCCCGAGACGTCGTTAGCGCGGCGACTTCATCATCCACCACCGGCCGCCGGTATAGCAGCAGCAGCAGGGAGTCAGCACTCTCCCGCCTGGGCTGCAACACGACCCGGAGCTGAGAGGTAACTATGGCTAGGGTTAGCGGGGTTGCAAGTCCTGACCGGCCGCACAAGGAGCGCCTGCCCCGGGCTGTGCTGCTGCGTGTGTATAATACACGGTCACATCCTCCTACTATATTATTCCCTACGTGCTCCTGTATGTGCCCGTATGCCGCTGTGCCATGTGTCTGCCTGTGTGTTCCCAGGGCACTGTCTCATCTAGACTACATGTCACTGTGTGTCCTCCTCTGTATTACTATTATACTGTCCCCATGTACATGTCACTGTGTGTCCTCCTCTGTATTACTATTATACTCTGTCATCTATATGTCACTGTGTCCTCCTCTGTATTAGTATTATACTGTCCCCATCTACATGTCACTGTGTGTCCTCTATATTACTATTATACTGTCCCCATCTACATGTCACTGTGTGTCCTCCTCTGTATTACTATTATACTGTCCCCATCTACATGTCACTGTCTCCCTCTGTAGTATTATTATTACTGTCTCCATGTACAT
The DNA here is from genome assembly GCF_028390025.1 of Pseudophryne corroboree. Classification (NCBI taxonomy): domain Eukaryota; kingdom Metazoa; phylum Chordata; class Amphibia; order Anura; family Myobatrachidae; genus Pseudophryne; species Pseudophryne corroboree. Next base: position 96,233,176 of record NC_086445.1, on the reverse strand, counting down.
GTCACTGTGTGTCCTCCTCTGTATTACTATTATACTCTGTCATCTATATGTCACTGTGTGTCCTCCTCTGTATTACTATTCTACTGTCCCCATCTACATGTCACTGTGTGTCCTCCTCTGTATTACTATTCTACTGTCCCCATCTACATGTCACTGTGTGTCCTCCTCTGTATTACTATTCTACTGTCCCCATCTACATGTCACTGTGTGTCCTCCTCTGTATTACTATTATACTGTCCCCATCTACATGTCACTGTGTGTCCTCCTCTGTATTACTATTATACTGTCCCCATCTACATGTCACTGTGTGTCCTCCTCTGTATTACTATTATACTGTCCCCATCTACATGTCACTGTGTGTCCTCCTCTGTATTACTATTATACTGTCCCCATCTACATGTCACTGTGTCCTCCTCTGTATTACTATTATACTGTCCCCATCTACATGTCACTGTGTGTCCTCCTCTGTATTACTATTATACTGTCCCCATCTACATGTCACTGTGTGTCCTCATCTGTATTATACTGTCCCCATCTATATGTCACTGTGTGTCCTCCTCTGTATTACTATTCTACTGTCCCCATGTACATGTCACTGTGTGTCCTCCTCTGTATTATACTGTCCCCATCTACATGTCACTGTGTGTCCTCCTCTGTATTATACTGTCCCCATCTACATGTCACTGTGTGTCCTCCTCTGTATTATACTGTCCCCATCTACATGTCACTGTGTGTCCTCCTCTGTATTACTATTCTACTGTCCCCATCTACATGTCACTGTGTGTCCTCCTCTGTATTATACTGTCCCCATCTACATGTCACTGTGTGTCCTCCTCTGTATTATACTGTCCCCATCTACATGTCACTGTGTGTCCTCCTCTGTATTAGTATTATACTGTCCCCATCTACATGTCACTGTGTGTCCTCCTCTGTATTACTATTATACTGTCCCCATCTACATGTCACTGTGTGTCCTCCTCTGTATTACTATTATACTGTCCCCATCTACATGTCACTGTGTGTCCTCCTCTGTATTACTATTATACTGTCCCCATCTACATGTCACTGTGTGTCCTCCTCTGTATTCTACTGTCCCCATCTACATGTCACTGTGTGTCCTCTGTATTATTATACTGTCCCCATCTACATGTCACTGTGTGTCCTCTGTATTATTATACTGTCCCCATCTACATGTCACTGTGTGTCCTCCTCTGTATTACTATTATACTGTCCCCATCTACATGTCACTGTGTCTCCTCCTCTGTATTACTATTATACTGTCCCCATCTACATGTCACTGTGTGTCCTCCTCTGTATTACTATTATATTGTCCCCATCTACATGTCACTGTGTGTCCTCCTCTGTATTATACTGTCCCCATCTACATGTCACTGTGTGTCCTCCTCTGTATTATACTGTCCCCATCTTCATGTCACTGTGTGTCCTCCTGTATTATACTGTCCCCATCTACATGTCACTGTGTGTCCTCCTCTGTATTACTATTCTACTGTCCCCATCTACATGTCACTGTGTGTCCTCCTCTGTATTATACTGTCCCCATCTACATGTCACTGTGTGTCCTCCTCTGTATTACTATTCTACTGTCCTCATCTACATGTCACTGTGTGTCCTCCTCTGTATTACTATTATACTGTCCCCATCTACATGTCACTGTGTGTCCTCCTCTGTATTACTATTATACTGTCCCCATCTACATGTCACTGTATGTCCTCCTCTGTATTACTATTATACTGTCTCCATCTACATGTCACTGTGTGTCCTCCTCTGTATTACTATTATACTGTCCCCATCTACATGTCACTGTGTGTCCTCCTCTATATTACTATTCTACTGTCCCCATCTACATGTCACTGTGTGTCCTCTGTATTACTATTATACTGTCTCCATCTACATGTCACTGTGTGTCCTCCTCTGTATTAGTATTATACTGTCCCCATCTACATGTCACTGTGTGTCCTCCTCTGTATTACTATTATACTGTCCCCATCTACATGTCACTGTGTCCTCCTCTGTATTACTATTATACTGTCCCCATCTACATGTCACTGTGTGTCCTCCTCTGTATTATACTGTCCCCATCTACATGTCACTGTGTGTCCTCCTCTGTATTACTATTCTACTGTCCCCATCTACATGTCACTGTGTGTCCTCCTCTGTATTACTATTCTACTGTCCCCATCTACATGTCACTGTGTGTCCTCCTCTGTATTACTATTATACTGTCCCCATCTATATGTCACTGTGTGTCCTCCTCTGTATTACTATTCTACTGTCCCCATCTACATGTCACTGTGTGTCCTCCTCTGTATTATACTGTCCCCATCTACATGTCACTGTGTGTCCTCCTCTGTATTATACTGTCCCCATCTACATGTCACTGTGTGTCCTCCTCTGTATTAGTATTATACTGTCCCCATCTACATGTCACTGTGTGTCCTCCTCTGTATTACTATTATACTGTCCCCATCTACATGTCACTGTGTGTCCTCCTCTGTATTACTATTATACTGTCCCCATCTACATGTCACTGTGTGTCCTCCTCTGTATTACTATTATACTGTCCCCATCTACATGTCACTGTGTGTCCTCCTCTGTATTACTATTATACTGTCCCCATCTACATGTCACTGTGTGTCCTCCTCTGTATTACTATTATACTGTCCCCATCTACATGTCACTGTGTGTCCTCCTCTGTATTACTATTATACTGTCCCCATCTACATGTCACTGTGTGTCCTCCTCTGTATTACTATTATACTGTCCCCATCTACATGTCACTGTGTGTCCTCCTCTGTATTACTATTATACTGTCCCCATCTACATGTCACTGTGTGTCCTCCTCTGTATTACTATTCTACTGTCCCCATCTACATGTCACTGTGTGTCCTCTGTATTACTATTATACTGTCCCCATCTACATGTCACTGTGTGTCCTCCTCTGTATTATACTGTCCCCATCTACATGTCACTGTGTGTCCTCCTCTGTATTATACTGTCCCCATCTTCATGTCACTGTGTGTCCTCCTGTATTATACTGTCCCCATCTACATGTCACTGTGTGTCCTCCTCTGTATTACTATTCTACTGTCCCCATCTACATGTCACTGTGTGTCCTCCTCTGTATTATACTGTCCCCATCTACATGTCACTGTGTGTCCTCCTCTGTATTAGTATTATACTGTCCCCATCTACATGTCACTGTGTGTCCTCCTCTGTATTATACTGTCCCCATCTACATGTCACTGTGTGTCCTCCTCTGTATTATACTGTCCCCATCTACATGTCACTGTGTGTCCTCCTCTGTATTATACTGTCCCCATCTACATGTCACTGTGTGTCCTCCTCTGTATTACTATTATACTCTGTCATCTATATGTCACTGTGTGTCCTCCTCTGTATTACTATTATACTGTCTCCATCTACATGTCACTGTGTCCTCCTCTATATTACTATTATACTGTCCCCATCTACATGTCACTGTGTGTCCTCCTGTATTACTATTCTACTGTCCCCATCTACATGTCACTGTGTGTCCTCCTCTGTATTACTATTATACTGTCCCCATCTACATGTCACTGTGTGTCCTCCTCTGTATTACTATTCTACTGTCCCCATCTACATGTCACTGTGTGTCCTCCTCTGTATTACTATTCTACTGACCTCATCTACATGTCACTGTGTGTCCTCCTCTGTATTACTATTATACTGTCCCCCATCTACATGTCACTGTGTGTCCTCCTCTGTATTACTATTCTACTGTCCCCATCTACATGTCACTGTGTGTCCTCCTCTGTATTACTATTATACTGTCTCCATCTACATGTCACTGTGTGTCCTCCTCTGTATTACTATTATACTGTCTCCATCTACATGTCACTGTGTGTCCTCCTGTATTACTATTATACTGTCTCCATCTACATGTCACTGTGTGTCCTCCTCTGTATTACTATTCTACTGTCCCCATCTACATGTCACTGTGTGTCCTCCTCTGTATTACTATTATACTGTCCCCATCTACATGTCACTGTGTGTCCTCCTCTGTATTACTATTCTACTGTCCCCATCTACATGTCACTGTGTGTCCTCCTCTGTATTACTATTATACTGTCCCCATCTATATGTCACTGTGTCCTCCTCTGTATTACTATTCTACTGTCCCCATCTACATGTCACTGTGTGTCCTCCTCTGTATTACTATTATACTGTCTCCATCTACATGTCACTGTGTGTCCTCCTCTGTATTACTATTATACTGTCCCCATGTACATGTCACTGTGTGTCCTCCTCTGTATTACTATTATACTCTGTCATCTATATGTCACTGTGTGTCCTCCTCTGTATTACTATTATACTGTCCCCATCTACATGTCACTGTGTCTCCCTCTGTAGTATTATTATTACTGTCCCCATGTACGTCACTGTGTCTCCCTCTGTAGTAGTATTATTATTACTGTCCCCATCTACATGTCACTGTGTGTCCTCCTCTGTATTACTATTCTACTGTCCCCATCTACATGTCACTGTGTCCTCCTCTATATTACTATTATACTGTCCCCATCTACATGTCACTGTGTGTCCTCCTCTGTATTACTATTCTACTGTCCTCATCTACATGTCACTGTGTGTCCTCCTCTGTATTACTATTATACTGTCCCCCATCTACATGTCACTGTGTCCTCCTCTGTATTACTATTCTACTGTCCCCATCTACATGTCACTGTGTGTCCTCCTCTGTATTACTATTATACTGTCTCCATCTACATGTCACTGTGTGTCCTCCTCTGTATTACTATTCTACTGTCCCCATCTACATGTCACTGTGTGTCCTCCTCTGTATTACTATTATACTGTCCCCATCTACATGTCACTGTGTGTCCTCCTCTGTATTACTATTCTACTGTCCCCATCTACATGTCACTGTGTGTCCTCCTCTGTATTACTATTATACTGTCTCCATCTACATGTCACTGTGTGTCCTCCTCTGTATTACTATTATACTGTCCCCATGTACATGTCACTGTGTGTCCTCCTCTGTATTACTATTATACTCTGTCATCTATATGTCACTGTGTGTCCTCCTCTGTATTACTATTATACTGTCCCCATCTACATGTCACTGTGTCTCCCTCTGTAGTATTATTATTATTACTGTCCCCATGTACGTCACTGTGTCTCCCTCTGTAGTAGTATTATTATTACTGTCCCCATCTACATGTCACTGTGTGTCCTCCTCTGTATTACTATTCTACTGTCCTCATCTACATGTCACTGTGTGTCCTCCTCTGTATTACTATTCTACTGACCTCATCTACATGTCACTGTGTGTCCTCCTCTGTATTACTATTATACTGTCCCCCATCTACATGTCACTGTGTGTCCTCCTCTGTATTACTATTCTACTGTCCCCATCTACATGTCACTGTGTGTCCTCCTCTGTATTACTATTATACTGTCTCCATCTACATGTCACTGTGTGTCCTCCTCTGTATTACTATTATACTGTCTCCATCTACATGTCACTGTGTGTCCTCCTGTATTACTATTATACTGTCTCCATCTACATGTCACTGTGTGTCCTCCTCTGTATTACTATTCTACTGTCCCCATCTACATGTCACTGTGTGTCCTCCTCTGTATTACTATTATACTGTCCCCATCTACATGTCACTGTGTGTTCTCCTCTGTATTACTATTCTACTGTCCCCATCTACATGTCACTGTGTGTCCTCCTCTGTATTACTATTATACTGTCTCCATCTACATGTCACTGTGTGTCCTCCTCTGTATTACTATTATACTGTCCCCATGTACATGTCACTGTGTGTCCTCCTCTGTATTACTATTATACTCTGTCATCTATATGTCACTGTGTGTCCTCCTCTGTATTACTATTATACTGTCCCCATCTACATGTCAGTGTCTCCCTCTGTAGTATTATTATTATTACTGTCCCCATGTACGTCACTGTGTCTCCCTCTGTAGTAGTATTATTATTACTGTCCCCATCTACATGTCACTGTGTGTCCTCCTCTGTATTACTATTCTACTGTCCCCATCTACATGTCACTGTGTCCTCCTCTATATTACTATTATACTGTCCCCATCTACATGTCACTGTGTGTCCTCCTCTGTATTACTATTCTACTGTCCTCATCTACATGTCACTGTGTGTCCTCCTCTGTATTACTATTATACTGTCCCCCATCTACATGTCACTGTGTGTCCTCCTCTGTATTACTATTCTACTGTCCCCATCTATATGTCACTGTGTGTCCTCCTCTGTATTACTATTATACTGTCCTCATCTACATGTCACTGTGTGTCCTCCTCTGTATTACTATTATACTGTCCCCATCTACATGTCACTGTGTGTCCTCCTCTGTATTACTATTATACTGTCCCCATGTACATGTCACTGTGTGTCCTCCTCTGTATTACTATTATACTCTGTCATCTATATGTCACTGTGTGTCCTCCTCTGTATTACTATTATACTGTCCCCATCTACATGTCACTGTCTTCCTCTATTAAATTATACTGTCCCCATCTACATGTCACTGTCTCTTCCTCTGTATTACTATTATACTGTCTCCATCTACATGTCACTGTGTGTCCTCCTCTGTATTACTATTATACTGTCCCCATCTACATGTCACTGTGTGTCCTCCTCTGTATTACTATTATACTGTCCCCATCTACATGTCACTGTGTCCTCCTCTGTATTACTATTATACTCTGTCATCTATATGTCACTGTGTGTCCTCCTCTGTATTACTATTATACTGTCCCCATCTACATGTCACTGTCTTCCTCTATTAAATTATACTGTCCCCATCTACATGTCACTGTCTCTTCCTCTGTATTACTATTATACTGTCCCCATCTACATGTCACTGTGTGTTTCCCCCTGTATTATACTGTTCCTGTATATAATATTATCTCTATGAACATGTCACTGTGTGTCCCTTTATATAATACTGTCCCCATGTACATGTCACTGTGTGTCCTCCTTTGTATTACTATTATACTGTCCGCATCTACATGTCACTATGTCTTCCTCTATTATATTTTACTGTCCCCATCTACTTGTCCCTGTGTGTCTCCCCCTGTATTATACTGTTCCTGGTTATACAGGTTGAGTATCCCATATCCAAATATTCCAAAATACAGATTTTTTTTTTGGAGTGAGATAGTGAAACCTTTGTTTTCTGATGGCTCAATGTACAAAAAATAGTAATACAGAGGAGGACACACAGTGACATGTACATGGAGTGCTGCAGCTGGTAGGATGCGAAGAGCTTAATGAAGCTCCCCACTGCAGCTTTTCCCAGCATATAGGTAGGTGGCCTTAGCCACCGGTAACATGCCCCCCCCCAGACCGCAACGTGTTGGTCATTAGGCCTGTGGGACATGTTAGGTGGGCAGAGGGCCCGTGCCATGAATACAAGTGACTCTGGGCCCAGATCACACTTTATGTAGTGATGTTCTTTGCACAACCGGGACAGGGAGCTGATGTGCAGGGGGGAGGGGGCACATCCCCATCGGCATCACTCCTGTGGTTGTGCCCAGCACTTACAGAGGTGCTGGGCTTCCACCAAGTTCTTTTCTCAATTAATCTATTCACCTGACTGCAATTGGAAGCAACTTTTACCACCCGTGGGACACTTCGGCCCGCAGGTGGGGACAGCACTGGGCAGGCTCATTTAGGAGGGCATTGCGATAGGACAGGGCGCATTTTGCCACTTTAAAATCGGAGAGGACGCGATGCTCTGCTAAAACAGACTAGTGTGAACACTACTAAGGTAGGCAGGCAATCGCCTCAGCCCTTGTTGAGTGGCGGGGCATTAAGGCCAGTTCACTCTCTCGTATAGGTAAGGGGGGCCCCTACTGTGTGGCATATTGGGTAAAATGGGCCCTACTGTGTGGGCATAATGTGCAATACATGATCTTTTAATTAATGTTCACAAGGTAATGTCTCTGAGTATACGTCACCATGTTCCCTTGTACATATGACTGTGTGCACTCATAATAATCTACCCTTGTACAGTATGTATCACTGTGTACACCCCTACATACAGTATTTACACAATAATGTCTCCTTGTACATCTCCTCTTGATCCTTTACCCTCACAAATTAGTAAAGCTGTGTCTTCTGTGCTCATCCCAACCTTAACTAAAATCTGTAATCTCCCTCTGTCTACTGGTATCTTTCCTTTTCTGTACAAGCATGCAGTGATTACTCCCATTCTGAAAAAACAAAACTCTGACCCTAACTCTCTTAAACTACCGTCCTATCTCTCTCTCAGCTCCCATGCCCCTCCAAGTTACTTGAGAGACTTGCCTACACTCGCCTCACACACTTAACTCACACAGCCTACTGGACCCACTTCAGTCAGGATTTCGTGCCCAACACTCCACAGAGTCAGCACTGAGTAAGGTAGTGAATGATTTGGTCACTGCTAAATCTAAAGGCCATTACTCACTACTTATTCTCCTTGATCTCTCTGCTGCTTTTGACACTGTAGACCACTCTGTTCTCATACAAACACTACAATCCCTAGGTCTTCAGTACACCTTTCTTGGTTCTCATCCTACTTATCTAATCGCTCCTTCAGTGTTCGTTTCTCTGATTCCACCTCCTCTTCGCTACCTCTCTCGGAGTACCACAAGGCTCAGTCTTGGGTCCTCTGCTTCTCTGTCTATATTTCATCTCTTGGCAAACTAATCAACTCTTTCGGATTTCAGTATCATCTGTATGCGGATGATACTCAAATCTACCTATCCTCGCCAGATTTGTCACCATCTGTATTGGGCCGTGTCACAGAATGCCTTTCTGCCATTTCATCTTGGATGAAATCTCGCCATCTCAAACTTAATATTTCCTAAACAGAATTAATTATATTTCCACCGGCCAATAGTAGTTTCCAACCTGATATCTCTATCACTGTTGATAACTCAGCAATCCTCCCTACCCCACAAGCTCGCTGCCTAGGTGTCATTCTTGACTCTGAACTGTCCTTTGTTCCCCACATTCAATCTGTCTCAAGATCATGTTACATACATGTAAGAAACATATGCAAAATACGACCATATCTTACACAAGACACAGCAAAAACTCTAATCCATGCTCTCATTATCTCCCGCATTGATTATTGTAATAGTCTCCTGACCGGTCTTCCCAAACATAGGCTTTCATCACAACAATCCACTTTTAATGCAGCTGCAAGGCTAATCTTCCTTACTAGATGTTCATCGCCTGCAGATCCGCTCTCAGTCCCTCCATTGGTTACCGGTATTCTACCGTATTAAATATAAAATACTTTTATTTACATACAAGGCTATTAACCAAACTGCAGCAACATACATATTTTCACGTATTTCAAAATATCTCCCTATCCGACCTCTCCGCTCTGCACAAGATCTACGTCTCTCACCCACATGCATTACTTGTTCTCACACAAAATTACAGGACTTTGGGGGTAATTCAGAGTTGATCGCAGCAGCAAATTTGATAGCAGTTGGGCAAAACCATGTGCACTGCAGGGGAGGCAGATATAACATGTGCAGAGAGAGTTAGATTTGGGTGGGGTATTTTGTTTCTGTGCAGGGTAAATACTAGCTGCTTTATTTTTACACTGCAATTTAGATTTCCGTTTGAACACACCACACCCAAATCTAACTCTCTCTGCACGTGTTACATCTGCCCCACCTGCAGTGCACATGGTTTTGCCCAACTGCTAACAAATTTGCTGCTGCGATCAACTCTGAATTAGGCCCCTTATCCGGGCTTCACCCACTCTGTGGAATGCCCTCCCATGCACAAGAAGACTCGCCTCTAGTCTCCAAACCTTTAAACGTTTCCTGAAAACTCACTTCGTCAGACAAGCCTATTAAATACCAGACCCACCCAAATAACCTTCAGTGCTTCCCTACATATTTTGTCTGTCTTTACTCTCCCACCCTCCTGACACTTGGCCAACATTGCTGGGTGACCATATCATACAGCCCATTAAGAACCTAGCAATCTGGTGGACCATTATGCAATAGGTAGCATCTATCCTTGTGTACCAATGCCTATTTCTCTGACGTCCTAGTGGATGCTGGGAACTCCGTAAGGACCATGGGGAATAGACTGGCTCCGCAGGAGACTGTGCACTCTAAAAGAAAGATTAGGTACTATCTGGTGTGCACTGGCTCCTCCCTCTATGCCCCTCCTCCAGACCTCAATTAGAATCTGTGCCCGGCCAGAGCTGGGTGCTCCTAGTGGGCTCTCCTGAGCTTGCTAGAAAGAAAGTATTTGTTATGTTTTTTATTTTCAGTGAGATCTGCTGGCAACAGACTCACTGCTACGTGGGACTGAGGGGAGAAGCAAACCTACCTGCTTGCAGCTAGCTTGTGCTTCTTAGGCTACTGGACACCATTAGCTCCAGAGGGTTCGAACACAGGGCCTGACCTCGATCGTCCGTTCCCGTAGCCGCGCCGCCGTCCCCCTTGCAGAGCCAGAAGACAGAAGAACAGATGAAATCGGCGGCAGAAGACTCCTGTCTTCATTAAGGTAGCGCACAGCACTGCAGCTGTGCGCCATTGCTCCCACAGCACACCACACACTCCGGTCACTGTAGGGTGCAGGGCGCTGGGGGGGGGGGGGGGGGGGCGGGCGCCCTGGGCAGCAATTATAATACCCTTTGGAACAATTTACACACATAATACAGTCTAGCACTGTATATGTGTGCGAACCCCCGCCATTAAGTCACACAAAACGCGGGACAGAAGCCCGCCGCTGAGGGGGCGGGGCCTTCTTCCTCAGCACACCAGCGCCATTTTCCCTTCACAGCTCCGCTGGAAGCACGCTCCCCAGGCTCTCCCCTGCAGTATCCAGGTACAAGACGGGTTAAAAAGAGAGGGGGGGGCACATAAATTTAGGCGCAAATCGATACAAACAAGCAGCTATTGGGAAAATCACTTATTAGCAGCGTAAATCCCTGTGTTATATAGCGCTGTGGTGTGTGCTGGCATACTCTCTCTCTGTCTCCCCAAAGGACTTTGTGGGGTCCTGTCCTCAGTCTGAGCATTCCCTGTGTGTGTGCGGTGTGTCGGTATGGCTGTGTTGACATGTTTGATGATGAGGGTTACGTGGAGGCGGAGCAGGGACAGATACATGTGGTGTCGCCCCCGACGGGGCCGACACCTGATTGGATGGATATGTGGAAGGTCTTAACCGACAGTGTCAACTCCTTACATAAAAGGTTTGATGACGCAGCAGCCTTGGGACAGCCGGGGTCTCAGCCCGCGCCTGCCCAGGCGCTCGGAAGCCGTCGGGGGCTCATAAACGCCCGCAAGCTCTGATGGTAGACACAGATGTCGACACAGAGTCTGACTCCAGTGTAGATGAGGATGAGACAAATGTACAGTCTACAAAAGCCATCCGATGCATGATTACTGCAATGAAAGATGTATTGCACATTTCTGATATTAACCCGGTTACCACCAAAAGGGGTATTATGTTTGGGGAGAAAAAGCAGCCAGTGACTTTTCCCCCATCTGATGAATTAAATGATTTGTGTGAAGAAGCGTGGAGTTCCCCTGATAAGAAACTAGTGATTTCTAAGAGGTTACTGATGGCGTACCCTTTCCCGCCAACGGATAGGTTACGTAGGGTGGACAAGGCGCTAACACGCTTATCTAAAAAGGTGGCACTGCCGTCTCAGGATACGGCCGCCCTAAAGGATCCTGCGGATAGAACGCAGGAAGCTATCCTGAAGTCTGTGTATACACACTCTGGTACTCTACTGAGACCTGCTATTGCTTCAGCCTGGATGTGTAGTGCTGCAGCAGCATGGACTGATACCCTGTCAGACAACATTGATTCCCTCGACAGGGATACTATTTTGCTAACCATAGAACATATAAAAGACGTCGTCTTATATATGCGGGATGCACAGAGGGACATTTGCCTGCTGGCATCTAGAATTAATGCAATGTCCATTTCTGCCAGGAGAGTATTATGGACTCGGCAGTGGACAGGTGATGCTGATTCTAAAAAACACATGGAGGTTTTGCCTTATAAGGGTGAGGAACTATTTGGGGACGGTCTCTCGGACCTCGTATCCACAGCAACTGCTGGGAAGTCGACTTTTTTGCCTCAGGTTACCTCACAGCCTAAGAAAGCACCGTATTATCAAATGCAGTCCTTTCGGCCTCAGAAAGGCAAGCGGGTCAGAGGAGCATCCTTTCTGGCCAGAGGCAAGGGTAGAAGAAAGAAGCTGCACCAGGCAGCCAGTTCCCAGGAACAAAAATCCTCCCCTGCTTCCACGAAGTCCACCGCATGACGTTGGGGCTCCACAGGCGGAGCCAGGTGCGGTGGGGGCGCGTCTCCGAAACTTCAGCAACCAGTGGGTTCGCTCACAAGTGGATCTATAGGCTGTACAAATTGTATCTCAGGGATACAAGCTGGAGTTCGAGGCGACTCCCCCTCGTCGTTACCTCAAATCAGCCTTGCCAGCTGCTTCCAGGGAAAGGGAGGTAGTACTGGCGGCAATTCACAAGCTGTACCTCCAGCAGGTGATAATCAAGGTCCCCCTCCTTCAACAAGGCAGGGGTTACTATTCCACAATATTTGTGGTACCGAAACCGGACGGTTCGGTGAGACCCATCCTGAATTTAAAATCCTTGAACACTTATATAAAGAAGTTCAAGTTCAAAATGGAATCGCTCAGTGCGGTTATTGCAAGCCTGGAAGAGGGGGATTTTATGGTGTCGCTGGACATCAAGGATGCTTACTTGCATGTCCCCATTTTCCCACCTCACCAGGAGTACCTCAGGTTTGTGGTACAGAACTGTCATTACCAATTCCAGACGTTGCCGTTTGGTCTCTCCACGGCTCCGAGAATATTTACCAAGGTAATGGCCGAAATGATAATACTCCTTCGAAGAAAGGGAGTTATAATTATCCCGTACTTGGACGATCTCCTCATAAAGGCGAGGTCCAAAGAGCAGTTGTTGGTCAGCGTAGCACTCTCTCAGGAAGTGTTGCAACAGCACGGCTGGATTCTGAATATCCCAAAGTCACAGCTGATCCCTACGACGCGTCTGCTTTTCCTGGGAATGATTCTGGACACGGAACAGAAGAAGGTGTTTCTCCCGGAAGAGAAGGCCCAGGAATTGTCATCTCTGGTCAGGGACCTCCTGAAACCAAAACAGGCGTCTGTGCATCACTGCACGCGAGTCCTGGGAAAGATGGTGGCTTCTTACGAAGCAATTCCCTTCGGCAGGTTCCATGCAAGGATCTTTCAGTGGGATCTGTTGGACAAATGGTCCGGATCGCATCTTCAGATGCATCGGTTGATCACCCTGTCCCCAAGGGCCAGGGTGTCTCTGCTGTGGTGGCTGCAGAGTGCTCATCTTCTCGAGGGACGCAGGTTCGGCATACAGGACTGGATACTGGTGACCACGGATGCAAGCCTCCGAGGATGGGGGGCAGTCACTCAGGGAAAAACTTCCAAGGACAGTGGTCAAGTCTGGAGACTTCTCTACACATAAATATATTGGAACTAAGGGCCATCTACAACGCCCTGAGTCAAGCAGAGCCCCTGCTTCAAAACCAATCTGTACTGATTCAGTCAGACAACATCACGGCGGTCGCCCATGTAAACCGCCAGGGCGGCACAAGAAGCAGGATGGCAATGGCAGAAGCCACAAGGGTTCTTCGATGGGCGGAGAATCACGTGCTAGCACTGTCAGCAGTGTTCATTCCGTGAGTGGACAACTGGGAAGCAGACTTCCTCAGCAGGCACGACCTCCACCCGGGAGAGTGGGGACTTCATCAAGAAGTCTTCACACAGATTGTAAACCATTGGGAACTGCCACATGTGGACATGATGGCGTCCCGCCTCAACAAAAAGCTAAAAAAATATTGCGCCAGGTCACGGGACCCTCAGGCGATAGCTGTGGACGCACTAGTGACACCGTGGGTGTACCAGTCGGTTTATGTGTTCCCTCCTCTTCCTCTCATACCCAAGGTACTGAGGATAGTAAGAAAGAGAGGAGTAAGAACTATACTCATCGTTCCGGATTGGCCAAGAAGAACTTGGTACCCAGAACTACAAGAAATGATCTCGGAGGACCCATGGCCTCTGCCTCTCAGACAGGACCTGTTACAGCAGGGGCCCTGTCTGTTCCAAGACTTACCGCGGCTGCGTTTGACGGCATGGCGGTTGAACGCCGGATCCTAGCGGAAAAGGGCATTCCGGATGAAGTTATTCCTACGCTGATAAAGGCTAGGAAAGACGTGGCAGCAAAACATTATCACTGTATATGGCGAAAATATGTTGCTTGGTGTGAGGCCAGGAAGGCCCCTACAGAGGAATTCCAGCTGGGTCGATTCCTGCACTTCCTATAGTCAGGAGTGACTATGGGCCTGAAATTAGGATCCATAAAGGTCCAGATTTCGGCCCTATCTATTTTCTTTCAAAAAGAACTGGCTTCACTGCCTGAAGTTCAGACGTTTGTTAAGGGAGTGCTGCATATTCAGCCCCCTTTTGTGCCTCCAGTGGCACCTTGGGATCTTAACGTTGTGTTGGATTTCCTGAAATCACACTGGTTTGAGCCACTTAAGACCGTGGAGCTAAAGTATCTCACGTGGAAGGTGGTCAGGCTGTTGGCCTTGGCTTCAGCTAGGCGTGTGTTAGAATTGGCGGCTTTGTCATGTAAAAGCCCGTATCTGATCTTCCATATGGACAGGGCAGAATTGAGGACTCGTCCCCAATTTCTCCCAAAGGTGGTATCTGCGTTTCATTTGAACCAACCTATTGTGGTGCCTGCGGCTACTCGGGACTTGGAGGCTTCCAAGTTGCTGGACGTAGTCAGGGCTTTGAAAATCTATGTAGCCAGGACGGCTGGAGTCAGGAAAACTGACTCGCTGTTTATCCTGCATGCACCCAACAAACTGGGTGCTCCGGCTTCAAAGCAAACTATTGCGCGCTGGATCTGTAGCACGATTCAGCAAGCTCATGCTGCGGCAGGGTTACCGCATCCTAAATCGGTAAAAGCCCATTCCACAAGGAAGGTGGGCTCTTCTTGGGCGGCTGCCCGAGGGGTCTCGGCTTTGCAGCTTTGCCGAGCTGCTACTTGGTCGGGTTCAAACACATTTGCTAAGTTCTACAAGTTTGATACCCTGGCTGAGGAGGACCTTGCCTTTGCTCATTCGGTGCTGCAGAGTCATCCGCACTCTCCCGCCCGTTTCGGAGCTTTTGTATAATCCCCATGGTCCTTACGGAGTTCCCAGCATCCACTAGGACGTCAGAGAAAATAAGAATTTACTCACCGGTAATTCTATTTCTCGTAGTCCGTAGTGGATGCTGGGCGCCCGTCCCAAGTGCGGACTCTCTGCAATACATGTATATAGTTATTGCTTAACTAAAGGGTTATTGTTATGAGCCATCTGTTACTGAGTCTCAGTTGTTCATACTGTTAACTGGGTGTAGTTATCACAAGTTGTACGGTGTGATTGGTGTGGCTGGTATGAGTCTTACCCTGGATTCCAAATCCTTTCCTTGTTGTGTCAGCTCTTCCGGGCACAGTTTCCTTAACTGAGGTCTGGAGGAGGGGCATAGAGGGAGGAGCCAGTACACAACAGATAGTACCTAATCTTTCTTTTAGAGTGCCCAGTCTCCTGCGGAGCCCGTCTATTCCCCATGGTCCTTACGGAGTTCCCAGCATCCACTACGGACTACGAGAAATAGAATTACCGATGAGTAAATTCTTATTTTCTCTAACGTTCTAGTAAATGCTGGGGACTCCGCAAGGACCATGGGGATAGGCGGGCTCCGCAGGAGACATGGGCACTTTAAGAAAGAATTTAGGTTCTGGTGTGCACTGGCTCCTCCCTCTATGCCCCTCCTCCAGACCTCAGTTTGATACTGTGCCCAGATGAGCTGGGTGCTTTTCAGTGAGCTCTCCTGAGGTTGCTGAGAGAAAGTATTTTGTTAGGTTTTTTATTTTCAGGGAGCTCTGCTGGCAACAGACTCCCTGCATCGTGGGACTGAGGGGAGAGAAGCAGCCCTACTCTCTGAAGTTAGGTCCTGCTTCTTAGGCTACTGGACACCATTAGCTCCAGAGAGATCGTACTCAGGATCTCACCCTCGCCGTCCGATCCCAGAGCCGCGCCGCCGTCCCCCTCGCAGAGCCGGAAGACAGAAGCCGGGTGAGTATGAGAAGCAAAGAAGACTTCACAGGCGGCAGAAGACTCCGTTCTTCACTGAATGCTATGTCAATTTCTGCCAGAAGGGTCCTGTGGACTCTGCAATGGACAGGTGATGCCGACTCAAAAAGGCTTATGGAGGTTTTACCTTACAAGGGTGAGGAATTGTTTGGGGAGGGTCTCTCGGACCTGGTCTCCACAGCTACTGCTGGAAAGTCAAATTTTTTGCCATATGTTCCTCACAGCCTAAGAGAGCACCGTATTATCAAATGCAGTCCTTTCGATCACAGAAAAATAAGAAAGTAAGAGGTGCGTCCTTTCTTGCCAGAGGCAGGGGCAGAGGAAAGAAGCTGCACAAAACAGCTAGTTCCCAGGAACAGAAGTCCTCCCCGGCCTCTACAAAATCCACCGCATGACGCTGGGGCTCCACAGGCGGAGCTAGGCCCGGTGGGGGCACGTCTTCGAAATTTCAGCCACAAGTGGGTTCACTCCCAGTTGGATCCCTGGGCGATAGATATTGTGTCTCAGGGATACAAGCTGGAATTCGAGGAGATGCCCCCTCACCGATACCTCAAATCGGCCCTGCCAGCTTCCCCCCACGAGAGGGAAATAGTGTTAACTGCAATTCACAAATTGTATCTTCAACAGGTGGTGGTCAAGGTTCCCCTCCTTCAACAAGGAAGGGGTTATTATTCGACCATGTTTGTAGTCCCGAAACCGGACGGTTCGGTCAGACCCATATTGAATTTAAAATCCCTGAACATATACCTGAAAAGGTTCAAGATGGATTGGCTGAGAGTGGTCATCGCAAGCCTGGAAGGGGGGGATTTTATGGTGTCTCTGGACATAAAGGATGCATACCTTCATGTCCCCATTTATCCACCTCATCAGGCGTACCTCAGATTTGTGGTACAGGATTGTCATTACCAATTTCAGACGTTGCCGTTTGGTCTCTCCACGGCACCGAGAAAATTTACCAAGGTAATGGCGGAAATGATGGTACTCCTGCGGAAGCAAGGAGTCACAATTATCCCATACTTGGACGATCTCCTCATAAAAGCGAGATCAAGAGAGCAGTTGCTGATCAGCGTAGCACTTTCTCTGGAAGTGTTACGGCAACACGGCTGGATTCTGAATATTCCAAAGTCGCAGTTGGTCCCTATGACTCGTCTGCCTTTCCTGGGCATGATTCTGGACACAGACCAGAAAAGGGTTTATCTCCCGATAGAGAAAGCTCAGGAACTCATGACACCGGTCAGGAACCTATTAAAGCCAAAACAGGTGTCAGTGCATCACTGCACTCGTGTCCTGGGAAAGATGGTGGCATCATACGAGGCTATTCCCTTCGGCAGGTTCCATGCGAGGACTTTTCAATGGGACTTACTGGACAAGTGGTCCGGATCACATCTTCAGATGCATCGGTTAATCACCCTATCCCCCAGGGCCAGGGTGTCACTCCTGTGGTGGCTTCTCGAGGGCCGCAGATTCTGCATTCAGGACTGGGTCCTGGTGACCACGGACGCAAGCCTCCGAGGTTGTGGTGCAGTCACACAGGGAAGAAATTTCCAAGGTCTGTGGTCAAGTCAAGAGACTTGCCTTCACATCAACATCCTGGAACTAAGGGCCATATACAACGCCCTACGTCAAGCGGAGACCCTTCTTCGCGACCAACCGGTTCTGATTCAGTCAGACAACATCACCGCAGTGGCTCATGTTAAACGACAAGGCGGCACAAGGAGCAGAGCGGCGATGGCGGAAGCCACCAGAATTCTTCGCTGGGCGGAGAATCACGTAAGCGCACTGTCAGCAGTGTTCATCCCGGGAGTGGACAACTGGGAAGCAGACGTCCTCAGCAGACACGACCCCCACTCGGGAGAGTGGGGACTTCATCATGAAGTCTTCGCACAGATTACAAGTCGGTGGGAACTGCCACAGGTGGACATGATGGCATCCCGCCTCAACAAAAAGCTACAGAGGTATTGCGCCAGGTCAAGAGACTCTCAGGCGATAGCTGTAGACGCCCTGGTGACACCGTGGGTGTTCCAGTCGGTCTATGTATTTCCTCCTCTTCCTCTCATACCCAAGGTGCTGAGGATAATAAGAAAAAGAGGAGTGAGAACAATACTCATTGTTCCAGATTGGCCACGAAGGACTTGGTATCCAGATCTGCAAGAAATGCTCACAGAGGACCCGTGGCCTCTTCCTCTAAGACGGGACTTGTTGCAACAGGGGCCCTGTCTGTTCCAAGACTTACCGTCACTGCATTTGACGGCATGGCGGTTGAACGCCGGATCCTAGCAGAGAAAGGCATTCTGGATGAGGTCATTCCTACGCTGATAAAGGCTAGGAAGGACGTGACAGCTCAACATTATAACCGTATATGGCGAAAATATGTTGCTTGGTGTGAGGCCAGGAATGCTCCTACGGAGGAATTCCAGCTGGGCCGTTTCCTTCACTTCCTACAGTCCGGAGTGAATTTGTGCCTAAAATTGGGTTCCATTAAGGTCCAGATTTCGGCCCTATCCATTTTCTTTCAAAAGGAGTTGGCTTCTCTACCTGAAGTTCAGACGTTTGTAAAGGGAGTGCTGCATATTCAGCCCCCTTTCTCTAACGTCCTAGTGGATCCTAGGGACTCCGTAAGGACCATGGGGAATAGACGGGCTCCGCAGGAGACTGGGCACTCTAAGAAAGATTTAGTACTACTGGTGTGCACTGGCTCCTCCCTCTATGCCCCTCCTCCAGACCTCAGTTAGAATCTGTGCCCGGACAGAGCCGGGTGCATTTTAGTGAGCTCTCCTGAGCTTGCTAATAAGAAAGTATTTTAGTTAGGTTTTTTATTTTCAGAGAGCTTCTGCTGGCAGCAGACTCTCTGCTACGTGGGACTGAGGGGAGAGAAGCAAACCTACTAACTGCGGCTAGGTTGCGCTTCTTAGGCTACTGGACACCATTAGCTCCAGAGGGATCGAACACAGGAACCTAACCTTGGTTGTCCGTTTACCCGGAGCCGCGCCGCCGTCCCCCTCGCAGAGCCAGAAGACAGAAGCCGGCGGGTTGAAGCAAGAAGACGTCAAAATCGGCGGCAGAAGACTCCTGTCTTCATATGAGGTAGCGCACAGCACTGCAGCTGTGCGCCATTGCGCCCACACTAACCCACATACTCCGGTCACTGTAGGGTGCAGGGCGCAGGGGGGGCGCCCTGGGCAGCAATTGATTACCTCCTAGCAAAAAAGCAGCATATATACAGCTGGGCACTGTATTATGCATGAGCCCCCGCCATTAATTTTACACAAAATCGCGGGACAGAAGCCCGCCGCTGAGGGGGCGGGGCCTTCTTTCTCGGCACTCACCAGCGCCATTTTCTCTCCACAGCTCCGCTGAGAGGAAGCTCCCCAGGCTCTCCCCTGCAGACTCACGGTAGAAAGAGGGTAAAAAGAGAGGGGGGGCACATACATTTAGCTCTTTAATCATATATACAGCAGCTACTGGGTAAACACTAAGTAACTGTGTGATTCCTGGGTCATATAGCGCTGGGGTGTGTGCTGGCATACTCTCTCTCTGTCTCTCCAAAAGGCCTTGTGGGGGTCCTGTCCTCATATAGAGCATCCCCTGTGTGTGTGGTGTCGGTACGCGTGTGTCGACATGTTTGACGAGGAGGGCTATGTGGAGGCAGAGCAGGTGCAGATGAATGACGTGTCTGCCGACGGCGCCGACACCTGATTGGATGGATATGTGGAAGGTGTTAAATGATAATGTAAACTCCTTGCATAAAAGGTTGGATAAAGCTGATGCCTTGGGACAGTCGGGGTCTCAGCCCATGCCTGATCCTACAGCGCAGAGGCCGTCAGGGTCTTAGAAGCGCCCACTATCCAAAATTGTTGACACAGATATCGACACGGATTCTGACTCCAGTGTCGATGACGATGATGCAAAATTGCAGCCTAAAATGGCTAAAGCCATCCGCTACATGATTATAGCAATGAAGGATGTATTGCACATATCAGAGGTAAACCGTGTCCCTGACAAGAGGGTTTATATGTATGGGGAGAAAAAGCAAGAGGTGACTTTTCCACCTTCACATGAGTTAAATGAGTTATGTGAAAAAGCGTGGGATTCCCCCGATAGGAAAGTGCTGATTTCCAAAAGGTTACTTATGGCGTACCCTTTCCCGCCAACGGACAGGATGCGCTGGGAATCCTCCCCTAGGGTAGATAAAGCTCTGACACGTAAAGATAAAGGTGGCCCTGCCGTCACAGGATACGGCCTCCCTAAAGGATCCTGCCGATAGGAACGTATCCTGAAGTCTGTTTATACACATTCAGGTACTCTACTGAGGCCGGCAATTGCGTCGGCCTGGATGTGTAGTGCTGTAGCAACATGGACAGATAATCTGTCTGAGGAACTGGATACCTTAGACAAGGATACCATTTTACTGACCCTTGGGCATATAAAAGACGCTGTCCTATATATGAGGGATGCCCAGAGGGACATTTGCCTACTGGGCTCTAGAATAAATGCAATGTCAATTTCTGCCAGAAGGGTCCTGTGGACTCGGCAATGGACAGGTGATGCCGACTCCAAAAAGCACATGGAGGTTTTACCTTACACGGGTGAGGAATTGTTTGGGGACGGTCTCTCGGACCTAGTTTCCACAGCTACAGCTGGGAAGTCAAATTTTTTGCCATATATTCCCTCACAGCCTAAGAAAGCACCGTATTACCAAATGCAGTCCTTTCGTTCACAAAGAAGCAAGAAAGTCAGAGGTGCATCCTTTCTTGCCAGAGGCAGGGGTAGAGGAAAGAAGCTGCACCATACAGCTAGTTCCCAGGAACAGAAGTCCTCCCCGGCTTCCACTAAATCCACCGCATGACGCTGGGGCTCCACAGGTGGAGCCAGGAGCGGTGGGGGCGCGTCTCCGAAATTTCAGCCACCAGTGGGTTTGCTCACAGGTGGATCCCTATACAGATTGTGTCTCAGGGATACAAGCTGGAATTCGAAGTGATGCCCCCTCACCGTTACCTCAAATCGGCCCTGCCAGCTTCCCCCATGGAAAGGGAAGTAGTGTTAGCGGCAATTCACAAGTTATATCTCCAGCAGGTGGTGGTAAAGGTTCCCCTCCTTCAACAGGGAAGGGGATACTATTCCACAATGTTTGTGGTACCGAAACCGGACGGTTCGGTCAGACCCATATTGAATTTAAAGTCCCTGAACATTTATCTGAAAAGATTCAAGTTCAAAATGGAATCGCTCAGAGCGGTCATTGCAAGCCTGGAAGAGGGGGATTTTTTGGTGTCTCTGGACATCAAGGATGCTTACTTGCATGTCCCCAATTATCCACCTCATCAGGAGTACCTCAGATTTGTGGTACAGGACTGTCATTACCAATTCCAGACGTTGCCGTTTGGGCTCTCCACGGCACCGAGAATATTTACCAAGGTAATGGCAGAAATGATGGTGATCCTGAGAAAGCAAGGAGTCAGTTCTCCCATACCTGGACGATCTCCTCATAAAGGCGAGGTCCAGAGAGCAGTTGCTGATCAGCGTAGCACACTCTCAGGAAGTGTTGCAGCAGCATGGCTGGATTCTGAATATCCCAAAGTCACAGCTGATTCCTACGACGCTTCTGCCCTTTCTGGGCATGATTCTGGACACAGACCAGAAGAAGGTGTTTCTCCCGGCGGAGAAGGCTCAGGAGCTCGTGACTCTAGTCAGAGACCTCTTAAAACCGAAACAGGTGTCGGTGCATCACTGCACGCGAGTCCTGGGAAAGATGGTGGCATCGTACGAAGCCATTCCCTTCGGCAGGTTCCATGCGAGGATCTTTCAGTGGGATCTGTTGGACAAGTGGTCCGGATCGCATCTTCAGATGCATCGGCTGATCACCCTGTCCCCGAGGGCCAGGGTGTCTCTTCTGTGGTGGCTGCAGAGTGCTCACCTTCTCGAGGGCCGCAGGTTCGGCATACAGCACTGGGTCCTGGTGACCACGGATGCGAGCCTCCGAGGATGGGGGGGCAGTCACTCAGGGAAGAAACTTCCAAGGGTTGTGGTCAAGTCAGGAGGCTTGTCTGCCCATAAATATCCTGGAACTAAGGGCCATATACAACGCCCTGAGTCAAGCGGAGCCTCTGCTTCGAAACCAACCGGTGCTGATTCAGTCAGACAACATCACCGCAGTGGCTCATGTAAACCGCCAGGGCGGCACAAGAAGCAGAGTGGCGATGGCGGAAGCCACCAGGATTCTTCGTTGGGCGGAGAATCACGTGCAAGCACGGTCAGCAGTGTTCATTCCGGGAGTGGACAACTGGGAAGCAGACTTCCTCAGCAGGCACGACCTCCACCCGGGAGAGTGGGGACTTCATCACGAAGTCTTCACTCCGATTACAAATCGATGGGAACTGCCACAGGTGGACATGATGGCATCCCGTCTCAACAAAAAGCTACAAAGGTATTGCGCCAGGTCAAGAGACCCTCAGGCGATAGCGTGGACGCACTAGTAACACCGTGGGTGTTCCAGTCGGTCTATGTGTTTCCTCCTCTTCCTCTCATACCCAAGGTGCTGAGAATCGTAAGAAAAAGAGGAGTGAGAACAATACTCATTGTTCCGGATTGGCTAAGAAGGACTTGGTACCCGGAACTGCAAGAAATGCTCACAGAGGACCCTTGGCCTCTGCCTCTTAGACAGGACCTGTTGCAACAGGGGCCCTGTCTGTTCCAAGACTTACCGTGGCTGCGTTTGACGGCATGGCGGTTGAACGCAGGATCCTAGCGGAAAAAGGCATTCCGGATGAAGTTATTCCTAAGCTGATAAAGGCTAGGAAGGACGTGACAGCAAAACACTATCACCGTATATGGCGAAAATATGTGGCCTGGTGTGAGGCCAGGAAGTCCCCTACAGAGGAATTCCAGCTGGGCCGGTTCCTGCACTTCCTACAGTCTGGAGTGACTATGGGCTTGAAGTTGGGGTCATAAAGGTCCAGATTTCGGCCCTATCCATTATCTTTCAAAAGGAACTGGCTTCTCTTCCTGAAGTTCAGACGTTTGTTAAGGGAGTGCTGCATATTCAGCCCCCTTTTGTGCCACCAGTGGCACCTTGGG
Organism: Pseudophryne corroboree; assembly: GCF_028390025.1. NCBI lineage: Eukaryota > Metazoa > Chordata > Amphibia > Anura > Myobatrachidae > Pseudophryne > Pseudophryne corroboree. The sequence goes on along the minus strand of NC_086445.1, from coordinate 96,209,865 downwards.
ATCTCAACGTGGTGTTGGGTTTCCTGAAATCCCACTGGTTTGAGCCACTTAAGACCGTGGAGCTAAAGTATCTCACGTGGAAGGTGGTCATGCTATTGGCCTTAGCTTCGGCTAGGCTTGTGTCAGAATTGGCGGCTTTGTCATGTAAAAGCCCCTATCTGGTTTTCCATAGGGACAGGGCAGAATTACGGACTCGTCCGCAATTTCTGCCGAAGGTGGTGTCATCTTTTCATTTGAACCAACCTATTGTGGTGCCTGCGGCTACTCGTGACTTGGAGGACTCCAAGTTGCTTGATGTAGTCAGGGCTTTGAAGATCTATGTAGCCAGGACGGCTGGAGTCAGGAAGACTGACTCGCTGTTTATCCTGTATGCATCCAACAAGCTGGGTGCTCTTGCTTCAAAGCAAACCATTGCTCGCTGGATCTGTAACACGATTCAGCAGGCTCATTCTGTGGCTGGATTGCCGCATCCAAAATCAGTGAAAGCCCATTCCACAAGGAAAGTGGGCTCTTCTTGGGCGGCTGCCCGAGGGGTCTCTGCATTACAGCTTTGCCGAGCGGCTACTTGGTCAAGTTCAAACACTTTTGCAAAGTTCTACAAGTTTGATACCCTGGCTGAGGAGGACCTTGTGTTTGCTCAATCGGTGCTGCAGAGTCATCCACACTCTCCCGCCCGTTTGGGAGCTTTGGTATAATCCCCATGGTCCTTACGGAGTCCCCACCATCCACTAGGACGTTAGAGAAAATAAGATTTTACTTACCGGTAAATTATTTCTCGTAGTCCGTAGTGGATGCTGGGCGCCCGTCCCAAGTGCGGACTTCTTCTGCAATACTTGTGTATAGTTATTGCTTCAATAAGGGTTAAGTTATGGTTGCATCAGGGTTTGACCTGATGCTCTGTTATTTGTCATACTGTTAACTGGTTGTTATCACATGTTATACGGTGTGATTGGTGTGGGCTGGTATGAATCTTGCCCTGGATTGCCAAAATCCTTTCCTTGTACTGTCAGCTCTTCTGGGCACAGTTTCTCTAACTGAGGTCTGGAGGAGGGGCATAAAGGGAGGAGCCAGTGCACACCAGAACCTAAATTCTTTCTTAAAGTGCCCATGTCTCCTACGGAGCCCGTCTATTCCCCATTGTCCTTACGGAGTCCCCAGCATCCACTACGGACTACGAGAAATAGATTTACCGGTAAGTAAAATCTTAATTCTCTGACGTCCTAGTGGATGCTGGGAACTCCGTAAGGACCATGGGGAATAGACGGGCTCCGCAGGAGACTGGGCACTCTAAAAGAAATATTAGGTACTATCTGGTGTGCACTGGCTCCTCCCTCTATGCCCCTCCTCCAGACCTCAGTTAGAATCTGTGCCCGGCCAGAGCTGGATGCACCTAGTGGGCTCTCCTGAGCTTGCTAGAAAAGAAAGTATTTGTTAGGTTTTTTATTTTCAGTGAGATCTGCTGGCAACAGACTCACTGTTACGTGGGACTGAGGGGAGAGAAGCAAACCTACCTGCGTACAGCTAGCTTGTGCTTCTTAGGCTACTGGACACCATTAGCTCCAGAGGGTTCGAACACAGGGCCAGACCTCGATCGTCCGTTCCCGGAGCCGCGCCGCCGTCCCCCTTGCAGAGCCAGAAGACAGAAGAGAAGGAGATGAAATCGGCGGCAGAAGACTCCGGTCTTCATTAAGGTAGCGCACAGCACTGCAGCTGTGCGCCATTGCTCCCACTGCACACCACACACTCCGGTCACTGTCGGGTGCAGGGCGCTGGGGGGGGGGGGGGGGGAGAGCGAGCCCTGGGCAGCAATAAAATACATTTTGGCATAAAAATACACATAATACAGTCTGTGACTGTATATGTGTAAAACCCCCGCCATTTTTCAGTCAGAAACTGCAGGGAGAAGCCCGCCGCTGAGGGGGCGGGGCCTTCTTCCTCAGCACACCAGCGCCATTTTTCCTTCACAGTTCCGCTGGAAGCAGCTCCCCAGGCTCTCCCCTGCAGTATTCCTGATACAAGAAGGGTAAAAAAGAGAGGGGGGGCACATAAATTTAGGCGCAAATAATATATATATTAAGCAGCTATTGGGAAAACTCACTCATTATAGTGAAAATCCCTGTGTTATATAGCGCTGTGGTGTGTGCTGGCATACTCTCTCTCTGTCTCCCCAAAGGACTTTGTGGGGTCCTGTCCTCAGTCAGAGCATTCCCTGTGTGTGTGCGGTGTGTCGGTACGGCTGTGTCGACATGTTTGATGAGGAGGGTTACGTGGAGGCGGAGCAAGGGCAGATAAGTGTGGTGTCGCCCCCGACGGGGCCGACACCGGATTGGATGGATATGTGGAAGGTCTTAACAGACAGTGTCAACGCCTTACATAAAAGGTTCGATGACGCAGCAGCCTTGGGACAGCCGGGATCTCAACCCGCGCCTGCCCAGGCGTCTCAGAGGCCATCAGGGGCTCATAAACGCCCGCTAGCTTAGATGGTAGACACAGATGTCGACACGGAGTCTGACTCCAGTGTTGATGAGGATGAGACAAATGCACAGTCTACTAAAGCCATCCGATGCATGATTACTGCAATGAAAAATGTGTTGCACATTTCTGATATTAACCCGGTTACTACCAAGAAGGGTATTATATTTGGGGAGAAAAAGCAGCCAGTGACTTTTCCCCCATCCGATGAATTATGTGAGGAAGCGTGGAGTTCCCCCGATAAGAAACTAGTGATTTCTAAGAGGTTACTGATGGTGTACCCTTTCCCGCCAACGGATAGGTTACGTTGGGAAACATCCCCTAGGGTGGACAAAGCGCTCACACGCTTATCAAAAAAGGTGGCACTGCCGTCTCAGGATACGGCCGCCTTAAAGGAGCCTGCGGATAGAAAGCAGGAAGCTATCCTGAAGTCTGTGTATACACACTCAGGTACTATACTGAGACCTGATATTGCTTCAGCATGGATGTGTAGTGCTGCAGCCGCATGGTCTGATACCCTGTCAGACAACATTGATTCCCTTGACAGGGATACTATTTTGCTAACCATAGAACATATAAAAGACGTTGTCTTATATATGCGGGATGCACAGAGGGACATTTGCCTGCTGGCATCTAGAATTAATGCAATGTCCATTTCTGCCAGGAGAGTATTATGGACTCGGCAGTGGACAGGTGATGCTGATTCTAAAAGACACATGGAGGTTTTGCCTTATAAGGGTGAGGAATTGTTTGGGGACGGTCTCTCGGACCTCGTATCCACGGCAACAGCCGGGAAGTCAACTTTTTTACCTCAGGTTCCCTCACAGCCTAAGAAAGCACCGTATTATCATTTACAGTCCTTTCGGCCTCAGAAAGGCAAGCGGATCAGAGGCGCATCCTTTCTACCCAGAGGCAGGGGTAGAGGAAAGAAGCTGCACCAGGCAGCCAGTTCCCAGGAACAAAAATCCTCCCCCGCTTCCTCTAAGTCCACCGCATGACGCTGGGGCTACACAGGCGGAGCCGGGTGCGGTGGGGGCGCGTCTCCGAAACTTCAGCAACCAGTGGGTTCGCTCACAAGTGGATCTCTGGGCTATTCAAATTGTATCTCAGGGATACAAGCTGGAGTTCGAGGCGACTCCCCCTCGCCGTTAAATCAAATCAGCCTTGCCAGCTGCTCCCAGGGAAAGGGAGGTAGTACTGGCGGCAATTCACAAGCTGTACCTCCAGCAGGTGATAATCAAGGTTCCCCTCCTTCAACAGGGACGGGGTTACTATTCTACAATGTTTGTGGTACCGAAACCAGACTGTTCGGTGAGACCCATTCTAAATTTAAAATCCTTGAACACTTATATAAGGAAGTTCAAGTTCAAAATGGAATCGCTCAGGGCGGTTATTGCAAGCCTGGAAGAGGGGGATTTTATGGTGTCGCTGGACATCAAGGTTGCTTACTTGCATGTCCCCGTTTACCCACCTCACCAGGAGTACCTCAGGTTTGTGGTACAGGATTGTCATTACCAATTCCAGACGTTGCCGTTTGGTCTGTCCACGGCACCGAGAGTATTTACCAAGGTAATGGCCGAAATGATGATACTCCTTCGGAAGAAGGGAGTTATAATTATCCCGTACTTGGACGATCTCCTTATAAAGGCGAGGTCCAGAGAGCAGTTGTTAGTCAGCGTAGCACTTTCTCGGGAAGTGTTGCTACAGCACGGCTGGATTCTGAATATCCCAAAGTCGCAGCTGATTCCTGCGACGCGTCTGCTCTTCCTGGGCATGATTCTGGACACAGAACAGAAGAAGGTGTTTCTCACGGTGGAGAAGGCCCAGGAATTGTCATCTCTGGTCAGGGACCTCCTGAAACCAAAACAGGTGTCGGTGCATCACTGCACGCGAGTCCTGGGAAAGATGGTGGCTTCTTACGAAGCAATTCCCTTCGGCAGGTTCCATGCAAGGATCTTTCAGTGGGATCTGTTAGACAAATGGTCCGGATCTCATCTTCAGATGCATCGGTTGATCACCCTGTCCCCAAGGGCCAGGGTGTCTCTGCTGTGGTGGCTGCAGAGTGCTCATCTTCTCGAGGGCCGCAGATTCGGCATACAGGACTGGGTCCTGGTGACCACGGACGCAAGCCTCCGAGGATGGGGGGCAGTCACTCAGGGAAGGAACTTCCAGGGACTGTGGTCAAGTCAGGAGACTTCACTACACATAAATATATTGGAACTAAGGGCCATTTACAACGCCCTGAGTCAAGCAGAGCCTCTGCTTCAGAACCAACCAGTGCTGATTCAATCAGACAACATCACGGCGGTCGCCCATGTAAACCGACAGGGCGGCACAAGAAGCAGGATGGCGATGGCAGAAGCCACAAGGATTCTCCGATGGGCAGAAAATCACGTGCTAGCACTGTCAGCAGTGTTCATTCCGGGAGTGGACAACTGGGAAGCAGACTTCCTCAGCAGGCACGACCTACACCCGGGAGAGTGGGGACTTCATCCAGAAGTCTTCACGCAGATTGTAAACCGTTGGGAGAGGCCACAGGTGGACATGATGGCGTCCCGCCTCAACAAAAAGCTAAAAAAATATTGCGCCAGGTCAAGGGACCCTCAGGCGATAGCTGTGGACGCACTAGTGACACCGTGGGTGTACCAGTCGGTTTATGTGTTCCCTCCTCTTCCTCTCATACCCAAGGTACTGAGGATAGTAAGAACTACACTCATCGTTCCGGATTGGCCAAGAAGAACTTGGTACCCAGAACTACAAGAAATGATCTCAGAGGAACCATGGCCTCTGCCTCTCAGACAGGACCTGTTACAGCAGGGGCCCTGTCTGTTCCAAGACTTACCGCGGCTGCGTTTGACGGCATGGCGGTTGAACGCCAGATCCTAACGGAAAAGGGCATTCCAGATGAAGTGATTCCTACGCTGATAAAGGCTAGGAAAGACGTGACAGCACAACATTATCACCGTATATGGCGAAAATATGTTGCTTGGTGTGAGGCCAGGAAGGCCCCTACAGAGGAATTCCAGCTGGGTCGATTCCTGCACTTCCTACAGTCAGGAGTGACTATGGGCCTAAAATTAGGGCCAAAATCTGGACCTTTTATGGATCCTATCTATTTTCTTTCAAAAAGAACTGGCTTCACTGCCTGAAGTTCAGACATTTGTTAAGGGAGTGCTGCATATTCAGCCCCCTTTTGTGCCTCCAGTGGCACCTTGGGATCTTAACGTTGTGTTGGGTTTCCTGAAATCCCACTGGTTTGAGCCACTTAAGACCGTGGAGCTAAAGTATCTCACGTGGAAAGTGGTCATGCTATTGGCCTTCGCTTCAGCTAGTCGTGTGTCAGAATTGGCGGCTTTGTCTTGTAAAAGCCCTTATCTGATCTTCCATATGGACAGGGCAGAATTGAGGACCCGTCCTCAATTTCTCCCTAAGGTGGTATCAGCGTTTCATTTGAACCAACCTATTGTGGTGCCTGCGGCTACTAGGGACTTGGAGGACTCCAAGTTACTAGATGTAGTCAGGGCTTTGAAAATCTATGTAGCCAGGACGGCTGGAGTCAGGAAAACTGACTCGCTGTTTATCCTGCATGCACCCAACAAGCTGGATGCTCCTGCTTCAAAGCAAACTATTGCACGCTGGATCTGTAACACGATTCAGCAAGCTCATTCTGCGGCAGGATTGCCGCATCCTAAATCAGTGAAAGCCCATTCCACAAGGAAGGTGGGCTCTTCTTGGGCGGCTGCCCGAGGGGTCTCGGCTTTACAGCTTTGCCGAGCTGCTACTTGGTCGGGTTCAAACACATTTGCTAAGTTCTACAAGTTTGATACCCTGGCTGAGGAGGACCTTGCCTTTGCTCATTCGGTGCTGCAGAGTCATCCGCACTCTCCCGCCCGTTTGGGAGCTTTGGTATAATCCCCATGGTCCTTACGGAGTTCCCAGCATCCACTAGGACGTCAGAGAAAATAAGAATTTACTCACCGGTAATTCTATTTCTCGTAGTCCGTAGTGGATGCTGGGCGCCCGTTCCAAGTGCGGACTCTCTGCAATACATGTGTATATAGTTATTGCTTAACTAAAGGGTTATTGTTATGAGCCATCTGTTACTGAGGCTCAGTTGTTGTTCATACTGTTAACTGGGTATGGTTATCACGAGTTGTACGGTGTGATTGGTGTGGCTGGTATGAGTCTTACCCTGGATTCCAAATCCTTTCCTTGTTGTGTCAGCTCTTCCGGGCACAGTTTCCTTAACTGAGGTCTGGAGGAGGGGCATAGAGGGAGGAGCCAGTGCACACCAGATAGTACCTAATCTTTCTTTTAGAGTGCCCAGTCTCCTGCGGAGCCCGTCTATTCCCCATGGTCCTTACGGAGTTCCCAGCATCCACTACGGACTACGAGAAATAGAATTACCGGTGAGTAAATTCTTATTTTTCCCTATAGATTGTAAGCTTGCGAGCAGGGACTTCCTTCCTCTGTCTGTTGTTCCCCAGTTTTGTTCTATTACTGTTGTTCTAATTGTAAAGCGCAACAGAATATGCTGCACTATATAATAAACTGTTAATAAATAAATAATAGTATATATTAATATGCTGTCCTGTATGGGATGCGGTTATGTCCGGTCACAATACAGACGCTGGGATCCTGAATGCTGAATAGCCCGCTAGTCCACGACTCCCATAGAGTTGGAATACAACCTGTGCCGAGCGCAGCGAGCCACTGAGTTTGCTGCATGGCGAGCCCGCAGGGGGCTTCGTTGCGCTCGCCTCCACCGGCCATCTAATAACCTTGATTCCGGTGTCGGTATGGTGACCGACTATCTCCCAACCACCTGTCACCCGAACCCAACCATCCCTGCATATTTATATGCTCATGTCCTTTAGAAAATATCACTGTAGTACTCCCTAGTACATACAGGTTGAGTCTCCCTTATCCAAAATGCTTGGGACCAGAGGTACTTTGGATATGGGATTTTTCCGTATTTTGGAATAATTGCATACCATAGTGAGATATCATGGTGATGGGACCTAAATCTAAGCACAGAATGCATTTAGGTTACATATACACCTTATACACACAGCCTGAAGGTCATTTTAGCCAATATTTTTTATAACTTTGTGCATTAAGCAAAGTGTGTCTACATTCACACAATTCATTTATGTTTCATATACACCTTATACACACAGCCTGAAGGTCATTTAATACAAATTTTTAATAACTTTGTGTATTAAACAAAGTTTGTGTACATTGAGACATCAAAAAACAAAGATTTCACTATCTCACTCTCACTCAAAAAAGTCCGTATTTCGGAATATTCCGTATTTCGGAATATATGGATATGGGATACTCAACCTGTATTACTCTGTGTGTGCATTCCTATGTTTACATGATAATGTCCGCTAGTACATATTACTCTGTGTGTGCATTCCTATGTTTACATGATAATGTCCCCTAGTACATATTACTCTGTGTGTGCTTTCCTATGTTTACATGATGATGTCCCCTAGTACATATTACTCTGTGTGTGCATTCCTATGTTTACATGATGATGTCCCCTAGTACATATTCCTCTGTGTGTGCATTACTCTGTTTACATGATGATGTCCCCTAGTACATATTACTCTGTGTGCATTCCTATGTTTACATGATGATGTCCCCTAGTACATATTACTCTGTGTGCATTCCTATGTTTACATGATGATGTCCCCTAGTACATATTACTCTGTGTGTGCATTCCTATGTTTACATGATGATGTCCCCTAGTACATATTCCTCTGTGTGTGCATTACTCTGTTTACATGATGATGTCCCCTAGTACATATTACTCTGTGTGCATTCCTATGTTTACATGATGATGTCCCCTAGTACATATTACTCTGTGTGCATTCCTATGTTTACATGATGATGTCCCCTAGTACATATTACTCTGTGTGTGCATTCCTATGTTTACATGATGATGTCCCCTAGTACATATCCCGGTGTGTGTATGTTTGCATGCATGATGTCATTATGTACAAATAATGTACTCCTTTATTTACTAAATTGTATTTCCCTAGTTTGTATTACAGGGATGCAGTCAGTTTACCTCCAATCAAAATCCCGACGTTCAAAATCCCGACACCAATTGACCGATGGTCAAAATCCCGACATGGACAAAATACGACATTTAAAATACCAACAAGGTCAAAATACCGACATGTAAAATGCCGACAGGTCAAAATACCGACATGATTTTTTCATGATTTTTTTCATTGAAACCGACTTGTTCATACTTTACCGTCCCAGTGGACCTGGAGGGGGAATATAATAGTGTGCCGAGCGCAGCGGTACACTTTATATGGTGTCCGTGTTGACTTATGTCGACATACACACAAAAAATCAACAAAAAAACGCATGTCGGTATTTTGACCTTGTCGGCATTTTACATGTCGGTATTTTGACCTTGTCGGTATTTTAAATGTCGGTATTTTGTCCATGTCGGGATTTTGACCATCGGTCAATTGGTGTCGGGATTTTGAACGTCGGGATTTTGATTGTGGTATTTCATACCGATCCCGTATTACAGTATAGTTTCCTATGTATGTACATGACTATATTTACCTAATAGATTCCCTGTATATGCCTATGTCTGCATGGTCCACCCGTGCACTGCTATATACTTGCACTGATTTTCCCTGGTACATACCTGCACCATACTTACCTACTCTCCTGGATTCTGCGGGAGACACCCGGTATCTCAGGTAATCCCCTACAGGCCCAGAAGAGTGGGCACCCCTCCCGCATTCTGCCCACTTCCTAGTTCGCGCAGTCACGCCCCCGTCGCTGCCCACCTGCTTCTCCTCTCCGGGCATCTCTCGGATAGGAGATTACTAATGTAGGCAAGTATGACCTGTACACTCTACACTCTATACATTTTAGTTCTGTACAGTTTACCCTAGTACTCGTTCCTTATGTATACAGGTTGAGTATCCCATATCCAGATAATCCGAAATACGGAATATTCCGAAATACGGAATTTTGAGAGTGAGATAGTGAAACCTTTGTTTTCTGATGGCTCAATGTACACAAACTTTGTTTAATGCACAAAGTTATTAAAAATATTGGCTAAAATGACCTTCAGGCTGTGTGTATATGAAACATAAATGTATTCTGTGCTTAGACTTGGGTCCCATCACCATGATATCTCATTATGGTATGCAATTATTCCAAACTACGGAAAAATCCAATATCCAAAATACTTCTGGTCCCAAGCATTTTGGATAAGGGATACTCAATTTGTATCTACAAATCTAGGAGGGTATCTAATAGTGTGAGAAATTCTGTGAAAATTCTCCTGGTGGTGGTGTGTGGTGTTGTGTTTTTTTTTGTTTTTTGTTTTTTTTTAAAGTGGCAATCATTTACATGGCATAATCAACCAGGTTTTGTCATGTAAATGATTGCCGGTTTAAATAAAACAGAACTCTCACAAAATTTCTCACTTTCTGATTCTCACACCCTTTTACATTCCCCTCAGTGTGTCTCAGCTATATATAATTAGGTACAAATGACATCATTAGGCCATAGAATTAAAAAATGTCCCTGTGTAAGTCGATATACTGCAGTCTTAGGAATATTGGGACACACACAAAATGGCTGCGTGCAGATGACTGGTACACACTATACAGGTCATCTGGGTAGGATCATTATATTTGAATTTCTGCAGCAGGGTACACTGGTATTCCACAGGGAATAACATCAGGGTGTAGAGTTGGATCTTGATCCGAGGCACCAACAGGCTAAAGCTTTGTATGTTCCCAGGATGCACTGCACCTCCTCCTCTATAGCCCTGCCTCCAGGCCCCTGGAGCTCAGTTTGTAAGTTGGAGCCTGCAGTGCAGGTCACTAACAGGTGGGGCTGCGCTAGGCAGCCCTGAAAAGAGCTTTTTTAGAAGACTTCCAAGGGCCACAGCACTTTCTATGTCTTTATGACATGCTGTGCTGTAGCTCCATCACCTCCCTCAGCGGCGCTGCATACTCCCGTGGCCTGCTCCAGGATACTTGCAGCGGAGACACACCGGTTTTGCTCAGGCACACCACCGGTCATTCTCCAGGTAAATCGCGATCCGGTCACGGTCCCAGGAGACGGACCTCGCCGCTAGTGTGGACACTGTGTCGCACAGGTAGGATTTATTAAAATCCATTTGCAAAGGTCTCTGCAGTACCCGGTGGTGAAGTCCAGCAGAGGGGATAAGGTGCTGACCTGTAGCCCCTCCCCCAGCTCCAGGCGCCATCTGCCACTGGTGTTCTCTCTCTCTCTCTCTCTCGCTCTCTCTCTCGCTCTCTCTCTCGCTCTCTCTCGCTCTCTCTCTCTCTCTCTCTCTCTCTCTCTCTCTCTCTCTCGCTCTCTCTCTCTTCCCCCCCCCCCCCCCCTAGCATTTTGTCTAAACAGTAAGGGGCATTCATCCCTACTCCACGCTCACCACATTTTGGTTATACCTACAGAGAATAGCTGCTTTAATATATAGCCTGGGGACTTGTAATCCCTATGCTTGCAGCAGAACACTTTTGTTTGCGTAGCAACAATGCCTACACACAGTGGAAGCTGCTGCTTTTGTGAGAACGGAGCCAATATGCATGAGAATGCTTCCTATAAAGTAATTAGAAGCTAGTGTCTTATATACCGTGGCCATGCCTCCTGCATAATGGTCTGTAAGGACCTGGATGGAGGTTCACATCCTCATGAATACGCAGAAGCTTCCTCCACTGTGTAGGTGACAGGCGCGCTGTAAGTGAATATCCTGCTGTTGTGTATTAATGTGTTTCTGATTCATAACGTTTTTGTTTTGTTGCAGAAATCCCAACTGTGTCACTATACATCATACATCCCCTCACAACAACATGCCTGTGAAAAAAAAGAGAAAATCTGCCTCTACCGACGACATCAACCTCAAGAAATGTAGAATAACTAGGTATTACAGCCGTGTGATTGAGCCGTGAGCTAGAAGGGGATGGACAGACACCTACATATACATGTGCAGCGTTGCAGAGATTCAGTAATGCCCACTGGCACGACCAGAATATAGGGCTGGGATCATTGGTCTGGGAGTGGAAGCCAATTTATTAGAACATTTTGCCCTTAGCCACCATAAAGTGCGACGGTATATGCTGGCACTATATAAATAAAAAAGAATACGTTATCGCTATGTTAAGCATTCACCAGTCATGTAATACTGGCCCAGTGATCATTAGACATTAACGCTAAGGGCGAGATATATCAAGCCCTGGAGAGAGAGAGAGAGAGAGAGAGAAAGTACCAACCAATCAACTGCTACAGGTAACTGTCATTTTTCAAACACAGACTGTTAAATGATAGCTGATTGGTTGGTACTTTTATCTCTCTCCAAGGTTTGATACATCTCCCCTTAAATCTCCTTTCCGCTATAAGTAATACATTGTTGAGCACCAACATGTCTGATTTAATGTTTATTATCACTGTATCTGTTTATAAGCAGGAAAAGTCGTACAGTACAATACGCGTTGTGCACATCGTGACATGTCCATTTCCTCTTTTTTTAATGTTGCTGTTTCTTTGTCATCTCCCTCAGTTACTGCAGGGCACAAGCTCCAGCTAGAATAATAAGTGAAGATCTGTTTTCTAGCAAGAAGTGCCTGGCTTGGTTTTATGAGTACGCAGGTCAGTAAGATGCACGTTGTATTGTACATGCTTTCCTCTCCAGGTGCAGCAGCAGCAGCATACCCAGCTTGTTACCTGCTTGTCTTTAGCCTATGGATCCGGCACTGAAACAATAGCCGCTGTCAGCAGCACGTGTAAATCATCTGGTCCTGACACACCAGGTCTCCTAGAGTGTTAGCAGTCCCGGGCGGCTATTTTCATGGTCCCGGCTTCATATACTGCCTCGCTCTGAGCCGAGTGAGCGGAGAGCGAAGCAGCGCATGAAACCGGGCCGTGAAAATAGCCGCCCAGGACTGCTAACATTCTAGGAGCCCTGGTGTGTCCGGACCAGATGATTTACACGTGATAAGCCTGGCATATTTTTACACATGTATACGTGCAATCTTGCAGTAAAGGATTAACTGGTTTTCTGCTGAGGGGTACACTGGGCTCCACAAGGATTAACATCGGAGTGTAGAGTAGGATCTTGATCCAAGGCACCAACAGGCTCAAAGCTTTGACTGTTTCATAGATGCACAGCACCGCCTCCTCTATAACCCCACCTCCGTGCACAGGAGCTCAGTTTGTAAGTTGGTGCCATGCAGTAAGCAGGCACTTAACAGGGAAGCTGCCTTTTGCAGCCCATTTGATAGCTTTATTTGAAGAAAGAAGAATACTTTTACAGACTTCAAGGGCTGTAGTGTGTAAAGTCACATAGACTTTCTTTGCTGCAGCTTCATCACCCCCGGCGGCGCTGTATACTCCCACGCCCTGGTTGCCAGGTCACTGCAGCGGAGGCTCCGGTGTCTTTCCAGCGTCAGTCACACACACGCCGCTGTACTCCAGGATCGCATGGCCGCAGGTACGGGGGTGGTTAAGGGGTCTCTTTGGCCGCTCTGTACCGCGTTCCAGCGCGGCCGTGGGAGGCGGGCCGCGCGCTGGCGTGGACACTGTTATTGGGCAGCCGCTCCACTAGCCACCAGGGACATTGGGCACAGGTGTGGGGGTTTTTGCTCTCTAAAAAGCCCCGTTTTCAAAGCCCAGTGGGGATGCCAGCAGGGGGAGAAGACCTAACCTGTAGCCTCTCCCCCAGCCCCAGGGCACCATTTCTGTGAATGCTCCTGCCCTGGAGCTACATATCTCTCCCTCACTCCCTGTCAGCAGCCATTACAAACGGAGCTGAGCTGTTCCTGGGACTGCTGGGGCAAATCCTCCTCTGTAAAGCCGCCTGATCGTCAGCGCTGTGCTTTTTTACAGGACACTTAAGTATTCTACTGTCACTGGGACAGTGTTCGTTAAGAGAGTGCATACATTCAGGGTTGTGTGGTACAAGCGCCATGTGATATATATACATCCAGTATCTACTGCGCTTTGTTATTTCTATTTTTGACACATATAGCTTTACTGAGTATTACTTTGTATTGCTAGTAGTGCAGTTTTATGGTGCATAATTTCTGCATGGTACGCTTGTGACTATATATGTGTGTGTGCATATGTAGCTGCTGCGTGGCTGCCTTATTGGGTATTTCTCTATCGTCCTAAGTGGATGCTGGGGTTCCTGAAAGGACCATGGGGAATAGCGGCTCCGCAGGAGACAGGGCACAAAAAAGTAAAGCTTTTACCAGATCAGGTGGTGTGCACTGGCTCCTCCCCCTATGACCCTCCTCCAGACTCCAGTTAGATTTTGTGCCCGAACGAGAAGGGTGCAATCTAGGTGGCTCTCCTAAAGAGCTGCTTAGAGAAAGTTTAGCTTAGGTTTTTTACTTTACAGTGAGTCCTGCTGGCAACAGGATCACTGCAACGAGGGACTTAGGGGAGAAGTAGTGAACTCACCTGCGTGCAGAGTGGATTTGCTGCTTGGCTACTGGACACTAGCTCCAGAGGGACGATCACAGGTACAGCCTGGATGGTCACCGGAGCCGCGCCGCCGGCCCCCTTGCAGACGCTGAAGAGAGAAGAGGTCCAAAATCGGCGGCTGAAGACTCCTGAGTCTTCATAAAGGTAGCGCACAGCACTGCAGCTGTGCGCCATTTTCCTCTCAGCACACTTCACACAACAGTCACTGAGGGTGCAGAGCGCTGGGGGGGGCGCTCTGAGAGGCAAATAAAAACCTTATTAGAGGCAAAAAATACCTCACATATAGCCCACAGAGGCTATATGGAGATATTTAACCCCTGCCTAACTTCAAAAATAGCGGGAGACGAGCCCGCCGAAAAAGGGGCGGGGCCTATCTCCTCAGCACACAGCGCCATTTTCTCTCACAGAAAAGCTGGAGAGAAGGCTCCCAGGCTCTCCCCTGCACTGCACTACAGAAACAGGGTTAAAACAGAGAGGGGGGGCACTGATTTTGGCGATATTGTATATATATAAAAGATGCTATAAGGGAGAAACACTTATATAAGGTTGTCCCTATATAATTATAGCGTTTTTGGTGTGTGCTGGCAGACTCTCCCTCTGTCTCCCCAAAGGGCTAGTGGGTCCTGTCCTCTGTCAGAGCATTCCCGGTGTGTGTGCTGTGTGTCGGTACGTGTGTGTCGACATGTATGAGGACGATGTTGGTGAGGAGGCGGAGAAATTGCCTGTAATGGTGATGTCACTCTCTAGGGAGTCGACACCGGAATGGATGGCTTATTTAGAGAATTACGTGAGAATGTCAACACGCTGCAAGGTCGGTTGACGACATGAGACGGCCGACAATCTATTAGGACCGGTCCAGGCGTCTCAGAAACACCGTCAGGGGTTTTAAAAACGCCCATTTACCTCAGTCGGTCGACACAGACACAGACACGGACACTGAATACAGTGTCGACGGTGAATAAACAAACGTATTTCTCATTAGGGCCACACGTTAAGGGCAATGAAGGAGGTGTTACGTGTTTCTGATACTACAAGTACCACAAGAAAGGGTATTATGTGGGAGTGAAAAAACTACCTGTAGTTTTTCCTGAATCAGATAAAATAAAATGAAGTGTGTGATGATGCGTAGGGTTACCCCGATAGCAAATATTGGCGTTATACCCTTTCCCGCCAGAAATTAGGGTACGTTGGGAAACACCCCTTAGGGTGATAAGGCGCTCACACGCTTATCAAGTGGCGTTACCGTCTCCAGATACGGCCGCCCTCAAGGAGCCAGCTGATAGGAAGCTGGAAAAATATCCTAAAAAGTATATACACACATACGGTGGTTATACTGCGACCAGCGATCGCCATCAGCCTGGAGATGCAGTGCTGGGTTGGCTTGGTCGGATTCCCTGACTGAAAATATTTTATTCATGTAGAGCATTTAATAGGATGCATTCTATATATATGTATGTGAGATGCACAGAGGGATATTTGCTCTCTGGCATCAAGATAAGTGCGTTGTCCATATCTCCCAGAAGATGTCAGGGACACGACAGTGGTCAGGTGATACAGATCCCATACGGCAGATGGAAGTATTGCTGTATAAAGGGAAGGAGTTATTTGGGGGTCGGTCCATCGGACCTGGGGACCACAGCAACAGCTGGGAAATCCAACCTTTTTTACCCCAAGTTACATCTCAGCTAAAAAAGACACCGTCTTTTCAGCCTCAATCTTTCCTTTCCCATGAGGGCATGCAGGCAAAAGGCCAGTCATATCTGCCCAGACATAGAGGTAAGGGAAGTAGACTGCAGCAGGCAGCCCTTTCCCAGGAAAAGAAGCCCTCCACCGCGTCTGCCAAGTCCTCAGCATGACGCTGGGGCCGTGCAAGCGGACTCAAGGTGGGGGGGTAGTCTCAAGAGTCTCAGGGCGCAGTGGGATCACTCGCAAGTTGACCCCTAGATCGTACGAGTATTATCCCAGGGGTAAAGATTGGAGAGTCGAGACATCTTCTCCTCGCAGGTTCCTGAAGTCTGCTTTACCAACGGCTCCCTCCGACAGGGAGGCAGCATTGGAAACAATTCACAAGCTGTATATCCAGCAGGTGATAATCAAAGTACCACTCCTACGACAAGGAAAAGGGTATTATTTTTCCACACTATATTGTGGTACTGAAGCCAGACGGCTTGGTGACACATAGTCTAAATCTAAAATGTTTTGAACACTTACATAAAAGGTTCAAATCGAGATAGTCACTCAGAGCAGTGATAGCGAACCGGAAAAAAGGGGACTATATGGTGTCCCTGGACATCAAGGATTACCTCCATGTCCAAAATTTGTCCTTCTCATCAAGGGTACCTCTGGTTCGTGGTACAGAACTGTCAATATCAGTTTCAGACGATGCCGTTTGAATTATCCACGGCACCCCGGGCCTTTTTACCAAGGTAATGGCCGAAAAGATGTTTCTTCAAAGAAAAAAGGCATCTAAATTATCCCTTACTTGCACGACCTAAAAAGGGCAAGTTCCAGAGAACAGTTGGAGGTCGGAAGAGCACTATCTAAAGTAGTTCTTCGACGGCACGACTGGATTCTAAATATTCCAAGAATCGCAGCTGTTTTCCGACGATACGTCTGCTGTTCCTAGGGATGATTCTGGACACGGTTCAGAAAAAGGTTTTTCTTCCCGAGGAAAAAGCCAAGGAGTTATCCGACCTGTCAGGAACCTCCTAAAACCAGGAAAGGTGTCTGTACATCAATGCACAAGAGTCCTGGGAAAAATGGTGGCTTTTTACGAAGCAATTCCATTCGGCAGATTCCATGCAAGAATTTTCCAAAGGGATCTGTTGGACAAATGGTCAGGGTCGCATCCTCAGATGCACCTGCGAATAACCCTGTCGCCAAGGACAAGGGTATATCTTCTGTGGTGGTTGCAAAAGGCTCATCTATTGGAGGGCCGCAGATTCGGCATACAGGATTTGATCCTGGTGACCACGGACGCCAGCCTGAGAGGTTGGGGAGCAGTCACACAAGGAAGAAACTTCCAGGGGGTATGGACGAACCTGGAAAAGTCTATTCACATAAACATTCTGGTACTAAGAGCAATCTAAAATGCTCTAAGCCAGGCGGAACCACTCCTGCAAGGAAAACCGGTGTTGATTCAGTCGGACAACATCACGGCGGTCGCCCATGTAAACAGACAGGGCGGCACAAGAAGCAGGAGTGCAATGGCAGAAGCTGCCAAGATTCTTCGCTGGGCGGAGAATCACGTAATAGCACTGTCAGCAGTGTTCTTCCCGGGCGTGGACAACTGGGAAGCAGACTTCCTCAGCAGACACGATATTCACCCGGGAGAGTGGGGTCTTCATCCAGAAATCTTCCACATGCTAATAAACTGTTGGGAAAGACCAATGGTAGACATGATGGCGTCTCGCCTCAACAAGAAACTGGACAAGTATTGCGCCAGGTCAAGAGATCCACAGGCAATAGCTGTGGACGCACTGGTAACACCTTGGGTGTACAAATCAGTATATGTGTTTCCTCCTCTGCCTCTCATACCAAAGGTATTGAAGATTATACGGTGAGGAGGAGTAAGAACAATACTAGTGGCTCCGGATTGGCCAAGAAGGACTTGGTACCCGGAACTTCAAGAGTTGGTCACGGACGACCCGTGCCCTCTACTTCTGAGAAGGGACCTGCTACAACAGGGTCCCTGTCTCTTTCAAGACTTACCGCGGCTGCGTTTGACGGCATGGCGGTTGAACGCCAGATCCTAAAAGGGAAAGGCATTCCAGAAGAAGTCATTCCTACCTTGATTAAGGCAAGGAAGGAAGTCACCGCGAAACATTATCACCGCATTTGGCGAAAATATGTCGCGTGGTGCGAGGATCGGAGTGTTCCGACGGAGGAATTTCAACTGGGTCGTTTTCTACATTTCCTACAATCAGGATTGTCTAGGGGTCTCAAATTGAGATCTATTAAGGTTCAAATTTCGGCCCTGTCAATATTCTTCCAAAAAGAATTGGCCTCAGTTCCTGAGGTACAGACTTTTGTTAAAGGAGTACTGCATATACAGCCTCCTGTGGTGCCTCCGGTGGCACCGTGGGATCTAAATGTAGTTTTAGATTTCCTCAAATCCCATTGGTTTGAACCATTGAAAAAGGTGGATTTTAAATATCTCACATGGAAAGTGACTATGTTACTGGCCCTGGCTTCCGCCAGGAGAGTATCTGAATTGGCGGCTTTATCTTATAAAAGCCCTTATCTAATCTTCCATTCGGATAGGGCAGAACTGAGGACTCGTCCGCATTTTCTCCCTAAGGTGGTATCAGCGTTTCACCTGAACCAACCTATTGTGGTGCCTGCGGCCACTGGCGACTTGGAGGACTCCAAGTTGTTGGACGTTGTCAGAGCCTTAAAAATATACATTTCAAGGACGGCTGAAGTCAGAAAATCTGACTCGCTGTTGATACTATATGCACCCAACAAGTTGGGTGCCCCTGCTTCTAAGCAGACGATTGCTCGTTGGATTTGTAACACAATTCAACTTGCTCATTCTGTGGCAGGCCTGCCACAGCCTAAATCTGTTAAGGCCCATTCCACAAGGAAGGTGGGCTCATCTTGGGCGGCTGCCCGAGGGGTCTCGGCATTACAATTCTGCCGAGCAGCTACGTGGTCGGGGGAAAACACGTTTGTAAAATTCTACAAATTTGATACCCTGGCAAAAGAGGACTTGGAATTCTCTCATTCGGTGCTGCAGAGTCATCCGCACTCTCCCGCCCGTTTGGGAGCTTTGGTATAATCCCCATGGTCCTTTCAGGAACCCCAGCATCCACTTAGGACGATAGAGAAAATAAGAATTTACTTACCGATAATTCTATTTCTCGGAGTCCGTAGTGGATGCTGGGCGCCCATCCCAAGTGCGGATTATCTGCAATACTGTACATAGTTATTGTTAACAAATTCGGGTTATATTGTTAAGGAGCCATCTTTAAGAGGCTCTTTCTGTTAT
Organism: Pseudophryne corroboree; assembly: GCF_028390025.1. Classification (NCBI taxonomy): domain Eukaryota; kingdom Metazoa; phylum Chordata; class Amphibia; order Anura; family Myobatrachidae; genus Pseudophryne; species Pseudophryne corroboree. The sequence continues at coordinate 96,190,901 of NC_086445.1, read as the reverse complement.
CATACTGTTAACTGGGTTTAGATCACAAGTTGTACGGTGTGATTGGTGTGGCTGGTATGAGTCTTACCCGGGATTCAAATTGCCTCCCTTATTGTGTACGCTCGTCCGGGCACAGTACCTAACTGGAGTCTGGAGGAGGGTCATAGGGGGAGGAGCCAGTGCACACCACCTGATCTGGTAAAAGCTTTACTTTTTTGTGCCCTGTCTCCTGCGGAGCCGCTATTCCCCATGGTCCTTTCAGGAACCCCAGCATCCACTACGGACTCCGAGAAATAGAATTATCGGTAAGTAAATTCTTATTTTCACTCAGCGTGCTATTCCTATATTCCATAACCTGTGGGTGCTAAGTGTATCAGGTTTTCTGTATAATATAGAATTTTTTTCACAAGAAATACTTGCTGTGTATTTTTACTTGTGATTTATAGTCACCCTATATATCTCTTGGATTCCCGGTAATTGTGCTGCCACAGTCACACTTCACGGGGGGTTCTTGCTAGGTATATCACTGCTACGAATTGTATCAGGTTGCCCAATATTGTGCTTTATATTATGTCCGCTACAAGAGGTAACGGAGCTGGGGCTTCTCCCACACTGTGTGGTGATGATGCTGCAGACGTCTTGGAGGAAAATTTGGCAGCAGAGAGTTCAGGTTCAGGGGGTTCCTTACCCCCCCCAGTGGGTCCGTAGCACCGGGGGCAACAAATGACCCACCTTGGGCTACCTTTTCCACGCTATCAAACACGCTTGTAACTAAATTGGCGCCCCCTGTGGGACCACCTGTGCCATTGCAGCAGTTTATGGTCCCTGCTATTAATCCGCCATGGGCAGATCAAATCTCCACTCGGTTACAGCATTTGAACCAGTCACTGACTAAATCTAAGTGTCACTCTCGCCCGCCTAAGACTAAGTCGTCTTCTAAATGGGCCATTACCTCCTCCCAATCCACTGTTCTCCCGGACACGTCCTCTGAGGAGGATGGTGCGTATACTGATCCCACAGACACTGACTCAGATGTTTCTGATGGGGAAGGGACGTCATTGGTGGATGTCCCTGATCTGATTGAGGCAATTAGGCTCATTCTTCAGGTGTCTGATGATCCTGAGGCTGTCTCTAAAAAGACGGTTAGGTTTAAACGTAAGAAGGTGGTTAAACAAGTTTTACCTCATTCTGAACACCTGGTTGACATACGTCAGGAATCCTGGGAAAATCCGGGGACAAAATTCACACCTAATAAGAGATTGTTGGCTCGCTATCCTCTCTCTGCGGAGATATATAAGAATTGGGAAACTCCTCCGCCTGTAGATTCTCATGTGGCGCGCATGGTTGTTTCCTCTGCTCTGCCAGTAACTACCGTCACCTCTCTGAAGGAACCGACTGATAGACGTGTGGAGGGTTGTTTGAAAGCGATTTACACCCTAACGGGGGCTGTGCATAGGCCAACCATTGCAGCAACATGGGCTGCTGAAGCTGTTGAGGCGTGGGCTCAGGAGCTTGAGGTGGAGCTGCCTTCCAACGCATCTGAACATGCTTGACAATGTCTCTCTTATATTACCACGGCTTCTCTGTACCTTAAGGAGGCGGTCTCTGATGCCGGGTTGCTTGCGGCCAAGGCTGCTACTACGTCCGTCTTGGCCAGACGTATCCTTTGGTTGAGATCGTGGTCGGTGGTTATGGATTCCAAGAAAACCCTGGAGGTGCTTCCTTTCAAGGGAGACATCCTCTTCGGAGAAGACCTCAATAAGATTGTGGCTGATCTGGCTACTGCTAAAACAGCTTGCCTACCTAGTACGGCTCCTTCCGCACAGAAGGCTAAAAGTACTTTTGCCTTGGCCCTTTCGTCCTCCAGGTAAAGCAAAAGGTCAGGCGTACCCAAAGCAAGCTCGTGCTTCCAGACCTGCCAAGCCCAGACCGAAGTGAGCCTGGGCTGCCCGTCGGCCTGCTTCCAAAACTGACAAGCCTGCCGCATGACGGGGCGGGCCTCCCTCTGGGGGATCCCAGGGTGGGAGGCCGACTTCTAGGTTTTGCCCAGGAATGGTTAATGACCACTTCCGATGCCTGGGTAAGGGAAGTAGTCACTTGAGGTTACGCCGTACCCTTCAAGAATTGTCCCCCTCATCGATTTTGCCTGACAGATGTTCCTCTGGACACGGCAAAGGCAAACACTCTGCATTCGGTGGTTCATTCCCTCCTCACCACAGGAGTGATAGTACAGGTGCCTCTGGCTCAGAGAGGCAAGGGGTACTATTCACCGCTGTTTCTAGTCCCGAAACCGAACGGGTCCTCGCGGCCCATTCTCAATCTGAAGTCCTTGAACAAGTATGTGCGGGTCTCCAAGTTTCGTATGGAAACTCTGCGCTCTATTGTTCTGTCCTTGGAACCTGGGGACTATATGGTCTCGAGGACATGTGGGGCCTTCCAGATGTGGACCTGATGGCGTCTTGACACAATCACAAGGTTCCGGTCTTCGGAGCAAGGACAAGGGAACCTCAAGCAGCGTTCGTGGATGCTCTGTCAATCCCATGGAACTTTCGGCTGCCGTATGTGTTCCCTCCGATGTCACTCCTGCCCAGAGTAATATGGAAGTTCAAGCAAGAAGGAGGAAACCTACTTCTGATCGCTCCAGCGTGGCCCAGGCGGCACTGGTTCTCCGATCTACAGGGCCTCTCGCTAGATCGTCCCCTTCTACTTCCACAATGACCAGATCTTCTCGTTCAGGGCCCTTGTGTTTACCAGGACTTGGCCCGTCTGACTTTGATGGCGTGGCTCTTGAAGCTTCCGTCCTGTGGGCCAAGGGTTTTTCTGAGGCGGTCGTTCAAACTATGTTGAAAGCCCGTAAGCCGGCTTCTGCTCGGATTTACCATAGGTTCTGGAATGCTTACTTTACTTGGTGTGCGTCTCTCACAATCATGACGTTTTCAAGTTTAGCACGGCCAAACTGTTGGCCTTCCTACAACAGGGCCTGGACTTAGGCCTGCGTCTGGCCTCCCTCAAGGTTCACATTTCTGCCTTGTCTGTTTGGTTTCAGAGAAAAATTGCTGCCCTACCTGATGTTCATACCTTCACTCAGGGCGTGTTGTGGATTCAACCTCCTTATGTACCTCCTGTGGCCCCTTGGGCGGTTCTTAGAACGCGGCCAGGTTATTTACCCAAGGTGGAGTCTTCCTTCCACCTTAACCAGGAGATTGTGGTTCCGGCCTTTAATTCTCCTGAGTTGTCTTCCAAAGAGCGGTCTTTGGATGTGGTACGGGCTCTCCTTATCTATGTGAAGAGAACTTCCTCCATTAGGAAATCTGATTCTCTGTTTGTACTATTTGGTTTTCACAAACGTGGTTGGCCTGCTTCCAAGCAGACCCTGGCGTGATTGCACATGCTTATGTACAGGCTGGTCGTCCAGCTCCTCCTACCACCAAAGCCCATTCTACTTGGTTGGACCTTCTTGGGCGGCCCACCGTGGTGCGACCCTTAAACAATTGTGGAAGGCGGCTACGTGGTCCTCAGTGAACACGTTCATAAGGTTCTATGCCTTCGATACTTCCGCTTCCCAGGATGCTTCCTTTGGACGCCGGGTTCTTGTGCCCGCTACAGTGCGTCCCCTCCCATAAGGAGCTGCTTTAGGACATCCCCGATGTTAATCCTTGTGGAGCCCAGTGTACCCTGCAGCAGAAAATGAGATTTATGGTAAGAACTTACCGTTGTTAAATCTCTTTCTGCGAGGTACATAAGGCACCCACCCTGACCCACTTGGCTTCTTTGGGTTGGTGTGGCATTAGCCGCTGACACCCTCTCCGGTGGTGAGTGTGTGGTGTATTTGGCTACGAGCGATTGTCGTCTCTAGTACCTTCTACTGCATTGGGCTGATTAACTAAACTGAACTCCTATGCACTGAGGCGTGGTTATAGAGGAGGCGGCGCTGTGCATCTTGGGAACAGTCAAAGCTTTGAGCCTGTTGGTGCCTCGGATCAAGATCCTACTCTACACCACCGATGTTAATCCTTGTGGAGCCCAGTGTACCTCGCAGAAAGAGATTTAACAACGGTAAGTTCTTACCATAAATCTCATTTTTATGATACAATATTACAACCACAATCCCTATACAAATACTGGGATTAGACCACATAATAGATCTTTACATATACATACACAAAGACACACAACATTCAATTTTACATAAAAATTGCATGAATAGGAAGTCTCTTTGTCTTCAGACAATTTAGTTAGAATGTAATCTAGTTAGATTGCTGCCAGGGAGGGCACCGGAGACCGAAGGCGGGATCCCGACAGTTGGAATACCGGTGGCGAGCGCAGCATGTATGCTTACCACGCTTTGGGCCCGGGGGTGACCATAGGTCGCCACCAGGTTATATTCTGCCTCTGGTGGCACGGACCACCACTCTAGTGTGGATTTCCACCGGCGGTCGGGATTGCAACGACCAGTATTTCACCGGGTGTCGGGATTCCGGCGTCTGTCTCCTGACAGCCGGGATCCCGACAACTGGCAAATTGAATGCCTCCCGTCTCTTTATCTTGCTGCTTTCGTCTACTTTCGTCTCTTCTTTTTCTCCTTTCACATTTTAAAATATAATTGGATGAATCTACCCTTCTGATGTGCTTGTTTTCCCATTGACATGCATCTCCCTATGCTCTATTATTCTGTTTTGGTTTCTGTTTATTGTGGACATCTACTTAGGTCGTTTTTATATTGTGCCTTTCATCCACTAAATAAAATTTTGATGTAATCTGCTCCCAAATGTGTGATTATTCATTAGTAGGGCAGGGTGTACCAGAGGTTCTGTGCTGTGTCCCAACACTTTCATCTTTAAAATATGTGATGTAGGTCTGTAATGACTAAGCTGCTATTTAATTATACACAAATTAACTATTGTGCTAATATTCTTATTCCCAGTCTCACGTTTTCAACAAAAATGACATTGATTCACAATAAATCTTTAGGTTAACTACTTTACTTTCTTCTATAGGTCCAGATGAAATTGTCGGGCCAGAAGCTATGGAAAAGTTCTGTGAAGACATTGGTGTAGAACCAGAAAATGTAAGTTAGAGTATGTAATTATGCAGTTTTCAGGGTTTCTACTCTAGGCTCTGTCTGGTGTGTGAGAGGGACTTTACCTTCTACCCTGTGTGTACCTAAAAGCCCTCATGAAGTTTCCCACACAAAATTAAAAATGGGTGTCTCTTCCCAGGTTGTAGGACAAGGGACCAGATCATCACATTCCATTTGGCTTGTCCTCGGCACTGTGCAACTTCACCAAAGTAAAAAGCAACTTTAAAAGTGCTGTTGTGACATTGGTGCCTGATCTTACTGTATCTGGATGATAGATTAAAACCTGTTGAGCCAAAAGCCATCTAAGGTTAGGCCTGTGCATTAGCTGGACTCATCAACCTCCATGATGTTCGAGGATCTCTCTTGATGCAGTTTGTGCATTTCAATAGCTAATCTCTTAATTTTTGACCAATCCATATACAACCGTTCGGTACTAAACTAATTGTTGAGTGATGGTTCTGGAGGTGGTTCCTCTATGCTTAGTTCTACATGATTCCTCTTGAGCCCAAATGCCTTTCAGTCATTTTGCAAGCCCCATGTAGACATTTCATATTGTGCTTGTCTGCCTGTGATGGTGGATGGACCAATCCCATCTGTTGGTAGTGAGACACTTCTCTGATCTCATTATTGTGGTAGTTGAGGAAATGGTCTCCTCCATAGTCCACTCTCTTCCTATCAACACCCTGGAGCTGAGGGCTATCTATTGGATGTTGGTCCTCTGTACTGTAAACTGACGAGGCAAATGCAGTGTTTTACATGCACCATCTGGTGCTCCTGGGCCATAAAGAAAATTTATTTCACTATGTAGTCACATTTACTTCAACCAGAGGTCTACATCCCAGGGGTGTACGTGTATTTCCTAACTGGTGAGAAGGGTACATCCTGGTGATTGTGTATGTTGGGAAAGGGGTTTTTGTTTCTTCTTGCTGTTATATCGGCTACGCACATTTCTAACTTAAGGCTCTGGCATACAATCTCCCTACTTTGTGTTTCACAAGTATACTGTGGTCTTGTGTATGATCCCAAAAACAAAAAGACAGAAAACTGCGCTTCAAAACAATAGTGCGGCAACAGTTGCTAGGGTGGTCACCTCACCCCCAAGGACAAATTCAATCTAAAAAGGTTTGCAGCCGTGCGCACTTCTGGGATAGAGTAAATCTGTCAAATAAAGAGTAACAAGGTGGCAATTTCAAACCATCAAGTACATCACACCTTGAGCTGCACAGCCCCCGTGAGGATGTCAGCTCCCTATAATACAGTAAACACTAACAATTTCTGTCCTAAATAGGATCCAGATAGTATACACAAGCGGCTCTCCCCCTTTGCTACACCCTGTACCAGATAGCCAGCGTGGCTGAGGAATCAGGAAGCGCTGTGTGTGCTGTCTGTGGCTGCAGTAAGCAGAGGAAGGCGCCAAAACGCCTCAGGTCCCGCTCTGATATAGCCCCGCCCTCTCCAATGGCGCCGGAGTTACACTAATATATTATACTGGCAAAGTCTCCTATTTAGCTCAAAACATCACAAGTGCTAGTCAAGCCTATTGTGCCAGTTCCACACGGGGGATATTGGCGGGACCCCCCCCGGGAAGGTCCTGTACGCCGCGCCCGTGGTCAGCCGCACTTTGAACCATCCCCCGGTTTGTACTCCCCACTGATGTCCCCTTCAGGCAGCGTTAGGGGTGTGCGGCGTGATGCGGTTGTGACAGCCAAGGCGCAGTGCCCCGCTGGTCCTGCAGCGGGGAAGCGGCTCTGCACCTCGTAAGGTCGGTGGCCGGTGACCGCCCCCTCCCTAACTCCCACGGTGCAGGTATGCTGTTGCCCAGACAGCATACCAAAAATAACAAACAGAAAAAAAGAAATTGAAGAAAACTCTCGGGAGCTCAGAGATGTGCATCCTCTCCAGAGGGCACTTTTTTCTAAACTGCCTGTGGGAGGGGGCATAGAGGGGAGGGGCCAGCACACCCAGCTGAGAAATGTAAAGTGCACTGGCTCCTTTGGACCCCTTCTATACCCCATTGTATTAAGTAAACCCCAGTATCCCTTATGGACTACGAGAAAGGGATTTACCGGTAGATATTAAAATCCCCATTTTTATTTTTTTATTTTTTAAATGTGTACCTTGCCATGTAGGTGAAAACAACGTTTCACTAGGGAATCCAGACGGCTCCTCCTACCCTATCGCTTGTTGGCGTTTGGACATCCCACCGTCTGTGTCCCCCTATTGCAGGAAAGGACAAAAGTGGGTGGGTGTTTGAACAAATTTCTGTCTGAAATAACAGCAGCCTCCCTTCCATGGTTTCAATCCCTTAATGGAGGGTTGTTGGTAGGGCAGAAACTAGCCCACCCAGGATTTTCTCCTTCTGTTATACCCTGCATCTTATTATTCTCGTCCTCTTGCTACTGTTAAGTGAAGAAGGTTAAAGGGAGTACAGTCCTGTTTTTTCCAGTACGATACTCACTAGTAATGGCATCTAATCCATCACCTGTGTCACGCGTTGGGCTTCCAGGCCTATTATCTGACATGGCGCCGCCACTTCCTGTCGAACGGCCCACGCAGGCCACCAAAGGCATCCCTGAGTCTTGTATCTGCCAATCAGTTGGGTGGTTGGTATATCTCCTAGAATCATTTCTCATAGCAGTTTTGCATGTCTGCTGCTATCTCGATTCCTATCAGCTGACTCTCTGATCAACAGACAGACACAGCTGTAGAATCAGCTGACCCAAGGAGCTTATTGGGGAATGGAGCTTCCTATTTTAGGCTGCTCCTGTGAGCAGACCAGTGCCAGAAGCACTTCACTCCTGTGACCTGCTATTGGCTCCTGGCTATTGTTTCTTGTTTTGTTTCTGTCTGCTAGTTCCAGCAAGTATTCGACTCCATTCTACGTAGTGCACCTCAGTCTGCCAGCACCAGCCCTCAATATTCTATAACTATAGTTAGTGGAGCGCTTTATCCAGCAAGTGTCTACATCTACCTAGGACTGTGTACGGGCTCTCTAACACTTCCTCACTATTCATCAGACGGCACACCGTATCTGCTATGTCTGACTCTGCTAGAGACAACCTACTGATCATCAAGCACAGTGCTCCCTAGTTTGGCACATTGCCTGCAAACCCTGCTACTTGGTCACATTCTACATGAGGAGGAGCTTCATCAGGCCTCCTAGCTTCCTACACTATCTCCTCGTACTCCGTCCACTCCATCCCCCAACGTTCCTGAGTTCCTGATCCGAGTTCATAAAAACCCAGTAATCTGACAACAGCCTTGAGAAAGAGATTATTACGCAAGTACAAAAAAAAAAAAAAGCGACTCTGCTAGAAGACAAGAGGGTGCAGTCCTTCATTGTCTACATTCTTTCTTTAAAAATGAAATTTCGTGTAGATCCGATTTTTTTTTTTTTTTTTGTTTTTTTTTTGTTTTTTTTTTGTTTTGTTTTTTTTCTCTTCTCTTTTTCTAATTTGTTTTGTATTCCTCACTTTTTGTGTTTTCCAGATTATCATGCTGGTTCTGGCCTGGAAACTAGAGGCTGAAAACATGGGCTTCTTCACTAAGGAGGAATGGCTAAAAGGAATGACCTCATTACAGTAAGATACCTTTGCCCAGATTTGGAGAGTGATAAATAGCATGGTGATAAAGCACTAACCAATCGGCTCCTAATTGTCATTGGGCAGTACGGATGGTGTAATGGTTAGCATTACTGCCTCACAACACTGAGGTCATGGGTTCGATTCCCACCGTGGCCCTAACTGTGTGGAGTTTGTATGTTCTCCCCGTACTTGCGTGGGTTTCCTCCGGGTACTCCGGTTTCCTCCCACAATCCAAAAATATACTGGTAGGTTAATTGGTTCCCAACAAAAATTATCCCTAGTATGAATGTGTGTGCGTGTACATGTGATAGGGAATATAGATTGTAGCTCCACTGGGGCAGGGACGGATGGGAATGGGCAAATATTCTCTGTAAAGCGCTGCGGAAAATGTGTGCGCTATATAAATAATTGAAAATAATAATAATTTTCAAACCCCGCCTATAACATGGCAGTTAGGAGCTGATTGGCTAGTACTTTATCACCATGCTATTTATCACTCTCCAAGGCTTTATAAATGAGCCCTCTTATTTGGTTTTTCGATTCTACCAGAGAGAAGTGGGTAAGGCTGCCCCTTCCATCAGTGTGTTTCCCACAGATTGGGCCTATTTGGCCGTGTGCTTAAGCACTAAATCACCGTCCACTGGATTTCCCCAGCTGTGGGTGGCATTGCTAATAAAGGTTTTGGATTGGTTCTCTCTGCAAGAATTAAACACTGGTGGCTGGTGTACTGCAGTGACTGGCGTGTAGTTACCAATTAAAATCTTAAACTGGGTTTACACCATACAATTATCTGGCAGATTATCTGCCAGATCTGGCTGGTTGTATTGAAAATTTGGTAATGGATGAGAACAAATAACAATCAACCATTTGCTCCCAAACACTAGAAAACTGACAAAAGCTGTTGTTCAAATTGGTTAATTCCATGATTTAACCAATTTGTCTGACTCACAGGTTATGTACATTTTCCAGTGTTTGGGAGCAAATGGTCAATTGTCATTTGCTCTCATCCATTATCAGATTTTCATTCCAACCAACAAGATTTGGCAGAGGATCTGCCACATAATTGAATGGTATGCAGTCAATTTGCCGGCGGTCGGGATCCTGGCATTCAGGATCCGACTCCAAAATCCCGCCAGCCAACAATGCCGCCAGACGGAATCCCGGCACACCAGGGCTATTCCCAATCGTGGATTCCCACAACACCCATAGAGGGGACTCTTAGCGCTTGCCCCGCTGCCGGCATTCTGGTGGGAGGGATGCCGCTGGCGGGATATGGATAGCCAACATCCCATCCGCAGGTAATACATACCGAACCCTAATTGTATAGTGTATTCCCAGCTTTAGCTTGGACCTCACTGTTTCGCTGGAATACCTCTGATCCCCACATACGAAAACAAACCGCATCTGGTCCAGTGTGAATCCTAAATTAAACCATAACTTTGGGAGCAGGATAGGTGGGAGAGAGGAAGGGATTAATGGGGGGAAGTGGGCTAAGAAGAGGCGAGAAGTGTCTTTAACCACTTAACTGGCAATTTCTCTATCGTCCTAGTGGATGCTGGGGTTCCTGAAAGAACCATGGGGAATAGCGGCTCCGCAGGAGACAGGGCACAAAAAGTAAAGCTTTAGGATCAGGTGGTGTGCACTGGCTCCTCCCCCTATGACCCTCCTCCAAGCCTCAGTTAGATTTTTGTGCCCGGCCGAGAAGGGTGCAATCTAGGTGGCTCTCCTAAAGAGCTGCTTAGAAAAGTTTAGCTTAGGTTTTTTATTTTACAGTGAGTCCTGCTGGCAACAGGATCACTGCAACGAGGGACTTAGGGGAGAAGAAGTGAACTCACCTGCGTGCAGGATGGATTGGCTTCTTTGGCTACTGGACATTAGCTCCAGAGGGACGATCACAGGTACAGCCTGGATGGTCACCGGAGCCTCGCCGCCGGCCCCCTTGCAGATGCTGAAACAAGAAGAAGGTCCAGAATCGGCGGCATGAAGACTCCTCAGTCTTCTTAAGGTAGCGCACAGCACTGCAGCTGTGCGCCATTTCCTCTCAGCACACTTCACACGGCAGTCACTGAGGGTGCAGGGCGCTGGGAGGGGGGCGCCCTGGGAGGCAATGAAAACCTATTTTTGGCTAAAAATACCTCACATATAGCCTCCGGGGGCTATATGGAGATATTTAACCCCTGCCAGAATCCGTTAAGAGCGGGAGACGAGGCCGCCGAAAAAGGGGCGGGGCCTATCTCCTCAGCACACAGCGCCATTTTCCCTCACAGAAAGGCTGGAGGGAAGGCTCCCAGGCTCTCCCCTGCACTGCACTACAGAAACAGGGTTAAAACAGAGAGGGGGGGCACTAATTTGGCGTTAGAAATATATAAAAAAGATGCTATAAGGGAAAACACTTATATAAGGTTGTCCCTATATAATTATAGCGTTTTTGGTGTGTGCTGGCAAACTCTCCCTCTGTCTCTCCAAAGGGCTAGTAGGTCCTGTCCTCTATCAGAGCATTCCCTGTGTGTGTGCTGTGTGTCGGTACGTGTGTGTCGACATGTATGAGGACGATGTTGGTGAGGAGGCGGAGCAATTTCCTGTAATGGTGATGTCACTCTCTAGGGAGTCGACACCGGAATGGATGGCTTATTTAGGGAATTACGTGATAATGTCAACACGCGCCAAGGTCGGTTGACGACATGAGACGGCCGACAAACAATTAGTACCGGTCCAGACGTCTCAAAAACACCGTCAGGGGTTTTAAAACGCCCGTTTACTTTAGTCGGTCGACACAGACACAGACAGGGACACTGAATCCAGTGTCGACGGTGAATAAACAAACGTATTCCTTATTAGGGCCACACGTTAAGGGCAATGAAGGAGGTGTTACATATTTCTGATACTACAAGTACCACAAAAGAGGGTATTATGTGGGATGTGAAAAAACTACCGTAGTTTTTCCTGAATCAGATAAATTAAATGAAGTGTGTGATGATGCGTGGGTTCCCCCCGATAGAAAATATGGGCGGTATACCCTTTCCCGCCAGAAGTTAGGGCGCGTTGGGAAACACCCCTTAGGGTGGATAAGGCGCTCACACGCTTATCAGAACAAGTGGCGGTACCGTCTATAGATAGGGCCGTCCTCAAGGAGCCAGCTGACAGGAGGCTGGAAAAATATCATAAAAAGTATATACACACATACTGGTGTTATACTGCGACCAGCGATCGCCTCAGCCTGGATGTGCAGAGCTGGGGTGGCTTGGTCGGATTCCCTGACTAAAAATATTGATACCCTTGACAGGGACAGTATTTTATTGACTATAGAGCATTTAAAGGATGTATTTCTATATATGCGAGATGCACAGAGGGATATTTGCACTCTGGCATCAAGAGTAAGTGCGATGTCCATATCTGCCAGAAGATGTTTATGGACACGACAGTGGTCAGGTGATGCAGATTCCAAACGGCACAAAGGTGTATTGCCGTATAAAGGAAGAGGAGTTATTTGGGGTCGGTCCATCGGACATGGTGGCCACGGCAACTGCTGGAAAATCCACCGTTTTTACCCTAAGTCACATCTCTGCAGAAAAAGACACCGTCTTTTCAGCTTCAGTCCTTTCGTCCCTATAAGAGTCATATCTGCCCAGGGATAGAGGAAAGGGAAGAAGACTGCAGCAGGCAGCCCATTCCCAGGAACAGAAGCGTTCCACCGCTTCTGACAAGCTCTCAGCATGACGCTGAGACCGTACAGGACCCCTGGATCCTACAAGTGGTATCCCAGGGGTACAGATTGGAATGTCGAGACGTTTCCCCTGCGCAGGCTCCTGAAGTCTGCTTTACCAAGGTCTCCCTCCGACAAGGAGGCAGTATGGGAAACAATTCACGAGCTGTATTCCCAGCAGGTGATAATTAAATTACCCCTCCTACAACAAGAAAAGGGGTATTATTCCACACTATATTGTGGTACTGAAGCCAGAAGGCTAGGTGAGTCCTATTCTAAATCTAAGAAAATTTGAACACTTACAAAGGTTCAAATCAAGATGGAGTCACTCAGAGCAGTGATAACGAACCGGGAAGAAGGGGACTATCTGGTGTCCCGAGACATCAGGGATGCTTACCTCCATGTCCCAAATTTGCCCTTATCACTAAGGGTACCTCAGGTTCGTGGTACAGAACTGTCACTATCAGTTTCAGACGCTGCCGTTTGGATTGTCCACGGCACCCCGGGTCTTTACCAAGGTAATGGCCGAAATGATGGTTCTTCTTCGAAGAAAAGGCGTCTTAATTATCCCTTACTTGGACGATCTCCTGATAAGGGCAAAGTCCAGGGAACAGTTGGAGGTCGGAGTAGCACTATCTCGGATACTGTTACAACAGCAGGGGTGGATTCTAAATATTCCAAAATCGCAGCTGATCCCGACAACAAGTCTCCTGTGCTTAGGGATGATTCTGGACACAGTCCAGAAAAAGGTGTTTCTCCCGGAAGAGAAAGCCAGGGAGTTATCCGAGCTAGTCAGGAACCTCCTAAAATCAGTGCATCATTGCACAAGGGCCATGGTAAAAAAATGGTGACTTCCTTCGAAGCAATTCCAGTCGGCAGATTTCATGCAAGAACTTTTCAGTGGGATCTGCTGGACAAATGGTCCGGATCGCATCTTCAGATGCATCAGCGGATAACCCTATATCCAAGGACAAGGGTGTCTCTCCTGTGGTGGTTACAGAGTGCTCATCTTCTAGAGGGCCGCAGATTCGGCATTCAGTTTTGGATGTTGGTGACCACGGAGGCCAGCCCGAGAGGCTGGGGAGCAGTCACACAAGAAAAAAAAAATTTCCAGGGAGTGTGATCAAGTCTGGAGATTTTTCTCCACATAAATATAGCTAAGGGTAAATTTATAATGCTCTAAGCTTAGCAAGACCTCTGCTTCAAGGTCAGCCGGTATTGATCCAGTGGGATAAAACATCACGGCAGTCGCCCACGTAAATAGACAGGGCGGCACAAGAAGCAGGAGGGCAGTGGCAAAAACTGCAAGGACTTTTCGCTGGGCGGAAAATCATGTGATAGCACTGTCAGCAGTGTTTCATTCCGGGAATGGAAACTGGGAAGCAGACTTCCTCAGTAGGCACGACCTCCACCCGGCAGAGTGGGAACTTCATGGGGAAGTTTTCCACATAATTGTAAACCGTTGGGAATTACCAAAGGTGGACATGATGGCGTCCCGTCTGAACAAAAAACGGGACAGGTATTGCGCCAGGTTAAGAGACCCTCAGGCAATAGCTGTGGACGTTCTGGTAACACCGTGGGTGTACCAGTCGGTGTATGTGTTCCATCCTCTGCTTTTCATACCTAAGGTACTGAGAATTATAAGACGTAGAGGAGTAAGAACTATACTCATGGCTCCGGATTGGCCAAGAAGGACTTGGTACCCGGAACTTCAAGAGATGCTCACAGAGGACTTATGGCCTCTGCCGCTAAGAAGGGACTTGTTTCAGCAAGTACCATGTCTGTTCCAAGACTTACCGCAGCTGCGTTTGACGGCATGGCGGTGGAACGCCGGATCCTAAGGGAAAAGGCATTCAGGAAGAGGTCATTCCTACCCTGGTCAAAGCCAGAAAGGAGGTGACCGCACAACATTATCACCACATGTGGCGAAAATATGTTGCGTGGTGTGAGGCCAGGAAGGCCCCACGAAGAAATTTCAACTCGGTCGATTCCTGCATTTCCTGCAAACAGGAGTGTCTATGGGCCTCAAATTGGGGTCCATTAAGGTTCAAATTTCGGCCCTGTCGATTTTTCTTCCAGAAAGAATTGGCTTCAGTTCCTGAAGTCCAGAAGTTTGTCAAGGGAGTATTGCATATACAACCCCCTTTTGTGCCTCCAGTGGCACTGTGGGATCTCAACGTAGTTCTGGGATTCCTCAAAACACATTGGTTTAAAACCAGTCAAATCTGTGGATTTGAAGCATCTCACATGAAAAGTGAACATGCTCTTGGACCTGGCCTGGACCAGGCGAGTGTCAAATTGGTGGTTTTTTTCTCAAAAAAGCCCATATCTGTTTGTCCATTCGGACAGGGCAGAGCTGCGGACTCGTCCCCAGTTCTCTCCCTAAGGTAGTGTCAGTGTTTCACCTGAACCAGCTTATTGTGGTGTCTTGCGCCTACTAGGGACTTGGAGGCCTCCAAGTTGCTAGATGTGGTCAGGGCCCTGAAAATATAGGTTCCAGGACGGCTGGAGTCAGGAAAACTGACTTGCTGTTATCCTGTATGCACCCAACAAACTGGGTGCTCTTGCTTTTAAGCAGACTTTTGCTAGTTGGATGTGTAATACAATTCAGCTTGCACATTCTGTGGCAGGCCTGCCACAGCCAAAATATGTAAATGCCCATTCCACAAGGAAGGTGGGCTCATCTTGGGCGGCTGCCCGAGGGGTCTCGGCTTTACAACTTTGCCGAGCGGCTATTTAGTCAGGGGCAAACACGTTTGTAAAATCCTACAAATTTGATACCCTGGCTAAGGAGGACCTGGAGTTCTCTCATTCGGTGCTGCAGAGTCATCCGCACTCTCCCGCCCGTTTGGGAGCTTTGGTATAATCCCCATGGTCCTTTCAGGAACCCCAGCATCCACTAGGACGATAGAGAAAATAAGAATTTACTTACCGATAATTCTATTTCTCGGAGTCCGTAGTGGATGCTGGGCGCCCATCCCAAGTGCGGATTATCTGCATTACTTGTACATAGTTACAAAAATCGGGTTATTATTGTTGTGAGCCATCTTTTCAGAGGCTCCGCTGTTATCATACTGTTAACTGGGTTCAGATCACAGGTTGTACAGTGTGATTGGTGTGGCTGGTATGAGTCTTACCCGGGATTCATAAATCCTTCCTTATTGTGTACGCTCGTCCGGGCACAGTATCCTAACTGAGGCTTGGAGGAGGGTCATAGGGGGAGGAGCCAGTGCACACCACCTGATCCTAAAGCTTTACTTTTTGTGCCCTGTCTCCTGCGGAGCCGCTATTCCCCATGGTCCTTTCAGGAACCCCAGCATCCACTACGGACTCCGAGAAATAGAATTATCGGTAAGTAAATTCTTATTTTTCCCCCCCCCGAAAAAAGTGCTGTTTGTTATGACAGAATTAGGTGAAAAACCTGTTTTTAATCATGTCAACAATGTTTTTATTAGAGTAAAAGAAAACCCCCCCACAAACAATAAGAAGAAATTCAAACATCGCGACCATCGATCCCAGTGACGGTAGTGGGAGAAAGATGTAAGGAGGGAGGGGGGAGAGATGGGAGGGGGTTTGACGCTGGTCTGCCCTGTCACTGGCCACAGTGATCGTGAGAAGGGGAGGGGGTTGCGGAGCCGCAGCCATGTGTTTTTGTTTTTATGCTGGCAGGAGGGGTGACGCTGGGCTGGCTGCAGTGATCGTGAGAAGGGGAGGGAGGTGCAGAGCCGCAGCCATGTATTTTTGTTTGTTTGTTTTTATGCTGGCAGGAGGGGTGACACTGGGCTGGCTGCAGTAATCGGGCCACAGTGGGAGGAGGCAGGAGTAAGGGCAGAGCTGCACGTGTTGTTTAGCTACACTTGTGGCCCGATGACTGCACACAGAGGGAGGGAGGGTTTCCACCGGGTGGGGGAAATGCTGCAGTGCTGCCCGATCACTGTATTCAGCAGTGATCGTGATACATGGGGGCCGAGCCGCTGCAGTTGCAGGAGGGCTGGCAGCAGCAGGCAGGTCCCAGTGAGTGGGCGTTTCTGACCGGTCGCATCCGATGCGACCATGTCGGGGAAAGCCCAGCCTGGTGTTGTCACATCTGATGCGACCATGCCAGGCACGTGGATAAGTGTGGGTGTGCACTGTGATTATTAGGTATGTTCACTTATTGTCATCTTGCTTAGTGTGAATAGACCAAATCTGTGGTTACACATTAGTCAATTGGAATCAAAGGGAATATCTATACATCTGTAACATATACATCATGTTATAAAAGAGTAAGATGTCCTTTTGTGTGGGTCACACATTGCTTCTAAAGTCACCCATTCATCTTGTACTGACATCACAGCAGACGTTGTGATCATTGATCCATATATCACACCTCTAGCATGTGTGCACCCTGGACTTTAACACATGGGGATGTCCTGCGCCCATTGTTGCACGGTACCAATTTTCGGTACTTTGCACATTCACAGGACGCGTTCTGCACTTGCGTGAATGGGCCCTGCATTAGAGGACGCAGGCTGGCATCGTACTGTCATTGATTGTCTGTTGGCGTTTCAGGGACGGGAGGGAGTGGCTACAGGATCCGTTTTTCCAGTGAGTGAGTGACTCCGCCATTTAGGGGGGTGAGAAGAGGCTGGGGATCTCGTCATAGGACGGAGACTTCCTGGCCTTTGCGACGGGTTGTTAGCGTGCCACAAGCCGCCCGATGGTGGGAGAGAGATCCGATGCTGCGTTCTAGGTCGCAGGCCGGATCACTACTGCAGCAGGAGGCGTCTGCATGTAATATACACCTCCTGCTGCATCACCATACAGCAGGAAGCCCAGTGATGGCAAATCCAATTGCACCTGAATGACCCCCACGTTGGGGTGTTTGGTGTAGGGATCAGTGTTCCTGATAAACTGATTAGACCATGTTGACAGAATGCACAGAGCATATAGGCTAATATGGATCTCTCCTCCAGTGACCCTTCGATTTATGTAGTTCAGCTCTCAATAATACATTGTTTATATCATCACTGGGGAGCACACCAAGATAGCACATGTTGGTTTGTGTACATTTTTTTTTGTTGTTTTTTTTTTTTGTTGCTGTAACCTAAAACATCCCAAAACAATATTGACTTTCATTACACTCTGATGGAGTAATGGTTAGCATTACTGCCGCGCAGCACAGAGGTCATGGAATCTGCTTCCACCAGAGCCCGAACTTTGTGGAGTTTGTATATTCTCCCCGTGCCTGCATGTGTTTCCTTTGGGTACTCCCGTTTCCTTCCACAATCCAAAATTATACTGGTAGGTTAATTTGCTCCCAACTAAAACTAACCCTAGTGTGTATGTGTGGTACGGAATATAGATGGTCATTCCGAGTTGATCGCTAGCTGCATTTTTTCGCAGCACAGTGATCAGGCTAAAAAACTGCAGTTCTGCATATGCGGCGCAATGCGCACGCGCAACGTACGGGCACAACGAACGATGCAGTTTTGCACAGGGTCTAGCGATGCATTTCAGTCGCACTGGTTGCCGCAGAGTGATTGACATGAAGTGGGCTTTTCTGGGTGGCAACTGACCGTTTTCAGGGAGTGTTTGGAAAAACTCAGGTGTGCCAGGGAAAACGCAGGCGTGGCTGGGCGAACGCTGGGCGGGTGTGTGACGTCAAATCCGGAACTGAACAGTCTGAAGTGATCGCAAGCGCTGAGTAGGTTTTGGGCTACTCTGAAACTACACAAAATTTTTTTGCAGGCACTCTGTGATACAACCGTTCGCACTTCTGCTAAGCTAAAACACACTCCCAGTGGGCGGCGACATAGCGTTTGCATGGCTACTAAAAACTGCTAGCGAGCGATCAACTCGGAATGACCCCCATAGTCACTGGGGCAGCAATTGACGTGAATAGCCAAATATTCTCTTTAAAGCGCTGTGGAATATGTATGCACTATATAAATTACTGCGTTATAGAATCCTGAAATCTGAATGTAGAGTGTATTCAGGGGTTTATTACTTTTTGAAGCATGTTATTTAATAAACCCCATTGTATAATATCTGTTGGATATCAAGGTGTTCAGTCTGATTGTAAGTCATATTTTGCCCACTTATTTTATTTTTCTCTTCTGAATGGGGTGAACCAGTATTTCCCATTAGTGTTCGTCTGCTCTTAATTCCATGTTCTCTCATGTTTTTTTGTTCATCTGCTTCTCATGCTTGTATTTAAGATGTGACTGCACAGAGAAGTTACAGGGTAAATTTGATTATCTACGCGCTCAACTGAATGAAAACACTGCCTTTAAGAATATTTACCGGTATGCTTTTGATTTTGCAAGGGTAAGTACATGTTTGAGAACTGCGTCCCCAGTGGTCTGTGATATCATATGCGATAGGTTCTCAAACTCTGTCCTCAGGACCCCAAACAGTGCGTGTTTTCCAGGTCTCCTCACAGAATCATAAGTTCCAAGCTGTGGATCTTTTAAACTGTGTCAGTGAGCAATTTATGCGCCTGTATACCTGCTAGGTGATTTGGAAAATGTGACCTGTTAGGAGTCCTGAGGACCGAGTTTGAGAACCTCTAGTGCAAGTTCATTCTTTCTGTTTTCCACGCCAGTTGTGGTACAATACCAACATATGGAACATAATTACTTACGGGTTTTAGGTTTTTATTTAAAATCCCCTTGCCTTAATGTACACCTATTATATTATATTTGTTAGGTGCCCTGAAGACCGTGTTTGGGAACCTCTGTCTTAAGGAATGAGGGAAGATGCATGTCCAGTTACTCAAATAGAAATTATTTAAAACGGTTTCTTTATTCTGTCTATATATATATATGTATGTGTGTGTGTGTGTATATATATATATATATATATATATATATATATATATATATATATATATATATATATATATATATATATATATATATATATATATATATATATATATATATATATATATATATATGAAATTAGGCGCCCCCTAGTGTGATACTACAAGTATTAGGTGACCTTCACCCTCAGTAACACCCTAGTGAATTGGAGGTGTACCGTTAGTGGTGGAATCCCAACCACCTCTTGATAGAATATGAACGACACAATATCACGGTTCTGGTACAGGTTTCAGCGTCCGTGTGCGAGAGTGCCGCAACACCCAGCTGTAGGGTCTCTAATCCGCCGCATTCTCATGGTTGCTGAAGAGCTCTTATTGATGGACATTCTTTTACATTACAAAGTATATGGCTCTTCTGCTGTACATACATAGGGGTTAATTTACGAAGCAGGACTCTGATCGTGTTTATGCCCAATATTTAAAAGGGAAAGGGTTTTACTAGCAAGACAACTAGTAGAAGTATTGCCCTTTTTTAAATATTGGGCATAAACCTGATCAGATGTGCCGGGTTTCACAACCTGACGCTTCGTAAATGAACCCCCTAGTGTCCTTTATTTCTCATTCGGATTTTGGTTTGCATGTAATCCTTTGTGCTACCTTTACCATATAGCATGTTTAGAAATGAATAGCTTTATTAATGTAAGGATACATTTTTTGCAATGCTGTAGGACAAAGACCAGCGAAGTCTGGATATCGACACCGCAAAATCCATGTTGGCGCTGCTGCTAGGAAGAACGTGGCCCTTATTTTCCGTATTTTTCCAATATCTGGAGGTAAGAGAAGTGAGGTTGTTGGGCAGTGTCGGCACTGTTCCGTCTTGCATGTGTAAAAGGTATGGAGGTTTGTTTATTGAACAGCGGGATTTCAAACTGGACGATTATGAGCAGTATTTAAAATGACAATATAATATGCTAAACCAGGCTCGTTTCACGTTTCTTGCTAGTGTCGTGTTAAATCCAGCAGTCAAAAGCCACAGACCATAAACCTCTTGTTCTCTAGGAGCTTAAACATTGATACAGCAGTTCGGGATGCAGCTAGGTTGCCGGCAGTTGGGATTCCAGCAGTCAGGATACCAACGCCGGAATCCCGGCAGATGACAATGCCGCCAGCCGGAATCCCGGCTAACGGGCTATTCACACTCGTGGGTGTCCATGACACCATAGAGTGACAATAGAACCTGTGGCGAGCCCGCATGGGTACTCTTAGTGCATGCCATGCTGGCGGCTGAGATGCCGTTGTCTGCATACTGGCCGCCGGTATATCATACTGAACCCAGCAATTCCATGCCATGTGCTTTATTAGTACTAGAGTGGCACCACTAGAGGGCGCAAGATTTTCTGCTTTTTAAATGATAGACTCCTATTTCTTGTCCTTTTTGCTGATACAACCTCCTTAAGGTCTCGTACACTGCAGCATTTGAAAATGCCTGTGTAACAGACTAAGGGGGACATTTACTAAGCAGTGATAAGAGCGGAGAAGTGAGCCAGTGGAGAAGTTGCCCCATCAACCAATCAGCAGCTCTCTATCATTTTATAGTATGCAAATTCTAGATGTTACTTCAGTGCTGATTGGTTGCCATGGGTAACTTCTCCACTCTTATTACTGCTTAGTAAATATCCCCCTAAACCACTCTTTTACAGCATTCAAAACGTGTTCTGTAAGCCTCCCTTGAAGCTCGCAAAACAAGAACTTGGGGTTCAATCCAATTAGCTGCGACTTGATTTGCGGTGTAAGTTCGGCTGTATACCGCACTTACAGTACTGTCAGACTCGCTGATTTATGTTTGCAGCGCCATAGGGGTGAGATTGGGCCGCGATTGGGGCGTACAGCATTGCCGTTGCCAGCGTTTCTACAGTGTTGCAAGAGTAACTGGCCCCCTTCGCCCTTAACTGGATTGAGCCCTTAGACAGGAATTCTGTACTTGCATCACCATTTGTTTACATCCTGTTTTGGACTGTCAGATCTGAAGAACATTCACTAGGGTTTAACACCTTCTAGTAGCATAGTGTATGAGACCTTTAAGTCACTGTATGTCTAACCATTGGATACACTATTGTCTGTCACATAGTCGTCGCCCCCCCCCCCCCCCCCTCCCCCCGCCCATGGTCTCCATTGGGCATGATACATCACACACATGACGGCATTATATGCAAGTATTATAGTGTAAACAACAGACGTTATCCGGACGCCCGGATATCCCAGTCCTGTAGTGAGGTCATTGGAGTCCACGGCTAATCACAGACAGGAGGGAGAGTGGCTTTGCAGCCATTCCCTCACCGTCGCTGCTGCCAGTACCCGCTGCGGACCCCCGGGAACCATCCGGATAACAGGTATTCTGTTATCTGGAAAAAAACATCAGGAATGCTTCTGGTCTCGAGAATTCCGGATATGGGATACTCAACCTGTATAATATATTTATTTGCTGTGTAAAAACAACCGTTGTGCTCAAAGCATTTAAAAAATAAATAAATTATTATTTATACATAATAAAAAATCTTTTTTTTTTTTTTAAAGCCCAAGACGTGACTTGGCTCATCTGAGGAACGCCTGTATCCAAAAGATTAAACTTTATTCTTTGGCGCATTTCTGTTAGTTAATTTAACAACTATTTATTTCTCTGACGTCCTAGTGGATGCTGGGAACTCCGTAAGGACCATGGGGAATAGCGGCTCCGCAGGAGACTGGGCACAAAAGTAAAAGCTTTATGACTAGCTGGTGTGCACTGGCTCCTCCCCCTATGACCCTCCTCCAAGCCTCAGTTAGATTTTTGTGCCCGGCCGAGAAGGGTGCAATCTTAGGTAGCTCTCCTGAGCTGCTTAGAGTAAAAGTTTAAATAGGTTTTTTTATTTTCAGTGAGACCTGCTGGCAACAGGCTCACTGCATCGTGGGACTAAGGGGAGAAGAAGCGAACTCACCTGCATGCAGAGTGGATTGGGCTTCTTGGCTACTGGACATTAGCTCCAGAGGGACGATCACAGGCTCAGCTTGGATGGGTCCCGGAGCCGCGCCGCCGGCCCCCTTACAGAGCCAGAAGAGCGAAGAGGTCCGGAAAAATCGGCGGCAGAAGACGTTCCTGTCTTCAATAAGGTAGCGCACAGCACTGCAGCTGTGCGCCATTGCTCTCAGCACACTTCACACTCCGGTCACTGAGGGTGCAGGGCGCTGGGGGGGAGCGCCCTGAGACGCAATAAAACACGTTTTAAACCTTATATGGCTAAAGAAATGCATCACATATAGCTCCTGGGCTATATGGATGCATTTAACCCCTGCCAGTTTTCCTAAAAAAAGCGGGAGAAAAGGCCGCCGAAAAGGGGGCGGAGCCTATCTCCTCAGCACACAAGCGCCATTTTCCCTCACAGCTCCGCTGGAAGGACGGCTCCCTGACTCTCCCCTGCAGTCCTGCTACAGAATCAGGGTAAAACAAGAGAGGGGGGGCACTAATTGGCAGATAATACAAATACAGCAGCTATAGAAGGGAGAAACACTTATATAAGGTTATCCCTGTATATATATATATATATAGCGCTCTGGTGTGTGCTGGCAAACTCTCCCTCTGTCTCCCCAAAGGGCTCGTGGGGTCCTGTCCTCTATCAGAGCATTCCCTGTGTGTGTGCTGTGTGTCGGTACGATTGTGTCGACATGTATGAGGAGGAAAATGATGTGGAGGCGGAGCAATTGCCTGTAATAGTGATGTCACCCCCTAGGGAGTCGACACCTGACTGGATGGTCGTATGGAAGGAATTACGTGACAGTGTCAGCACTTTGCAAAAAAACTATTGACGACATGAGACAGCCGGCAAATCAGTTAGTGCCTGTCCAGGCGTCTCAAACACCGTCAGGGGCTCTAAAGCGCCCGTTACCTCAGATGGTCGACACAGACCCAGACACGGATACTGACTCCAGCGTCGACGGTGACGAGACAAACGTAATGTCCAGTAGGGCCACACGTTACATGATCACGGCAATGAAGGAGGCTTTGAACATTTCTGATACTACAAGTACCACAAAAAGGGGTATTATGTGGGGTGTGAAAAAACTACCCATAGTTTTTCCTGAATCAGATGAATTAAATGAGGTGTGTGACAAAGCGTGGGTTTCCCCCGATAAAAAACTGCTGATTTCTAATAAATTATTGGCATTATACCCTTTCCCGCCAGAGGTTAGGGCGCGTTGGGAAACACCCCCTAGGGTAGATAAGGCGCTCACACGCTTATCAAAACAAGTGGCGTTGCCGTCTCCTGATACGGCCGCCCTCAAGGAACCAGCTGATAGAAAGCTGGAAAATATCCTAAAGGGTATATACACACATACTGGTGTTATACTACGACCAGCAATCGCCTCAGCCTGGATGTGCAGCGCTGGAGTGGCTTGGTCGGATTCCCTGACTGAAAATATTGATACCCTGGATAGGGACAGTATATTATTTACTATAGAGCATTTAAAGGATGCATTACTATATATGCGAGATGCACAGAGGGATATTTGCACCCTGGCATCAAGAGTAAGTGCGCTGTCCATTTCTGCCAGAAGAAGTTTATGGACACGACAGTGGTCAGGTGATGCGGATTCCAAACGGCATATGGAAGTTTTGCCGTATAAAGGGGAGGAGTTATTTGGGGTCGGTCTATCGGACCTGGTGGCCACGGCGACGGCTGGGAAATCCACCTTTTTACCCCAGGTCACCTCTCAGCAGAAAAAGACACCGTCTTTTCAAACTCAGTCCTTTCGTCCCCATAAGGGCAAGCGGGCAAAAGGCCACTCATTTCTGCCCCAGTGGCAGAGGAAGGGGAAAAAGACTGCAGCAGGCAGCCTCTTCCCAGGATCAGAAGCCCTCCCCCGCTTCTGCCAAGTCTTCAGCATGACGCTGGGGCTTTACAAGCGGACTCAGGCACGGTGGGGGCCCGTCTCAAAAATTTCAACGCGCAGTGGGCTCACTCGCAAGTGGACCCCTGGATCCTGCAGGTAGTATCACAGGGGTACAAATTGGAATTCGAGACGTCTCCCCCTCGCCGGTTCCTGAAGTCTGCTCTACCAACGTCTCCCTCCGACAGGGAGGCAGTATTGGAAGCTATTCACAAGCTGTATTCCCAGCAGGTGATAATCAAGGTACCCCTCCTACAACAGGGAAAGGGGTATTACTCCACGCTGTTTGTGGTACCGAAGCCGGACGGCTCGGTGAGACCGATTTTAAATCTGAAATCATTGAACACTTACATAAAAAGGTTCAAATTCAAGATGGAGTCACTCAGAGCAGTGATAGCGAACCTGGAAGAAGGGGACTATATGGTGTCTCTGGACATCAAAGATGCTTATCTCCATGTCCCAATCTACCCTTCTCACCAAGGGTACCTCAGGTTTGTGGTACAAAACTGTCATTATCAGTTTCAGACGCTGCCGTTTGGATTGTCCACGGCACCACAGGTCTTTACCAAGGTAATGGCCGAAATGATGATTCTTCTTCGAAGAAAAGGCGTCTTAATTATCCCTTACTTGGACGATCTCCTGATAAGGGCAAGGTCCAGGGAACAGTTAGAGGTCGGAGTAGCACTATCTCAGGTAGTGCTACGTCAGCACGGGTGGATTCTAAATATTCCAAAATCGCAGCTGATTCCAACAACACGTCTACTGTTCCTAGGGATGATTCTGGACACAGTCCAGAAAAAGGTGTTTCTCCCGGAGGAGAAGGCCAGGGAGTTATCCGAGCTAGTCAGGAACCTCCTGAAACCAGGACAAGTGTCAGTGCATCAATGCACAAGGGTCCTGGGAAAGATGGTGGCTTCTTACGAAGCGATTCCATTCGGAAGATTCCATGCAAGAACTTTTCAGTGGGATCTGCTGGACAAATGGTCCGGATCGCATCTTCAGATGCATCAGCGGATAACCCTATCTCCAAGGACAAGGGTGTCTCTCCTGTGGTGGTTGCAGAGTGCTCATCTTCTAGAGGGCCGCAGATTCGGCATTCAGGACTGGATTCTGGTGACCACGGATGCCAGCCTGAGAGGCTGGGGAGCAGTCACACAGGGAAGAAATTTCCAGGGCTTGTGGTCAAGCATGGAAACGTCTCTTCACATAAATATCCTGGAACTAAGGGCAATTTACAATGCCCTAAGTCAAGCAAGGCCTCTGCTTCAGGGTCAGTCGGTATTGATCCAATCGGACAACATCACGGCAGTCGCCCACGTAAACAGACAGGGCGGCACAAGAAGCAGGAGGGCAATGGCAGAAGCTGCAAGAATTCTTCGCTGGGCGGAAAATTATGTGACAGCACTGTCAGCGGTGTTCATTCCGGGAGTGGACAACTGGGAAGCAGACTTCCTCAGCAGACACGACCTCCACCCGGGGGAGTGGGGACTTCACCCAGAAGTCTTCCACGTGATTGTAAACCGTTGGGAAAAACCAAAGGTGGACATGATGGCGTCTCGTCTCAACAAGAAACTAGACAGATATTGCGCCAGGTCAAGGGACCCTCAGGCGATAGCGGTGGACGCTCTGGTAACACCGTGGGTGTACCAGTCAGTGTATGTGTTCCCTCCTCTGCCTCTCATACCCAAAGTATTGAGAATCATAAGAAGGAGAGGAGTAAGAACTATACTCGTGGCTCCGGATTGGCCAAGGAGGACTTGGTACCCGGAACTTCAAGAGATGCTCACGGAGGACCCGTGGCCTCTACCTCTAAGAAAGGACCTGCTCCAGCAGGGACCTTGTCTGTTCCAAGACTTACCGCGGCTGCGTTTGACGGCATGGAGGTTGAACGCCGGATCCTGAAGGAAAAAGGCATTCCAGATTAAGTCATCCCTACCCTGATCAAGGCCAGGAAGGATGTAACCGCGAAACATTATCACCGCATTTGGCGAAAATATGTTGCGTGGTGTGAGGCCAAGAAGGCCCCTACAGAGGAATTTCAACTGGGTCGTTTCCTGCATTTCCTGCAAACAGGACTATCTATGGGCCTAAAATTAGGGTCCATTAAGGTTTGAACCACTCACCACTGTGGAATTAAAATATCTCACATGGAAAGTGGTCATGCTGTTAGCCCTGGCTTCAGCCAGGTGTGTCTCAGAATTGGCGGCTTTATCATATAAAAGCCCTTACCTAATTTTTCATTCAGACAGGGCAGAACTGAGGACTCGCCCTCAATTTCTCCCTAAGGTGGTTTCAGCGTTTCACATGAACCAGCCTATTGTGGTGCCTGCGGCTACTAGGGACTTGGAGGACTCCAAGTTGCTGGACGTAGTCAGGGCCCTGAAAATATGTTTCCAGGACGGCTGGAGTCAGAAAATCTGACTCGCTGTTTATCCTGTATGCACCCAACAAGCTGGGTGCTCCTGCTTCTAAGCAGACGATTGCTCGTTGGATTTGTAGTACGATTCAGCTTGCACATTCTGTGGCAGGCCTGCCACAGCCAAAATCTGTAAAAGCCCATTCCACAAGGAAGGTGGGCTCATCTTGGGCGGCTGCCCGAGGGGTCTCGGCTTTACAACTTTGCCGAGCAGCTACTTGGTCAGGGGCAAACACGTTTGCTAAATTTTACAAATTCGATACCCTGGCTGAGGAGGACCTGGAGTTCTCTCATTCGGTGCTGCAGAGTCATCCGCACTCTCCCGCCCGTTTGGGAGCTTTGGTATAATCCCCATGGTCCTTTCGGAGTCCCCAGCATCCACTAGGACGTCAGAGAAAATAAGAATTTACTTACCGATAATTCTATTTCTCATAGTCCGTAGTGGATGCTGGGCGCCCATCCCAAGTGCGGATTGTCTGCAATACTTGTATATAGTTATTGTTACAAAAATCGGGTTGTTTATTGTTGTGAGCCATCTTTTCAGAGGCTCCTACGTTTATCATACTGTTAACTGGGTTCAGATCACAAGTTGTACGGTGTGATTGGTGTGGCTGGTATGAGTCTTACCCGGGATTCAAGATCCTTCCTTATTATGTACGCTCGTCCGGGCACAGTATCCTAACTGAGGCTTGGAGGAGGGTCATAGGGGGAGGAGCCAGTGCACACCAGCTAGTCATAAAGCTTTTACTTTTGTGCCCAGTCTCCTGCGGAGCCGCTATTCCCCATGGTCCTTACGGAGTTCCCAGCATCCACTACGGACTATGAGAAATAGAATTATCGGTAAGTAAATTCTTATTTTTATCATGTATCCAGTTATCAGGGAGTCCAAAGGGATGTTAGCTGCAGACAGGGAGGGTTAGGGTTAGGCACCACTGGGGGAGGGGGGAGGATTAGGTTTAGGCACTAAGGGGGGTTGGTTAGGTTTAGGCACTTACCGGGGAGGTTAGGGTTAGTTTGCGGTAACGAAGGGTTAAGGGGGTAAGTTAGAATGCATAACTCGCCCATTTTGGGATGTTTATCATTGTGATGCCGGAGTCCCATGCCTCGGTATATTCTACCTGACCCCATCCAGGCAGTAGGGTGCTTTGGCATCCTCTAGGACAGTGGTTCTCAAACTCGGTCCTCAGGACCCCACACGGTTCACGTTTTCCATGTCACCCGGCAGATGCACTGTGTATCACCAACTGTCACATTTTAAAAATCTACAGGTGACCTGCAAAACATGAACCGTGTGGGGTCCTGAGGACCGAGTTTGAGAAACTGTGCTCTAGGATATGTTGAGTGGTAAGAGGAGAGCATCAAGGGCAGTTGCATTTACCATAACAAGTACAACGTAGAACCAACAAGTAGAATCTTTATTATTATTATTAACCTCCATTGACTGTCACTATCAGCATTGCCAGTGCTGAACAATTTGGGCCTAATTCAGGTATGATCGCAGCAGCAAATTTGTTAGCTAATGGGAAAAACCATGTGCACTGCAGGTGGGGCAGATGTAACATGTGCAGAGAGAGTTAGATTTGGGTGGGGTGTGTTCAAACTGAAATCTAAATTGCAGTGTAAAAATAAAGCAGCCAGTATTTACCCTGCGCAGACACGAAATAACCCACCCATATCTAACTCTCTCTGCACATGTTACATCTGCCCCACCTGCAGTGCACATGGTTTTGCCCATTAGCTAACAAACTTGCTGCTGCGATCAGATCTGAATTACCCCCCTTGTTTGCAAAGAAACTCAGAACCCTCTCTAACTTGTCCTCTTTCCTTCTTCACAGCAATCCAAATACAGAGTTATGAACAAAGACCAGTGGTATAACGTGTTAGAATTTAGCCGGACTGTCTATGCCGACCTTAGCAACTACGATGAAGATGGCGCCTGTGAGTTTATGTCCTTTGTATTTGTATCTGTGGGTCTGATTCCGAGGCGGACGCAGTACACACAACTGTGTCTTTGGACTCTGCTACTGTGCGAAAATATGCTAATGCCGCAGAAGGAATCTTGTGTAAATAGACTCTGCAGGCTTCTGTGATCTGCTGCTGCATCCGAAGACACATCATCAGATCATCTGTATGAACATTGGTCGTCCGGGTAACCCTCAGGTTACTAAGGGTGGCTGCTCTACTCATGCAACAGAGGTCAGGGAATCTGCATTGGAAGTCAGTCCCTGGCCTCAGCACACCTGCAAAACATAGCCGATCTGGTCAATCCAGTACTACTATGTAATCCAGCTAACATCCTCTTCAGTCTAGGGCAGTGACGGGTTACCTTTGGCACTCTAGCTGTTGTTGAAGTACACATCCCAGCATGCCCTGCTACAGTTTTTTCCTATTTGGCCATGCTAAAACTGTAGCAGGGCATGCTGGAATGTGTAGTTCAACAACAGCTGGCGTGCCAAAGGTTCACCATCACTGGTCTATGGAAAAGTATGAATTACAACACTATGGCCTAATTCACATGTGGTTGTTCTTGCGGGTGGTCTTCTGGTTGCCGAATGTCGGGATCCCGACACCCGGCATACCGACACATATTCTCCCTCGTGGGAGTCTACGACCCCCCTGGAGGGAGAATAAACCGCGCCCGCAGCGTGGCGAGTGCAGCGGTATGCTGGTCGCCGGGAGCCCGGCCGCCGGCATATACGATATTACAACCCTGTTCTTGCTGCTTCTGTTGCTATCTTTTGCTGTTCACAGTTGCGTCAATATGCTAATATGGGCAGAAGCTATCCTGAGCATAAGGATGCCCACTACTGGTGAATAATTCCCGTGCAACTGCTGATACATCGGTACCATCGCCGCCTATCTGGTCATGTCTGAGTGTCTGTAGACGCACAGGCTAAGCTGCTCTCCCGGGATGCAGAGGGCTCACCAGTAGCAAGTGAGATCGCAACTGCTAATTTATGCACGCCAAGAAAATGCCGTCTGAACGGAAATGACAAGCCTGCGCTTACCCGACCACTCCCAGTTCCCACCCCATACACTTTCTACCTGCGACCACCATTGCAATTCAATTGCTGCGCACTGTGGCACAGACACATACGCAGTAAGAAAATATCAACCAATTTGCGTACAATAGCCACTTTGCGACCGCATCTTGTTTAGGCCCAATGTTAGCGAACTCTTCTTTAAGGAAGCTTTATTCAGTACAATTTCCTATCTCAGAAGCCATTTGTGATTATTAATAGTGAGCGTAGTTTCTGGTACAGCAATTCTGATATTTAGCTCCCAACACCTCTTACCTTTTTGTGAACTTTAGTCAACATCCTTGAACATTCCTATAAAAGTTCCTCATGCCAGTACCTGGGTTCTGTGTCCAAAGAAAATTCCATATTAACATTAAGAGCAGCATGTCCCTAACAATTTGTCTCCATCTTTCCAGGGCCCGTTCTCCTTGACGAATTTGTTGAGTGGAATAAAGTCCGTCAGACATTATAGCAAGATCTAATCTTGGAAATAAAACGTGAACTTTCAGATACCCTAACATGAAGTGTTTGAAGAATATTTTCATCGTTGCCGAAGACGCCTACTTCTTTTTTTTTTCTTTTCTCTTGCTCTTCTTCTATATGGAACTGATGTTCACTTGTTACACGTGAAATCGGCAGTGACCTCCATCAGATGGCTGCTGGTGTTAATAGGATTTAAAATATAATGAAGTTTACACTTGTTTTCAGTACAGATAAGGAATATGGCAGGCGTTTTTTTCGAGCCTTTCTTCCAACCATTTAAACCATTAATTCATACAGTATGACGATTGTTGGCTTCCAATCTACTTAATTGTTGAGAAGCACAGGGAATATCATTTGTGTTTGCAATGATGAGTCTCTTGGATGAAATGAACCGTTTTGGTTGGCTGACACATCTACTTGTTTGTGATCCCACAGAAAAAACACACACACACACACACACACTGTATGTTTTTGTTTTGTCTTCTTTGTGGGGCTCACTGGCCAGATTCACACGTAACATAAATTTTTAGTTTGCAATTTTCACAATTAATTTTATTCAAAACAAAAAAGTTTTTTTTGTTTTGTTTTTTTTATTTGTTTTCTTTCTCTTTTTTCCCCCTGACCAGCTTTTTTAATTTAAATGTGGGTAGACTTTACGGATCACAATATCTTGTAAATGTTATGGCTAGCCAGTATCCACCATTTGACCTTTTTTTTTTTTTCTTTTTTTTTTCTTTTTTCTTTTTTTTTTTTTTTTTCTTTTTTCTTTTTTAAAGCTTGTGTCTTAAATCTTGTAGTGCAAAGTAGAATTGGGGTCTGCTGTCCTATAACACTGACACTGCAGAGGGTCTGTTGTGTGGCGGGGGTGATGAGTATTATGTGCAAACACTGCAATTTCAAATGTTTAGGGTCTGAATATTCCTAACCTTTTAACGCTCAACAATTTCCACAAAACGGATTGTCGATGGGTCTCAAGTTGGTTGTTAGAAACCTGTTAATGCATCTTATTTTAAGCATCCTTTTCTTTAATGCTAAGACATGCTCAGAGAGGCTTATTTAAAGGGGAATCCCACTTCAGTTTCATTTCTTATGATATCCCATTATACCCCTGACCACTAATTTGGGGCAGTCTTTATCATGTGACTGCCACCTTTCCTGTGATCTAGCCCAGCCGAGCAATATGTATCAGTCTGGTGGGTGCTGTTCATGGTAACCGCTCATACACTAGTTTGGGTCTATAGAACTTCAACTAGTGGAAGGAAATTTCTGGTTGCTTTGCTTACAGTATGTTACGTTTCTCCAGGTTATTAAATGAGCCTCTAACTGTTCAATATATTTGTGAATTATGAGCTGGTTTAAGAGTCTGAAAAGTTCTGGACATAATAAATACCTCTGATGTTAATATAACTTTGGTCAACAGGAGATGCCCCTTTTCCGCTATGATAAATAGCAAAGAACCTTGTCTATACCCCAGTCTCCTGTATTCCTGCCCCTCTATTGCTTCTCTTATCTGGCACAAATACTGAACCCACTGCTATAAATCAACTTATTTAAGCAGATTTCTTATTTTGCCAAACTTTTCTTCCAGTGTCATTATTTATTGTTAATTTTCTCAACAGAAGGACGTTAAATTGAGCAGTGACGGAACCCTCGTTACAATTAAAAATTGAGTGGATTATAAAGGGAGATTAAATGTGTTTAATGCGTTTAATGCGTTTTGTCGTCTCACCTGCTCTTAAATTTTTCTCCCAAATGTCACGTTAATTGTCCAATTGTTTGTCTAATTTTCATGACACATTAAAGGATTTTTTTTTTCTTTTTGAATCATTAATTACGTTGTTACGTATTTGCTTTATAATTTGTTTATTTCTTGGACATGTGAATTCTTAAGACGGTCAACCTCCGATCACGCAAATAGTTCAGAGTAGAGCGCTGGTTGATTTTGCCTTTTAAATGAATTGCTGCTTTAAGACTATCTTGTCAGAATCACACTGGCTTTCACAAATTGTGGGCTGTTAGATTTGGGCCCTATACAGTATGTACTGTCAGCTGTCTTCTCACGAAAAAAGATCATCTAGTAACCTTAGAGTCTCATACTACTGCTGATAGATTAAAATGCAGAAATATCGGGTTTGCGTCTATCTCTGTTTCTGGCCCCATATATGTCTGTTACCAGACATTTTTGAAGCTTGTAGTATTTATTTATTTATTTAAAACAGGCATGTCAAACTCAAAATCCCAACTGGGCCGAATAATCAACGTCTAAGTCTTGTGTGGGCCGCAAGAAAAAGTCTTTTATGCAATTATTTTTAGTTCATCCACTAGGGGACACTGGAGATCTAGTACAGCTGGGGTGTTGAAGGATGCAGACCGAAGGTAGCACAGTCTCTAAAAAAAAAAAAAAAAAAAAAATTATACACAGCTGACTCCTCACCCTTCACGCCCCCTAATCCCTCCAGTTTGAAAAATTGTGCTTGGAGGTGGAAGCACAGAAAGGAGCTCTTGCTCCACAAAAGTTTTTATTTATTTATTTATTTATTTATTTTTTAGAACTTTTTCTCTTAACTATATCCCTATCCCACCTGTCAGGAAGTAGGATGCAGGCTCAATTGAGGTGTACTTTAACAGTACATGGAGACTAAGGTCCCGGTGGAAGGGATCGGCATGTCTTACAGAAGGTCTCTAACAGTGAGTAACAAGCAGCGCCTATGATAGACTGTATAGATTTCCCGCTGAACTGACTAAGGGCTTGCAGGAAGGCAGCTCCGGCGCGGAAGGCGGGGGTGCAGCAGAGCCGCCTGGCGGCTTTTCCTCTATTGTCACCGCTGTACAAGACGCTGCTGACAGGTCGGATAGTAGGAGTAATGCAGCCAAGCTAGCGGGTACATTCCATAGGAGAGCACATTCGCAGCCTACGGTGAGTGCGTTGGGCACGCTTACAGGCAGGAGGGACCTCGCTGCAGGGAAGCCTAGCAGCGAGGTGAGCAAGATTTTTCAATTGCCGCTATTTTGGTTAGATAAATTAGGCGCGATGGCTAGAGCGGGCTATCCACTAAGAGGGGAGGCGGAGTTGAAAAGCACTCCTTCCCCTGTTATTTATTCAAAGCAGCAACCATGTTATACCGCATCAGCAGGCTGTGGGAAACAAATTAAGGTTTGTTATTAGCGCTGACTTGTAGTTAAATGACTGTTAGAAGATCTTCTGTAATTAAAGGAGAAGGAGAAAATAGGATTTTAAGTACCTACCGGTAAATCCTTTTCTCGTAGTCCGTAGAGGCCCATATGCACTCCTGTCTGTAGAAAGTGGAGAAACCGGCCCAGATGGAAATCTTCCGTAGGAGCATTCTTGGCTTCACACCAAGATACATACTTCCTCCAGATACGGTGATAATGCTTTGCCGTCACCTCCTTCCTAGCCTTTATCAGAGTAGGGATGACTTCCTCCGGAATACCTTTCCCAGCTAGGATTCGGTGTTCAACCGCCATGCCGTCAAACGTAACCGCGGTAAGTCTTGGAACACACAGGGCCCCTGCTGTAACAGGTCCTCCCTGAGAGGAAGAGGCCATGGATCTTCTGTGAGTATTTCCTGAAGATCTGACTACCAGGCCCTTCGAGGCCAATCTGGAACAATGAGTATTGGCCCTCATTCCGAGTTGTTCGCTCGTTGCCGATTTTCGCTATATTGCGATTAGTCGCTTACTGCGCATGCGCAAGGTTCGCAGAGCGCATGCGCTTAGTTATTTTACAAAAGTTAGGTATTTTACTCACGGCATAACGAGGATTTTTCATCGTTCTGGTGATCGCAGTGTGATTGACAGGAAGTGGGTGTTTCTGGGCGGAAACTGGCCGTTTTCTGGGAGTGTGCAAAAAACGCTGGCGTTTCTGGGAAAAACGCGGGAGTGTCTGAAGAAACGGGGGAGTGTCTGGCCGAACGCTGGGTGTGTTTGTGACATCAAACCAGGAACGAAACTGACTGAACTGATCGCAATGGCTGAGTAAGTCTGGAGCTACTCAGAAACTGCTAAGAAATTTCTATTTGCAATTCTGCGAATCTTTCGTTCGCAATTTTGCTAAGCTAAGATACTCCCAGAGGGCGGCGGTTTAGCGTGTGCAATGCTGCTAAAAGCAGCTAGCGAGCGAACAACTCTGAATGAGGGCCATTGTCTGCACTCTTCTTTGTCTTATGATTCTCAATATTTTTGAGATGAGAGGAAGAGGAGGAAAAACCTAGACCGACTGAAACACCCATGGTGTCACTAGGGCGTCTACTGCTACTGCCTGAGGGTCCCGTGACCTGGCACAATACCTCTGAAGCTTCTTGTTGAGGCGTGACGCCATCATGTCTATTTGAGGAATTCCCCAAAGACTTGTTATTTCTGCAAAAACTCTCCTGGATGGAGGTCGTGTCTGCTTCCCAGTTGTCCACTCCTGGAATGAAGACAGCTGACAGAGCGCTTACGTGAGTTTCCGCCCAGCGAAGAATCTTGATGGCTTCCGCCATCGCCACTCTGCTCCTTGTCCCGCCTTGGCGGTTTACATGAGCCACGGCTGTGACGTTGTCTGATTGAATCAGAACCGGTAGGTCGCGAAGAAGATTCTCCGCTTGTCATAGGCCGTTGTATATGGCCCTCAATTCCAGTATGTTGATGTGTAGACAAGCCTCCTGGCTTGACCATAGTCCCTGAAACTTTCTTCCTTGTGTGACTGCTCCCCATCCTCGGAGGCTCGCGTCCGTGGTCACCAGAACCCAGTCTTGAATGTCGAACCTGCGACCCTCTAGAAGGTGAGCACTCTGCAGCCACCACAGGAGAGGCACCCTGGCCCTGGGGGACAGGGTTATTTTCTGAAAAGTCCTCGCATGAAACCTGCCGAAGGGGATGGCCTCGTAGGCTGCCACCATTTTTCCCAGAACTCGAGTGCATTGATGAACAGACACTCTTCTTGGTTTTAGCAGGTCCCTGACCATGTTCTGGAGATCCTGGGCTTTTTCCAATGGGAGAAAAACCCTCTTTTGTTCGGTGTCCAGAATCACGCCTAGGAATGATAGCCGAGTCGTTGGAACCAATTGTGACTTTGGCAGATTGAGAATCCAACCGTGCTGTTGCAGCACTTTCATGCAGAGCGACACGCTCTTCAGCAATTGATCTCTCGATCTCGCCTTTATCAGGAGATCGTCCAATTATGGGATAATTGTGACTCCCTGCCTGCGCAGGAGCACCATCATCTCCGCCATTACCTTGGTGAAAATCCTCGGGGCCGTGGAAAGCCCAAACGGCAACGTCTGAAACTGGTAATGACAGTCCTGTACAGCGAATCTCAGGTACTCCTGATGAGGGGGGGTATATGGGGACATGAAGGTATGCATCCTTTATGTCTAGTGACACCATAAAATCCCTCCCTTCCAGGCTGGATATTACAGCTCGGAGCGATTCCATCTTGAATTTGAACTTTTTCAAGTACAGGTTTAGGGATTTTAGATATAAAATGGGTCTGACCGAACCATCCGGCTTCGGGACCACAAACCGGGTTGAATAATACCCTTTTCCCTGTTGGACAAGGGGAACCTTGACCACCACTTGCTGTTGACACAGCTTTTGAATTGCAGCTAACACTACTTCCCTCTCCTGGGGTGAAGCTGGCAAGGCCGACTTGAAAAATCGGCGAGGGGGCACTTCTTCGAATTCCAGCTTGTAGCCTTGGGAAACAATTTCCATCGCCCAAGGATCCACGTCTGAAAGAACCCAGATCTGGCTGAAAACTCGAAGGCGTGCCCCCACTGGTGCGGACTTCCTTAGGGGAGCCCCAGCGTCATGGGGTGGATTTTGTAGAAACCGGGGAGGACTTCTGCTCCTGGGAACTAGCCGAAGCAGGTGTTCTCTTTCCTCTGCCCTTACCTCTGGCAAGGAAGGAGGAGCCCCGACCTCTTCTGGACTTATGCGACCGAAAGGACTGAATCTGATACTGTGGAGTTTTCTTTTTTCTGTTGGGGAACAAAAGGTAAAAAGGTAGATTTACCCGCGGTAGCTGTGGAAACCAGGTCCGCGAGCCCCTCCCCAAACAACACTTCACCCTTGTAAGGTAAAACCTCCATATGCTTTTTTGAGTCTGCATCACCCGTCCATTGGCGGGTCCATAGAGCTCGTCTCGCAGAAATAGCCATGGCATTGGCTCTGGAACCCAGCAGCCTAACGTCTCTTTGAGCGTCCCTCGTATACACTGCTCAAAAAAATAAAGGGAACACTAAAATAACACATCCTAGATCTGAATGAATTAAATATTCTTATTAAATACTTTGTTCTTTACATAGTTGAATGTGCGGACAACAAAATCACACAAAAATTTGCAATGGAAATCAATTTTACTAACCCATGGAGGTCTGGATTTAGAGTCACACTCAAAATTAAAGTGGAAAAACACACTACAGGCTGATCCAACTTTGATGTAATGTCCCTAAAACAAGTCAAAATGAGGCTCAGTAGTGTGGTGGCCTCCACGTGCCTGTATGACCTCCCTACAATGCCTGGGCATGCTCCTGATGAGGTGGCGGATGGTCTCCTGAGGGATCTCCTCCCAGACCTGGACTTAAGCATCCACCAACTCCTGGACAGTCTGTGGTGCAACATGGTGTTGGTGGATGGAGTGAGACATGATGTCCCAGATGTGCTCAATTGGATTCAGGTCTGGGGAATGGGCGGGCCAGTCCATAGCATCAATGCCTTCGTCTTGCAGGAACTGCTGACACACTCCAGCCACATGAGGTCTAGCATTGTCTTGCATTAGGAGGAACCCAGGGCCAACCGCACCAGCATATGGTCTCACAAGGGGTCTGAGGATCTCATCTCGGTACCTAATGGCAGTCAGGCTACCTCTGGCGAGCACATGGAGGGCTGTGCGGCCCCTCAAAGAAATGCCACCCCACACCATTACTGACCCACTGCCAAACCGGTCATGCTGGAGGATGTTGCAGGCAGCAGAACGTTCTCCTTGGCGTCTCCAGACTCTGTCACGTCTGTCACATGTGCTCAGTGAGAACCTGCTTTCATCTGTGAAGAGCACAGGGCGCCAGTGGCGAATTTGCCAATCTTGGTGTTCTCTGGCAAATGCCAAACGTCCTGCACGGTGTTGGGCTGTAAGCACAACCCCCACCTGTGGACGTCGGGCCCATACCACCCTCATGGAGTCTGTTTCTGATTGTTTGAGTAGACACATGAACATTTGTGGCTTGCTGGAGGTCATTTTGCAGGGCTCTGGCAGTGCTCCTCCTGTTCCTCCTTGCACAAAGGCGGAGGTGGCGGTCTTGCTGATGGCTTGTTGCCCTCCTACGGCCTCCTCCACGTCTCCTGATGTACTGGCCTGTCTCCTGGTAGCGCCTCCATGCTCTGGACACTACGCTGACAGACACAGCAATCCTTCTTGCCACAGCTCGCATTGATTTGCCATCCTGGATGAGCTGCACTACCTGAGCTACTTGTGTGGGTTGTAGACTCCGTCTCAAGCTACCACTAGAGTGAAAGCACTGCCAGCTTTCAAAAGTGACCAAAACATCAGCCAGAAAGCATAGGAGCTGAGAAGTGGTCTGTGGTCACCACCTGCAGAACAACTCCTTTATTGGGGGTGTCTTGCTAATTGCCTATAATTTCCACCTGTTGTCTATTCCATTTGCACAACAGCATGTGAAATTGATTGTTAATCAGTGTTGCTTACTAAGTGGACAATTTGATTTCACAGAAGTGTGATTGACTTGGAGTGACATTGTGTTGTTTAAGTGTTCCCTTTATTTTTTTGAGCAGTGTATAAGACTGCGTCTTTAATGTGGTCTAAGGTTAATAAAATGGTATCCCTGGCTAGGGTATCAAGGTCAGCTGACAAGGTATCTGTCCATGCTGCAACTGCGCTACATACCCATGCCGATGCTATTGCCAGTCTGAGCAAAGCACCCGTATGCGCATAAATAGACTTTAAAGTAGTCTCCTGTCTGCGATCTCCAGGATCCTTGAGGGCTGCCGTGTCCGGAGACGGCAGCGCCACCTTCTTGGACAGGCGCGTTAAAGCCTTGTTCACCCTGGGAGAGGATTCCCAACGTACCCTGTCCTGTGCAGGGAAAGGATACGCCATAAG
Source organism: Pseudophryne corroboree (assembly GCF_028390025.1). Classification (NCBI taxonomy): domain Eukaryota; kingdom Metazoa; phylum Chordata; class Amphibia; order Anura; family Myobatrachidae; genus Pseudophryne; species Pseudophryne corroboree. The sequence continues at coordinate 96,152,789 of NC_086445.1, read as the reverse complement.
AACCCTTTTGGGAATCTGCAGTTTTTTATCTGGAGTTTCCCAAGCTTTTTCAAATAACTCGTAAAGCTCATGAGATGGGGGAAAGGTTACCTCAGGTTTCTTTTCCTTATACATGCGCACCCTCGTATCAGGGACAGAGGGGTCATCAGTGATATGCAAAACATCTTTTATTGCAATAATCATACACTGAATACTTTTTGCCACCCTTGGGTGTAATTTTGCATCATCGTAGTCGACACTGGAGTCAGAATCCGTGTCGGTACCAGTGTCAACTATTAGGGATAGGGGACGTTTTTGAGACCCAGAAGGGCCCTGTGACCCAGTCCAATCCGTGGATTGACTCCCTGCTTTCTCCCTGGACTCTGCTTTGTCCAGTCTTTTATGTAATGAGGCCACACTCGCATTTAACATATACCACATGTCCATCCAATCATGAGTCGGCGTTGCCGACGGAGACACACCACACATCTGCTCCACCTTCTCCTTAGACAAGCCTTCCGCTTCAGACATGCCGACACGCACGTACCGACACCCCCACACACACAGGGATATATCTATAAGGGGACAATTCCCCAACAAGGCCCTTTGGGGAGACAGAGCGAGAGCATACCAGCACACACCCCGCCCCAAACGGACACTGGAATAACCCAGATAGTGCTTTTTATATATATAATCAATGTTATACACTCACTGCGCCTTAAACATGCCCCCCCCCCCCCCCCTCTTTTCAGCCCTCTGTCACCGAGTTCAGCAGGGAAGAGTCTGGGGAGCCAGCTTCTCTGCAGCGTTCTGTGGAGAAAATGGCGCTCTTAGTGTTGAGGGATCAAGCTCCGGTCCCGCTTCAATATTCAAAAAATGGTGGGGGATCTTTTAATTTACTGCCTCTGCAGCCTAATGTACCCTTTTTTGCCAGACCAGAGGTTTATTGCTGCCCAGGGTGCCCCCCCCTGCGCCCTGCACCCAGCAGTGCCCGTTCTGTGTGTGTAGCGTGTGGGAGCAATGGCGCGCAGCGTTACCGCTGCGCGCTTACCTCAGTGAAGATCTGAAGTCTTCTGCCGCCTTGAAGTCTTCTTTTCTTCTTATACTCACCCGGCTTCTATCTTCCGGCTCTGCGAGGAGGACGGCGGCCCGGCTCTGGGACGAACGGCGGGGTGAGACCTGCGTTCAGACTCCCTCTGGAGCTAATGGTGTCCAGTAGCCTAAGAAGCAGAGCCTATCATTTTAAGTAGGTCTGCTTCTCTCTCCTCAGTCCCACGATGCAGGGAGCCTGTTGCCAGCAGTGCTCCCTGAAAATAAAAAACCTAACAAAATTATTTTTCAGAGAAACTCTGGAGAGCTCCTCTGTAATGCACCCTATCTCCTCTGGGCACAAAATCTAACTGAGGTCTGGAGGAGGGGCATAGAGGGAGGAGCCAGTGCACACCCATACTAAAAGTTCTTTATAGTGCCCATGTCTCCTGCGAAGCCCATCTATACCCCATGGTCCTTACGGAGTCCCCAGCATCCTCTAGGACGTAAGAGAAAAATAGTGTGCACTGGCTCCTCCCTCTATGACGCTCCTACCGGACTCAGTCTAGAAACTGTGCCCGAGGAGACGGACATATCTTGAAGAAGGATGTAACAGAACAGTGGTGAGATTCAAACCAGCACACACAAACAAGAGGAAAGCCAAGCTAACCAAACTTGAACAGCAACAGCTGAACCAACAACATTACTTAACCAAGTAACCGTGCAGGAAAAACGAAGCACTGGACGCACGCCCAGTATCCTCTATGGACTATGAGAAAAGGATTTACCGGTAGATAATTAAAATCCTATTTTCTCTTACGTCCTAGAGGATACGAGGGTCCACATTAGTACCATGGGGATGTACCAAAGCTCCCAAACCGGGTGGGAGAGTGCTGAGGTTCCTGCAGAACTGATTGACCAAACTGAAGATCCTCAGAGGCCAAAGTATCGAACTTGTAGAACTTAGCAAATGTGTTAGAACCCGACCAAGTAGCTACTTGGCAGAGCTGTAATGCCGAGACACCCCGGGCAGCCGCCCAGGAAGAACCCACCGACCTAGTAGAGTGGGCCTGTACTTTAGGAACCGACAATCCTGATGATGAATAAGCATGCTGGATAGTAAGCCTGATCCAGCGTGCAGTAGACGGCTTTGAAGCAGGACACACAATTTTTTTGATATCATAGAGAACAAACAGCGAGTCAGATTTCCTGTGATGAGCTGTGTGCTTCACATAGATCTTCAAAGCCCTCACAACATCCAAGGACTTTGAGGTAGCAGAGGTGTCAGTAAGCACCGGAACCACAATAGGTTGGTTGATATGAAACGCAGACTCCACCTTACGAAGAAATTTCTGAGTAGTTCTGAGTTCAGCTCTATCTTCATGGAAAAATCAAATAGGGGCTTTTGTGAGCCAACGCCCCCAGTTCCGACACACGCCTAGCAGAAGCTAAAGCCAACAGTGTAACGGTCTTCCACGTAAGAAACTTGACGTCAACCTCCCGTAAAGGCTCAAACTATTCCAATAGTAGGAACTGCAACACCACCTTAAGATCCCAAGGTGCCGTGGGAGGCACACAGGGCGGTTGGATGTGCAGAGCCCGTTTCAAGAATGTCAACCTCGGGGAGGGAGGCCAATTGTTTCTGGAAGAAAATGGATAAGGCCGAAATCTGGACCTTCAAGGAGCCCAAACGTAGGCCCACATCGACACCCAACTGTAGAAAAAGGAGAAAACGTCTGTCCCAGCTGAAATTCCACTGCAGGAAATTTCCTGTTTTCATACCACGAGACATATTTTTTGTAAATACGGTGGTATTGTTTAGACGTTATCCCTTTCCTGGCTTGGATCAGTGTTGGAATAACCTTGTCCGGAATGCTTTTCCGGGCTAAAATTTGAAGCTCAACTTCCATGCTGCCAAACGTAGCCATGGTAAGTCTTGATAGACGAATGGCCCCTGTTGTAGAAGATCCTCTCGAAGAGGTAGAGGCCACGGGTCCTCTAGGAGCATCTCCAGGAGATCTGCGTACCAGGCCCTTCTTGGCCAATCCAGAGCAATGAGAATTGCTTGAACCTTTTCCTTTTTTATTCTTTTGAGAATTCCTGGAATCAGTGGAAGAGGTGGAAACACGTAAACCACCTGGCAGACCCATGGAGTCACCAGAGCGTCCACCGCCACTGCGTCCCTCGACCTGGAACAATACCACTTTAGCTTCTTGTTGAGATGAGAGGCCATCATGTCTATTTGTGGAGTTCCCCATAGACATGTTAAGGACTCGAACACTGGCGGGTGAAGACCCCACTCTCCCGGGTGGAGGTCTTGTCTGCGGAGCAAGTCCACTTCCCAGTTGTCTACTCCCGGAATGAAGATTGCTGCCAGTGGCACCGCGTGTCTTTATGCCCAGAGGAGAATTCTTGTTACCTCTGACATTGCTGCTCTGCTCTTCGTTCCGCCCTGTCGGTTTATGTACATTACTGCCGTCACATTGTTCGACAACCTAAATGGCTTGATCATGAAGAAGATGCGATGCCTGTAGAAGGGCAGTGTATATGTCCCTTAGTTCCAGAATGTTGATTGGAAGAATGGCTTCCTGACTTGACCATTTTCCTTGGAACTGTTCCCCCTGGGTGACCGCTCCCCAATCTCTGAGGCTTGCGCCTGTGGTTAGCAGAATCCAATTTTGAATCCCGAACCTTCGGTCAGGTGAGAAATCTGAAGCCACCACAGAAGAGAAAACCTGGCTTTTATCCTCTGTGAAGATGTGATCTGGACCATTTGTCCAGCAGATCCAGCTGGAAGGGCCTCACATGAAACCTTCCGTACTGCAGAGCCTCGTAAGAGGTGACCATCTTCCACCAGAAGGTGAATGTCTAAATGCACCAATATCCAGGCTGGTTTTAGAACATCCCGCACCATCGACAGGATTACCAATGCCTTTTCCAATGGAAACCTGCTGTTCCTCCGTATCCAGTATCATCCCCAGGAACGGAAGCCTCAGTGTTGGTTCCAGGTGGGATTTTGGTAGGTTCAGAATCAATCTGTGATCCTCAAGTAGTCAGGTTGAGAGGGCAATGCTGTCCAACAGCCTCTCCCTGGAAGGCGCTTTTATCAGCAGGTCGTCCAGGTATGGTATTGTGTTCACTCCCCGCTTGCTTAGGAGAAACATCATCTCTGCCATTACCTTGGTGAATACCCTCAGTGCCGTGGAGAGGCCAAATGGCAGGGCCTGAAACTGGTAGTAACAGTCCTGTAATGCAAACCGTAGATAAGCCTGATGAGGTGGCCAAATCAGAATATTAATGTACGCATCCTTGATGTCCAGAGAAACCAGGAATTCCCCCTCCTCCAGACCTGAGATCACTGCTCTCAGAGACTCCATCTTGAACACCCTTAAATACGGGTTCAGTGACTTGAGGTTTAAAATGGGCCTTACCGAACCGTCCGGTTTCGGTACCACAAACCGGTTGGAGTAATAACCCTTGTGTAGTTGAAGTGGAACTGGGACAATGACCTAAGTCTGTACCAGTTTTTTAATTGCTGCCTGTAAAGTCGTACTTGCTTCCGGAGAAGCTGGTAAGCCTGATTTGAAGAATCTGTGAGGTGGGAGTTCCTGAAACTCCAGTCTATATCCCTGGGTGATAAGGCCTGTGACCCAAGGATCCAGGCAAGATGTTGCCCAAATGTGACTGAAATAATGTAACCAAGGTCCCACCTGCCTGTCTTCTAGGCAGTGTGGACCACCGTCATTCTGTAGGCGTTGAGGAAGCAGACCCGGAGGTCTGTTCCTGAGAACCTACAGCTGCTGGTTTTCTGGTTTATTACCTTTTGGAGGCTGTAGAAGATCCTTTCGATTTGCCTTTGAATTTCGCTGTGTGAAAGGACTGCATAGTAGGTTTTCCTAGCTGGGGGTGCTGCGGAAGGAAGGTACGTAGACTTAACCGCCGTAGCCTTGGATATTCACTTATCCAGTTAATCTCCAAAGAGGGCCTCACCTGTGAATGGTAGGTTTTCCATGCCTTTCCTGGAATCCGCAGGCCACTGGTGTAGCCACAGGCCCCTGTGTGCTGTCACTGCCATGGCAGTGGTGCGTGTGTTGAGCAAACCAATTTCCTTAATGACCTCCACCATAAAGTTAGCAGAGTCTTGAATATGCTGCAGGAGTACTTTACCCCCCCGGGTAAGTATCCAATCCGTCAGTTAGGTTACCTGACCACTTTGCAATGGCTTTAGTGATCCATCCACAAGCAATTGTGGGTCTCTGGGCCACCCCAGCAGCAGTGTATAACGATTTGAGAGTGTTCTCAATCTTGCGGTCAGCTGTGTCCTTTAAGGATGCTGCCCCAGGAACAGATAAAACTATCTTACGTGACAACCTATTTGCCGATGCGTCCACAATCGGCGGGTTTTCCCATTTCTTTCCATCTTCCAGAGGAAAGGGAAATTAAGTAATTAATCTTTTAGGGATCTGAAATTTTTTGTCAGGGTTAGCCCAAGTTTCTTCAAACAGGGCATTCAATCTCTTTGATGCTGGAAAAGTAGCTGAGGACTTCTATTTTACATTAAAATAAGATTCCTCCTCTACCCCCGCTGTCTTGTCAGGAATGTGCAGGACATTTCTGATAGCCTCTATCAGGGCCTGTATTCCTTGTGACAGGACCGCATCCCCCCCTCCCCCCACTTGCATCCACTTCACCCTCCTCTGGATCTGACGTATCATCCTGCATGAGCTGGGCCAGAGTACGCTTTTGCGGGCAAATGGCGGGGATTTGAGATGTTGGTAGGGGAACTGAATCTATTCATCAGGCCATCCATAGACTGTCTTAAAATCTGCGTCTCTTTCTCATTATGGGATCATTTAGTAGAAATATTAGATATCATACCTTTAATGGAAGCTAACCATGGGGGTTCAGCCCCACTAGATTGAGAATGTGCACTGTCCTGAGTACAGGGTAGTGAGTCTCCGGGGGAGGAAAGACATTCAGCTGTGCAGGAAATACAGTCCCTGGACATGGTAACGTGAACGGACACACACACACCCACCGCCAGAAGGTGATAACACAGTTTAACCCACACAGCCCTCAGGGGGAGACAGCAATTGGAGCCAGCCACACAGCGCCCCTCTAACCAAGTAAAGCTTAGCTGGGTCGTCACACTAAGTCCCTTAATAGGGCTTAGTATACTACAAACCCCCCCCCCCCCCCCCTCCTAAGACCCACTGGCACCGCTGAGGAGACGTGGAGTCTTTGTGGAGGAGCTGCGCTTCCCTGTGAGGGAAAATGGCGCTGGTGAGCTGCTGGATCCGCTCGTAGTGAAGCGCCGCCCCCTTAATGGCGATCGGCTTCCCGCTTTTTTTTATACTGGCCTGAGGTAATTTTTATGCCTAACAGGGTTAAAACCCTTGTTAGGTATATTAGCCAGTGTGGGTAATCAGTGGTGGCTCAGCGCGCCCCTCACAGCGGGACACACTACACTGTATGTCCTCCTGAGCCCCCTGAAGCGCAGCCTGCACTCAGAACTGCGCTCCTACCCTTGTGCCGCCATTCTCGCCAGCGCTGTACTCACCACTCTTCTATCTTCTGGCTCTGTTAGGGGTGGCGGCGTGCTGCGGGAGGGTACGCTCGCCGTGGTGGGGCTTGCGAATGACTCCCTCAGGAGCTCAGTGTCCTGTCTGCGGAGAAACGGGACCATTAACTCTTTAGGAAGTTGGGCCGTTCTCCCCCCTAAGTCCCACAAAGCAGGCAGTCTGGTGCCAATCAGACCTGCCTGAAAATAACAAACAGAAAATAAATGCAGAAAACTCTTCAGGAGCTTCCTTCAGCGTGACCGGCTCCTCCGGGCACATTTTCAAAACTCATGGAGTGCACAGCCAATCAGGAGAGCACCATGACGTGGCGCTCCCTGATTGGCTGGCGTGACCTTCAGTGACAGAAGTCACGTGGGGTCCCGGCATTCGGGGAAAGGGTTTTCTATGTGTAAACATAGAACCCCCTTTCAGTGTGTGGATTGGGTTTCCGTTTTTTTATTTTAATTAAGTCCATGGATTACGTCTAGAAAGAAGAGGACAGAAAGATGCCGGATTGTTTGTAAGTATAATTTTTATTGACAGGTACCCCGTGGATTTTACGTGGACAAGGGGACGGAGGTGCTCCGTGGGAAACTAGGTAAGTATGTGAGTAAGTGTGCATGTATGATTGTAAATAGAGTTGTACTTTCACGGTGTGTGTTGTTGTTTTTTTATTTGTTGTTGTAGAACTACAGGTAACAGTGGGCCCGTTATTTCCCTGCATGCTGGTACTTGTGGCTCTCCAAGTATCAGCTTGCGGGGAGGCTTCCTGGGACTTGTAGTTCTACCACAAAAGAACAATATTCTATTTTTTTATACAAATGCTATCAGCCTCCCATCCACCGGCCACAGATGGGGGGGGGGGACAGCCTTGGGCTTCACCCCTGGCCCTTGGGTGGCTGGAGGGGGGGGACCCCTTGATTTAAGGGGTCTCCACTCCTCCAGGATACCCGGCCAGGGGTGTCTAGTTGGGGGGGGGGGGGGTAATGCCACGGCCACAGGGACCTATTTAAGTGTCCCCCGGCTGTGGTATTATCTCTCTGGCTAGTGGAGGCCGGTGCTGGTTTAAAAAAATACGGGGACCCCTACATCTTTTGTCCCCCGTATTTTTTGAACCAGGACCGAACGCAGAGCCCGGTGCTGGTTGTTTATTGTGATAAAGCTAAATATTTATCGTATATAAAACACTTTAAGAGGTCTAAGAACACTGTACGCTATCTACGTAAGAAGTACCGTAAGGGTACGCAAGTTGTGTAGCGATTGCTCAACCGTAGTCGAGACGCTTAAGCGTCACGTTCGCTTACGGCCCAGTGATCACAGGCAGGCACGCTATTGGCTGCCGACTAACGTAATGATTCGCTATAGCGTAGCGTACGCTCGGGACCACGAGGAGATCACCAGCGGTGCAGACGCTTACAACGTTAAAACCTTTATATCTATACCTTTAACGATGAGATACACAGTATACCTTAGTGTAGAGACAGAGTGTAAGTGCAACCTGGTGTAACCTGATTATCTACAAAGCTGCTTGGGCGTCACCGACGCTCAGAGAATACTTAACCCTATAAAGAATACACAGATACCTGGGCTTAGGGTCCAAAACCTATTATATGTATTATAACTATTATACTTGCAAAAGGAATCACAGTACAAATGATACACTACAATATAACATAAACCAACTAACCAGATAAACTACACAGGAAATACAATACAATACAATTAAAGGAAAATACGAGAGAAAGAGTAGAGAGAGAGAGAGAGAGAGAGAGAGAGAGATGGCTCACAGTAAGACAATATGATTACGGAGAAAACTTATGCACAAAGGGAAACGATCGCATGCGCCTCGATATCCAGCTCCCGATTATCAGCAATGAGAACCGTTGAAGAGAGTGAACTGGATACGGTCGGCCTGCCTATTTATGCCCCACACACAATACAATTCAATGGTCCCTACAATCTCATTGTTCATTGGACACAGGAATTCGGCTTCGCATTATAACAAAAGGTCATAGGTTGATTCATACAGGTGGGCTGTGACTATTTCCAACTGCTCAGGTGGGAGGGAAACTGGGTTTCCCGCCGCATGGGTAATAAAGTGCAAATAAAGTAAATGTTCATAAACTTCTTATGTCCATAACTATTCGCACGAGCGATTGATCTGCTTCAAACCAACACCGGAATATTTCTAATTAAATATTCTTCCGATGGATACTAAACACCACTGTATTACTCCTGTCTGACCCTTCGTATCAAACAAAGAGGGATTCCTCTGTTCATAAACATTCTATATTAACCAAACTTTCAGAATCTATCAAAGGGACCATGATCTACAAAATACATTATTAGTGAAAATATGTAATGATTGAGTCGCACGCTACGATCGCATAAACTCTACCGTAAATACGCATACCATGCGCCTGCGGGTGCCCGCGACTGTGAGTATGCGCACGTACGGGAGAGCGTACGCATGCGCAGCACGGACCTGTGTGAGGTGCAAATATGGTAGTGTGCATAGAGATATTTTTCTGACTTTGACAGTCCACCCTTTGGCAGTCAATAATAACTGCCACCTTCTAAAACATTTCAAAAGGAGAAAAATATATGTCAGGGGTTAATTCATTTCCATGGTTGGGTAAGGGAGGAGAGAGGAGTAGGTGGGAAGAGGGTATGACCTAGTGAGATAGCAGAAGCATGTGTGTATGAGTCCATGTTTGGGGGGTCATGTATCATCGTGCCGTACGTGTTGTAAATCAAGCTTCGAGGTATTGCGAAGTATACATTTGAATTCCTTCTTATCCCGTGGTACGGGTCTGTGGATGGGCTGTCAAACTTTACCGAGCTCTTTTCGGGTTTTGAACAAAATGGGGAGCACATTTTAGTTGATGATACATGAATGGGGGGGGATATGTGATTGCTGATATCTGTGCCTGTATTCCCTATACTATGTGTGTCATTACCTGAGGGTTGTAGAAATGAAGAAAAGACATAATTACGGTAAATGCGGTGGTATTCTATGTCAGGTTAATGTACATTTGTCGGTTGAAGTTTTGTTCGGTATCAGTTGAAAGTCGTCTTCTTTGCGCTGTGTTGCCCATTAGGTGTGAGCAAAAAGCTTTGTCAATGCCATTAGATTTACAAAAAATGTTGGGCTAGCGTAAGTTTAAGAATTCTAGGGAAACTGGGGATCCATGGCAAAGTTCATCAAATGTCCGTATCTCAAGTGGTCAAAACTTCTTCTTTGGTCTATCCGTTGTCTGTATAGCGTCTCGTCAACTTCCTCGTCCAAGTGGGTCTTTTTATCTTGGAGAAAACCCAGAAAAACAGGTGAAAGAAACGGACCGTAGAAATCGCATTTTCATCACATCATTGTTTCTATCATTGGGTCATAAATCAAATCCAGGTTAATTACAGTTTCCTCACTCCTTAAACTCATTACCCTAGTACGATGATTGCACTTCATTAAAGCCTGACCGCATCTAAATATCAATCCGATCGATATGACAACACCTAAGATACATAGGAGAAACTTCCCAACATCCATTATGACTCCATGAGCCCAGTCTCCTAAACCAGAAAACCAATTTCGCGGGTTCAACCATGACACCCAACCAGTCAGCTCATTACCTACAGCAGCAAGAGTGAGATTGTGTCTCCTGCGAAATTCCCACTTCAATTGGAGAATATCGTCCATCTTTTGGTCTATGACCTCGACCGGATCTTCGGTGCTATTCGTGATATACGTGCAACACTTCACGCCGTACTGTGTTGCCAATGTAACACAATATCCACCTGTCACTGCTGTGAGGTAATTAAGAACCATTCTATGCTGCACCAGTTCTGTTTTATAAGCTTGAAGTTCCCTTCCCGTATATCTAAACGTGTCATCATACATTTCCGTGATATTATCTAACAAATTTGCAAGCGCCGATATGTATTTATAATTCAGCACTCCTCTAGCGGTGCGGGTGAAATCTAACGCGATTAAGAATTGAATCCCGGTGGATTCATTTATCAGATCAGAGGCCGGATGCTCTGTCTTCTCTATCAGGTGCCTTTTAACGACGTGCTCGTAATGGGTGTGAGTATAAGGAGCTTGGGCACCACGATGTATGTCTTTCATTTTATCATGTGTTACAGTCATTACTTCAGGCAATACTTTTCCAATATAACACAATCCTTCAGAGTTTGGGGCAAGCCACTTGTACGCCTTTCTCCCGCATATGAAATATGCATCATCGGGGAGAACATATGGGACGGAGAAGGACATAACCATATTACACACCTTCCAGGTGAAATCTCCTAACCCTAATTCTTCCATCTGCTTAATACACGTATCAGGTTGTACGATATGTGCACAGTATCCTGGTGATACTTCTCCAACTCTCGTAATCCTATTTCCTAAGGTGTACCTATACCGGAAAGATTTTCCTCTACTGGCTATGTGGCGTACAAGCTCTGTATCTGTAGGCATTCTATCTGCTCTATGCGAAAAGGTCATGGTGTGGTTACTCCATGACACTTCCCAATTTCCCGGCTTTCTGGGATTGGAGATGTTGAAACATAATAGGGACCTATCCACATGGTATTGGTGGAGCTTCAAACTAGGAGGGCTGGAGATATTAAACCTCCTGTCCACCGGTCTCCCACCATTTAACTCAAGTACCTCCCCTATCGTTAAAGGAAATGGTACTAGCCCTGATTTGCTATGACCTTGAGGTACTTGGGAGCATACCCAACAATCTGTTTTGTTTAACACATTACCCACTAAGGAGTGATAGTCACTCAATGGATGCCGGTCCATATGGATATTAAAACTGGATTGGCATTTCTTAATGCACCCATCTTCAATGACATTGTTACAGAGCCTACAGATACAGTTTTCTTCAGCTAACAATCCGTCACAATTTCTTCTATGGTCAATGCTATCGGATCGCTTTCTGATACTCGCCTTTGCTTGTTGGTTAGGTTGATCTTGGAAAACTACGCCTCCATCTTTATCATCAGAACCCATTCCAGAACCTCTATCGACCTCCATGGTACTCTCGCCGGAACAGACTGCTCTGGTCAACATCATGGTCAACAGGAAAATCCGGATCACAGTCTCTTGGGGCAAGTCCATCTTATAGGAGGAAACGGAGAAGAATGAGAAGGAGGAAAAATAAATTTGAGGGAGAGGGGATGGGAAGTGGAGAAAAACAATAAAAGGGAGTGGGGAGTCGACAACAGCTCTCGGTCTTCAAGGCTCAGGTGCCGCCTCAGTCCTCCTGGAACAGACACTCCAGTGATACAACCTCTACCGTCTGTTCCTTATCACGGGACTTCTCTGGATCAGCAACCTTCTTGCAGTGGGATGAATGGACCCAAGTCTCTCTCTCAGCAACCTTCAATGCTGTAGTGCTAGTCAATAAGACCTGGTATGGTCCTTCCCATCTGTCAATAAGGCAACCTGAGCGTAGAAAATTCCGTATCATTACATAATCCCCAGGTTCAATGTCATGACAATTACTATCAGGTAGATCAGGAATCACCAACTTCAGACTATCATTTTGATTCCTTAACTGTTTACTCATGTTAATCAAGTACTTTACAGTTACTTCATTGTTACATTTCAAATCATCCTAAGGGTTAATCATGACATGCGGTTGTCGACCAAACAAGATTTCAAAGGGAGACAGATTAAGAGGGGACCTGGGAGTGGTTCTGATACTGTACAATACAATGGGTAAAGCTTCTGGCCATGTCAATCCTGTCTCTGCCATCACTTTACTCAATTTATTTTTAATAGTGCTGTTCACTCTTTCGACCTTCGCACTCGCCTGTGGACGGTACGGAGTGTGCAGCTTGCTATCAATTCCCATCAACTTACACATTCCTTGAAAGACATCACCTGTAAAATGGGTACCCCTATCACTTTCGATTATTCTAGGGATACCATATCTACATACAAATTCCTGCACAATTTTCTTAGCAGTAAACATAGCGGTATTTGTAGCCGCAGGAAATGCTTCGACCCAATTTGAGAAAACATCTATACAAACAAGTACATATTTCAAATTCCGACAAGGGGGTAATTGTATAAAGTCAATTTGTATTACCTGGAAAGGGCCGCCGGCAGGTGGGATATGGGATGGTTCTGTAGGTATTGCCTTTCCAATATTCTTTCTCAAACAGGTAAGGCATGACATTGCTCTTTTACTCGCATGAGAGGAGAATCCTGGGGCGCACCAATAGGCTCTTACCAATTTGCACATCCCTTCCTTGCCTAGATGAGTCAGCCCGTGAGCTGCTTCAGCCAGACATGGAAGATATGCTCTGGGGGCCACTGGTTTACCATGTCCATCCGTCCAGAGTCCTGAGGACTCCTGGCCACATCCCTTTGCCTTCCAGACTGCCTTTTCCTGTGTGGAACACAAATTTTGCATTTCACACAACTTCTGTGTGTTAATGGTATTAAATACCATTAATTGTGTGGTGTCGGTCTGTATGGGGGTAGCAGCTGCTAACTTAGCAGCTTCGTCCACTCGGCTGTTACCAAGTGATACCGGGTCTTGGCTATATGTGTGTGCTTTACATTTGATAACAGCCACTCTGTCGGGTTCCTGTATCGCTGTTAGAAGCCTTTTTATGTGGGCTGCATGCGCTACCGGTGTACCAGCTGCCGTCATGAAATTTCTGAGGCGCCATAGGGCTCCGAAATCATGGACTACCCCGAATGCGTATCTAGAATCGGTGTAGATATTGGCTGACTTACCCTTAGCCAATTCACATGCTCTGGTTAGGGCGACCAGTTCAGCAACCTGGGCTGAGTGAGGTGGGCCTAGTGGTTCCGCTTCTATGGTGTCTTGGTCATCTACGACTGCGTATCCAGTACACAAGTCTCCCGAGTCTGACTGTCTATGACAACTACCGTCCGTGTAGAACGTGAGTTCTGCATCTTCCAGTGGGTTGTCACTGATGTCAGGCCTTGCGGTAAAATTTTGGGTCAAAAATTCCATACAATCATGTGTATCTTCCTTTGTATTAAATCCTCCTTCCCCATCACTCTCACCTTCCACCCTTTGTGCCTGACCAGGCACACCTGGGAGATACGTTGCAGGATTTAATGCACTGCATCTCCTTATGGTGATGTTTACGGGGGCCATTAGTGCCAATTCCCATCTTGTAAACCTCGCTGATGAGACGTGTCTGGTTTGGGCAGAATTCAATAAGGCTGATACTGCATGTGGCGTATGGATTGTGAGGTTGTGGCCTAGCACGACATCTTCGCTTTTTGTCACTAGCAATGCTATCGCAGCAACGCTTCGCAAGCATGTGGGGAGGGATCGCGCTACCGTGTCTAGTTGAGCGCTGTAGTATGCAACTGGCCTGCTGGCATCACCGTGTTTTTGGGTTAGTACACCTGCCGCGCAACCAGCACTTTCTGTTCCGTATAGTTCAAAGGGTTTCCCATAGTCTGGCATACCTAGTGCTGGTGCCTGCGTTAGGCACTGTTTGAGTCTCTCAAATGCTGTTTCGGACTCGTCTGTATGCGAAATCCTATCAGGTTTGTTTGAGGAGACCATTTCCTGCAAAGGTAACGCCAAAATGGAAAACCCTGGGATCCAATTACGGCAATACCCACACATTCCTAAAAACGTTCTGATCTGTTGCTGGGTTTGTGGCAGAGTCATGTCTCTAATTGCTTGGATTCTATCAGCGGTCAGGTGTCTCAGTCCTTGTGTTAGACAGTGTCCCAAATATTTTACCTTAGTTTGGCATAATTGTAACTTGTCTTTGGACACCTTGTGTCCTGTGTCTGAAAGATGAAACAGGAGCTGTTTCGTATCCTTCAGAGATGCTTCCAGTGAATCTGAACACAGTAATAAATCGTCCACATACTGTATCAATACTGATCCACTGTCTGGTTGGAAAGACTGTAAACAATCATGCAAAGCCTGAGAAAATATACTTGGACTATCTATGAAACCTTGGGGTAATCGAGTCCACGTGTATTGGACTCCTCTGTATGTAAATGCAAACAAATATTGGCTGTCAGGGTGCAGAGGTACCGAAAAGAAAGCGGAGCAGAGGTCAATAACAGTGAAAAATTTGGCAGTGGGAGGGATTTGCATTAGGATGACAGCTGGATTTGGCACTACGGGGAGCTGACTCTCAACTATTTTGTTAATCCCCCTTAGATCCTGCACTAGTCTGTAACCCCTCCCCCCACTCTTTTTAACAGGGAAGATGGGACTATTGGCAGTGCTGGACGTTCTTACCAGAATGCCCTGTTGTAGCAAGCGCTCTATTACTGGGTAAACTCCTAACTCCACCTCTGGCTTCAGAGGGTACTGTGGGATTTTTGGAGCTATCCTACCATCTTTTACTTGTACAACTACTGGAGCTACGTTTGCCATTAATCCAGTGTCTTGTCCGTCTTTTGTCCAAAGTGACTCTGGTATCTGAGATGTCATCTCTTCTATTTGGGATGGATTCCTATTTGTCATAATGGTATGTGACATTAATTTTGATGGGGAGTCTAACATGTCTCGCACTTCCTGAGCGTGTTTCTCAGGTATGTCCAAGAATACACCTTCAGGAGTACAATAAATGACGCACCCCATTTTACACAGTAAGTCTCTTCCCAGGAGATTGGTTGGTGCCGATGCAGCCAGCAAAAAGGAATGCTTGGTATGCAAAGGCCCTATTGTAATCTCGGCTGGTTTGCTAACAGGGTAGTGCTGGACTACTCCTGTTACTCCCATGGCTGGAATTGTCCTACCAGTGGTTCTCATGCCCACTGTCGAATTTATCACTGACTTGGCCGCCCCTGTGTCTACAAGAAAGTTTAAAGTTTTACCAGCTACATTAATTGCGATCTCTGGTTCACTTCCAAGGTTGGCAATTAATTTTACTGGCTGCAGATTACAGGTATGGCCACACCCCTATTGGGTATGGTGACCTCCCTGAATCCCGCTGGCAGCAACTACTTGTGAGGGAGTTAGCTGGGAACTACCAGAGGCATGCCAGTCTCTGTTTGGGGGATATCTTTTTGTTTCCCCTGTATGTGGCTCATAACTCCGTTTCTGCGGACCTTGCTCCCAATGTCGTGTGTCGTGTCGTTGTCTAGGGGGTTGGTATGAGTTTCGTGGATTCTTTACTCTACAATCTCGTGCCATGTGTCCCTGTTTGTGACAAGAATAACAAGTAACCATACTTGACTTACCCACAGGATTTGGTGATACAAACAAAGGCTGCCTTGTGGTCAGAGCCTGTATACTTACTGACATTAATTTATCACCTTGTTGTTCCCTGTGTCTGGTGATGTTTCTATCGTGATCAATAGCAGCCTCTCTCAAAGTAGCCACAGACAGACCTCGCCAACATGGTTGTGTGGTCTGTACCCTAGTCTTCAATGACTCTTTTAAACCATCCATCAGTACCGATACTGCTACTTCCCGATGGTTTGTGTCTGTTTTAATGTCCTCTATGCCTGTGTATTTTGCCATTTCTAATAATGCTCTGTGAAAATACTCTGCAGCTGTCTCTGACTCCTTCTGTTTAATGGAGAATATCTTATTCCATTTAGCTACTGCTGGGAAATACTCTTTTAGCTGCAAGTTTATTCTTTTCACATTATCTTGGTTGTACACATCTGTAAGAGGTACATCATGATCTAGTCCGCAATCAGCTAAAAATTGAGTTGCGTCGACATTTGAGGGTAAACATGCTCTCAGCAATATCTGCCAGTCTTTATTGTTGGGCTCTGCAGTGTTACCTAAGTCTCTGATGTATTTTTGACTGGCAACTAAGTCTTTTCTAGGGTCAGGAAATTCAGACACTATGGTCCTTAATTCCATTCGGGAAAATGGGGTGTACATGGCAATGTTCCTAATGGGAGTGGCTCCTGATGCGTCTGTTTTCCCATTTGGCACTGCTATTACTCTAACAGGTGTAATTCTAACAACCTCATTCTGTGTAGATTCTACAGGCTGTGGTGAAATAGTCTCAGCATAATGCATGGTGCCGTACTTACCAGTTGATACGACCTCACCTATCCCTCCGCTAGGGGCCTTTACTAATCTCGTGGGTGGAGCTGTGCCTACTGTGGTCTCTGCTATGGTGGCTGCTAGAGAGAGCGCTGAAATCGTTGCCGATTCGTCCTCTTGATCACACTCCTGAGGAAAGTTCAAAACAGGGTACAACTTGCACGGGTTAATACTTGCATGGGTTAATGGGTTAACATTATCATTAACATTTACACAGTTACTAAGTGATTTTGTGTTACACCTTAGTGCGTCTTTCTCCGCAATCAACTTCTCTCCTGATATGTATGGTGGCGGTGGGGCCGTGGCAATCAGTTTTCTGTTAGAGCCAGATCCCGCCGCCTGAGCCAAACCTCTCTGTATCTCACCTTCCTGTTGCCACAACTGTAAATAATCATAATGCTGGATTCGTCTCTTTGTTGATTTTATGAGACATATCCTCCTCCTTAAATTTTGTAACACTTCTGAGCTGAAGCTCCCTACTCTTGGGAATTTCTCCCCGTCATGTACAGTCATTCTCTCCCATTCATCACATAAAGTTTCTGTGTGACTTCCATATTTCTCACACATTATATACCTGGCCGACCCAATTGGTCGGACCACTGAATCAACCCGAACCGAGGTTGATCGCCCCCTACCTGAACAAGTGGCCCCCATAGTTCGAAAGTGTTGCTTTATTTAGCCAACCCTTTACGCAAAACCAAATGTCAACAATAGGCTGACGGTGGCGGTTTACCGAGTACCCCACTCACTCGCCCACGCCGACCAATACGACCTGATCACACCGATATGGTGCTGGTGTACTCGACCTAGGGCCCCTGCGACCTGAACCTCTATTTACTGGAACCTGCGAGGGTTATCCGAAGAACACTTACTCTTTCCAGTAACTATTGGTTGCTGGATAGTTCCTGAGTGAGCAGCAAACTTCCCTTAAAATAAAAAAATTACACAAATCACGTTAGAGTGTACAAATAGCGTTTGTGACCCCTTTACTCTAATGGTATTAGGTCAGATTACTAACTACTGTACACAATTACGTGCGGTCCAGTCGTTCAGTACACAAACAACTAAGCTTATGTACGGAAAGACCAATGGAATCGAAACTTACGACTGCGAATTCCTTCAGCCAGAGCTTATATGGCCTATATGGGTGTTGCACCAACCCTTTTCGGTGTTGTGCCTGTGAACTGTATAGCGGACTTCCTTGTCGGCTGTACCTGGACCTCCTGGTCTGCTATGACCTCCTGGTCTTGTTACAGTACGACCTCCTGGTCTTGTTACAGTATGACCTCCTGGTCTGCTATACTCTAATGCTCAAAATTGTATATTTAACCAGAGATGCCTCCCTAGCAACCGTGCACGTCACTTACACGCATGTACCTCACGAGTACTCGACTTTTCTTGTGGTTCAACCTTTAAAATTGTAAAAACACTCACTCATCACATGTACACTTTTGTTTCTATTTCTATTTCTGCGCAGAAATTTTTCTTCAGATCAGGTGTGTTACCAATTAGGAGCAGGATCTGTTAATTAAAATTTCGGACACCCAAAAATAGACTTGCGTTATTTCTCGCCTCGCGTTATTTATCGCTTTGCGTTAAAAATCAACTTATCGTGACTTGAGCTACGTGGGCGTAACCGGACGCTCCGTTGCGTAACGTACGCTGCGTGCGTCGGCCTTTGGATTGCGTACGCAAGTCTTTGTTAGAGACACGTATACGCAAAGCAAAGATCCACCGTAACACAATTTATACTTTTATCAATGTAGATGATCCTTGATCATCTACCACACAACACACTGACTTCGCCTTATCTCCCAGGCAAAACTGTGTGTTTGTCTATCTTTTAACTATATTACCTTTACTCTTAAACTATGAAATAACGGCAAATCTCTTTTAGCACTTCTATCAACTATAAAACTGGCAGACAGGAGAGTGATATACGAAAATGAAAAAGAAAAAGAAATGCAGATATATATATGTGTGCGTGCGTGTGTACGCAAGACAGAAAAATAAACAGTTTTAAAAGGCACTAGCGTTTTGTTCTTACCTCCGGTTCCCGGATTCCTTCAGCACTCTTTACCTAAGCGAAGCAGACGCTTATCCTGTCAGCACTACGAGGGATACAACCTCCCGCCCTTTGCTGAGGGATAATGTCTGCTGATCTACCTAGTGCAGATATGTGAAGGACGGGCGAGCCGCCAATTGATAAAGCTAAATATTTATCGTATATAAAACACTTTAAGAGGTCTAAGAACACTGTACGCTATCTACGTAAGAAGTACCGTAAGGGTATGCAAGTTGTGTAGCGATCGCTCAACCGTAGTCGAGACGCTTAAGCGTCACGTTCGCTTACGGCCCAGTGATCACAGGCAGGCACGCTATTGGCTGCCGACTAACGTAATGATTCGCTATAGCGTAGCGTACGCTCGGGACCACGAGGAGATCACCAGCGGTGCAGACGCTTACAACGTTAAAACCTTTATATCTATACCTTTAACGATGAGATACACAGTATACCTTAGTGTAGAGACAGAGTGTAAGTGCAACCTGGTGTAACCTGATTATCTACAAAGCTGCTTGGGCGTCACCGACGCTCAGAGAATACTTAACCCTATAAAGAATACACAGATACCTGGGCTTAGGGTCCAAAACCTATTATATGTATTATAACTATTATACTTGCAAAAGGAATCACAGTACAAATGATACACTACAATATAACATAAACCAACTAACCAGATAAACTACACAGGAAATACAATACAATACAATTAAAGGAAAATACGAGAGAAAGAGTAGAGAGAGAGAGAGAGAGATGGCTCACAGTAAGACAATATGATTACGGAGAAAACTTACGCACAAAGGGAAACGATCGCATGCGCCTCGATATCCAGCTCCCGATTATCAGCAATGAGAACCGTTGAAGAGAGTGAACTGGATACGGTCGGCCTGCCTATTTATGCCCCACACACAATACAATTCAATGGTCCCTACAATCTCATTGTTCATTGGACACAGGAATTCGGCTTCGCATTATAACAAAAGGTCATAGGTTGATTCATACAGGTGGGCTGTGACTATTTCCAACTGCTCAGGTGGGAGAGAAACTGGGTTTCCCGCCGCATGGGTAATAAAGTGCAAATAAAGTAAATGTTCATAAACTTCTTATGTCCATAACTATTCGCACGAGCGATTGATCTGCTTCAAACCAACCCCGGAATATTTCTAATTAAATATTCTTCCGATGGATACTAAACACCACTGTATTACTCCTGTCTGACCCTTCGTATCAAACAAAGAGGGATTCCTCTGTTCATAAACATTCTATATTAACCAAACTTTCAGAATCTATCAAAGGGACCATGATCTACAAAATACATTATTAGTGAAAATATGTAATGATTGAGTCGCACGCTACGATCGCATAAACTCTACCGTAAATACGCATACCATGCGCCTGCGGGTGCCCGCGACTGTGAGTATGCGCACGTACGGGAGAGCGTACGCATGCGCAGCACGGACCTGTGTGAGGTGCAAATATGGTAGTGTGCATAGAGATATTTTTCTGACTTTGACAATTGTTTAAATATGGGGGGACCCTACGCAATTTTCCCCCTGTATTTTTACAACCAGGACCGGCTCAAAGAGCCCGAGGCTGATTATACATAGGAGGGTGTGATGCAGGTGACTGTCTGCAGTGTGGGCAAGCTTACCGGAGTCTCAATCAGCAAGCCGTCAGTATGTAGGCAGTCTTCCTTAGGTCACTGCAAATGCCTGATGGAAGACAAGAGGTTATGGGGGCTGGCGGCTTCTGCATCAAGGGGGTCAGTGTTTGCAGCTTCCGGCGACGAACTGAGCAGAAAAAGCTCTGCAGCACACCAGCAGTGTTAACTACGTTCAAAATGTTAATGCCGTTATTGAGTTACGACGTTAACGCGATAATAACGCGTTAACTTGCCCAGCGCTAATATATATATATTATCTTCCAAGGAACGCTGCTGACAGGTTCTATGGAAGAGGGAGCTTCAGAAGCATCAACCCTGTCACATATCAACTGAAAATAGTTGGTAGGGTGAGGTTTGTACATATCTAGCTGTTTTTTGGGGAATTTTTTATTCTCTTCCAGCTTTGTGGCTGAAAAGCTAATTTCATTGCTCCCAATATCCCTGCAGCTTTACCAATAGAGTGAAAACACAGCGGTTTGGACTGTGTGTGTGAGGGTTGGACATGGCATCTAAACCACCAACCAAAACCACAAGAATATGTTATGGCTCAGGGATGTGCAACACATATTTGGGAATGTACGATCATCCCGGGAGCAGTGGTACATTAAGGTCATGGGAAAATTCCCTGGAGGAAAATTCTAAGGAGATGGCAGAATCCCGTAAACAGCAATAGAATGGGCCGCCGGTTTCTCAAAAACTATGGAGGAATTCCTCTTAGGCTCACTTCACCGGCACAGGTAGAAAAGCCTGTATGCAAATCTGTAAAGAGACCTCCTCCTTTCCTGCAAGAACATTAAGAGGAGGAGGAAGGTCTCCTGGTAAATGAGGAGGAGAGAGACTTGGTTGAGGAGATATTGAATGGTAGTCCTCCGGAGGAGAATTCAGAGGTAAAGTGGTTAGAATCCCTTATTGAGGATGTTAAACAGGTACTTCATTTCATATAGGAGGAAATTAAGGAGCCTGAAGTAATGATCGAATTGAATCACTGAAACCGCCAGCGACAGTGTTTCTAATTCCTCAGACGCTTTAGGATCAGATGGGAGAGGCATGGAAGCAGCCAGATAGACGCTTCCAATTGCCCCAAAAAAGTTAATTACCCCTTGTCTAGGGGAGTGATGTCCAAATGGGAAGTATCACCGATTATGGGTGCTTTGTTAGCTAGATTGTAAAAAAAAAGGAAAACATTACCTATACCAGTGATGGTTAACCTTGACACTCCAGCTGTTGTTGAACTACACATCCCAGCATGCCCTGCTACAGTTTTGCTTTTTGGCCTTGCTAAAACTGATGCAGGGCATGCTGGGATGCGTAGTTCAACAACAGCTGGAGTGTCAAGCTTAGCCATCACTGACCTATACCAAACGTGCATACACTTAAAGATGTATCAGATCGCAAGTTGGACCTTAAATCTATCACAGAGACATGCTATGTTAGGTGCATAGGTCTTAAGGCTATTGTCGCTTGATCAGGATATATAGTTCAAACTGTTGCGGAGGACAGTAGTGCAGAAAGAAATAGGCTAGTGGAGCATATCCGAGAGTCGGCCACTTACATTTGTCAAGTCACAAAAGATGCTAGTAGGTTAGCGTCACGCATTTTCAGTTTCGGCAATATCGACCAGACTGTTGCTCTGGCTCAGAGATTGGTAAGTGGAAACGATCCCCTTCGTGGGGGAACTGTCGATTGGCCCAGAACTGGACAGGTGGTTTTCTCAAGCCACAGCGGGAAATAATCACATAATCGGTAAGATAAATTCTGGTTCGGTGTTTAATTCTTTTAGGTCTCAATGCTTTCGAGCCAGAGGAAGAGGCTTTGCTGGACAAAACAGAGGTAGAGGCCGTTCCCAGTCCATCACCTTGGGTCTCCTATGGTGGGCGCAAGCCTGGAAAGGTTTCAGGACGCCTGGGCCGAAACCTCACTAGAAGTCTGGATCACCAATATTATTACCCAGGGATACAAAATAAAATTTCTGAACCTACCTCACAGTCAGTTCTTTACGACAGGCCTTTCTAGGTGACCTCAAAAAGCTAGGACACTAGACAGGGCTATTCTAAAGCTACTTCAGGCGGAAGTAATTATGCTTGTCCTGTCTTCTCAAAGAGGAACGGGATTTTATTCAACTCTTTGTAGTACTAAAACTGGATGGGTATCTCAAACCAATCCTCATTTTAAATGTGTTAAATCAATTCCTGACGGTTTACAGATTCAAGATGGAATCAATGCAGTCAGTTATTGCGGGATTGGAGGAACGGGAGTTCATGGTGTCCATGGACATAACGGACGCCTACCTCCATGTCCAGATTTGGACCCCGCACCAAGCCTATTTACGGTTTGCAGTGGACAACTCTCATTATCAATTCAGAGCTCTACCGTTTGGCCTATCATCAGACCCGACAGTCTTCAAGGCTCATGGCAGTCATGGTAACGAAATTGAGATTGTTAGGGGTAAAGATAATACCGTATCTGGGCGACCTTCTTATCAAGGTTCTCTCTCAGGACCAGTTGTTCTGGGATGCTGAGATCAGTCATCAGTTTCTGATTCGACACGGCTGGATCGTGAACTTCAAAAACTCCAATCTGCAACCGATGCAGAAGATTCAATTTCTAGGTCTCATTTTAGATACAATACAAATGAATGTGTTTCTCCCAGAATACAAGATTCGAGACTTCAAGGAGATGGTATGTCAGGTTCTACAGAACCAGACGGTCTCTCTGCATAGTTGTGTACGAATTCTAGGAAAGATGGTGACATCCTTCGAAGCGCTCCAATACGGCTGTTATGCACACCAGTTACAGCATGAATGTACTGGTGTCTGAACGGAGAGGGATGCAAAACAAATGAACTCACAGACAGACTGGGGAATATGACATTACATACATAGAAGGTGATAGGGTAACAAAATAAACACAAAGTGAACAGAGAAGCCCAAAGGCTAAGAAACTGGGTGTCTCCCTAGTATTAGGAATGCTCAGATGGAAAGAAGCGAGATGTTGTGATTTAATACGTAGAGAACCCGAAATGCTGTTGCTAAGGGCAACAGCAAAACCCTAAAGGGTTACCAATGGGTGTCGCAGTAAACTCCTTGGTCAGAGATGGAATAATAGACACAAGGAGAGTCTCCACAATCCTAGTCCTCACTTGCAGTGCACTGGTTCAGCTTACTGCCACTAAACTGACACCTGAACACCTTGCACAGTGAGAAAGGATTTTGGCAGGCAAGTCTGAGAATACAGCCGTAAACTTGCTAGGTTCACAGAGTAGCAAAAGAACCCCAGCAGGTTAAACGACTGACTCCAGTCTTACTGCTAGGTCTGGATTGGCAGAGTGTAATACCAAATCCCAAGGCCTATTTGCAGTAAGCAACAAACAAATACAAAGTTTACACAGTACTAGCTAGCTTTCAGGAACTGACTAACCAACAAAGATTCAGCAGCATCTGCCTAACCTGAGAAGAGGGTTTATATAGCAGGTGCTGTCCACGCCCCACTCAGACCTCACAGACTGTGAGCACAAAAACCAGCACCGGATCCCCTGCCGTGCACAGAGTCTGTAACCACTGCACAGCAAAAGACCCGAACCGGAGTATCAGCTACGCTCAGGTTACTCCGCTAGCACTTGTCTCCCAGTTGCCATGACGATGTGGCAGCACAGAGCAGGAGACCCTAACAACGGCAGACTACATTCCAGACCCTTTCAGTTGAATCTGATTGCCCAGGGGGCAGGCATGCATTTACTTCACTGAAGGATTTGCTTATTGCCCCAAGCCAGAACCTCATTAATTTGGTGGTCGGTCCACAGGAACATAGTGGCGGGAAAAGGGTGTGGAATTTAGGATTGAAAAATTTCAATGACAGATGCCAGTCTCAAAGAATGGGGAACAGTACTGGATAGCCATCAGTTTCACGGTAGATGGTCACCGTAGGAGAGCAGTCTCCCAATCAAGGTACTGGAACAAAGAGCCATTTACAATGCACTTCTTCTGGCGGAAGACGTACAGTAGTATGGGCTCATCACGTGAAAGTGCAATCAGACAATGTGATGGTGACAGCATACATAAACTGTCAAGGAGGATCAAGAAGCCGCATGGCTTTAAAGGAGGCCACAAAGATTCTGTCTGGGACAGAAGAGCGCAACATAATCCTGGCGGCAGTCTTCATTCCAGGAGTAGAAATTTGGGAAGCAGACTACCTCAGTCGTCGGGATATGCATCCAGGGGAGTGGTGTCTACACCCACAGGTATCGAGACAGTGGTACGACGGTGGGGTCTACCACATATAGACCTAATGGCCTCTCGGAACAAACATCAGCTGCCAACATATGTGGCCAGGACGCTGGATCCAGCAGCAGAGGCTGTGGGCGCGCTGGCGGTTTTTTGGGGCATACGAACTGGTGTACATTTTCCCGCTATTTCCCCTTTTACCAAGAGTGTTGAAGAATGTGAAACGGGAAAGGGTGTGGATGATTTTAATAGCACCAGACTGGCTTCCCAGAAGTTGGTACTCGGACCTAAGGGGACTTCTGGCGGAAGATCGTTGGAAACGGACGAAGAGGGAGGAACAGTTGTCAGAAGGCTCATTCCTTCACCCAGATCTGAACCGTTTACGTTTGATGGCGTGGTACTTGACACCAGGATACTAACAAACAGAGGTATCCCGTAAATCAGTTTTCTCTGGCTGGGTCCACAGGATTATCCACAGGATAACATTGGCATATTGTCGAGCGACAGCGAAAATGGCACCAACACGGTCACGAGCTTTCTGGCCTCCCAGGATGCATTGGGGCCTCCACTATATAGTCCCGCCCACTGACTCAGTCAGATCAGTTTTTTGCTTGGTGCGGCAGGAAGCTGCATGGTCACAGGGCTGCTGTGAAAGCAGCCTTAAGTTTTCATTAATTTATTTTTATAGACTTACGGTTTTGGTTTTTTGAGCGACTTCTCTTAACAGCGTCTTAAACGCATATTAGAAAGAGTCGCTCCAACAACTCCCCACCGGGTCACAACAACGCTTACCTTCGGGTATCAGTGCTGTCTCGACGGGCGTCTGTGTCGGATGTTCTAGCAGGTCCAGCAGACGTAACCAGGCTGTGGCCGGAGCATGGGGAGACGGTGAGTCTATGGACTTCCTCTTACTAGAGGGGTCAGGACACAGCTACACTGATTTGGTGGAGACTACAAACTGTGTTGATGCGCCGAACATCCCGGTGTGACAGCGCTACGCTCTGGGGATCATAGGCGCCAGGACTAGGTGAGGCCGCGATCCTGGGAGTTTAAGTCAACAGAGGGTTTCAGACATGAACTGAATGACCTCTCTTCCAGCTCAGACGCTACCACGAGGGTACTCGGTCGCAGCTTAGACGCTGCGGTTGTGTACACTGGAGATAAAACCCGCCAGACCGAGTCGCAGGCCTTAGCGTCTGCATACACGTGGAAATCGCTCAGCGTCCGTGTCCGTCAGTGAGCGTCCGTGTCCGTTATCAGTTATCAAGAGCGGCAGTGTACATCAGTAGCGTCTGAATCCACTCAGCGTCTTACGAGCGTCTTTGCTTGGATATGGAAGTGTGGTTAGTCTCCCTGTATCCCGCTCTCCGGAGGCAGGGTATACAGTACTAAAAATTCCTTCTACTTCTTAGTATGCATTGTTAATTTTTAGTACCTATTGCATATGAGACCTGTATATTACTGTGTTTTCTGCATGTTATGTTGAAAAAAGAACCAGTTAAACAGAAGTACAATTTTCCTACTTATGTATAAGTTATTATGGAGGTTGTATTCTCATATGACAATGTCTAATGCTTTAACATGTGACTGACTGCTAGTATGCGTGCTGACTTTTCTGATGTAATGTCAGTCCTGTTCTGACCCTCAAATCAGGTGCACTGTGGTCAGATTGATTTCACCTCTATATACTGATTATAGGGTGTTTTTCAGTCACAAAATTGTGTAGTCAATATCATATAAAATTCTGTGAGCGGCAAAAGTGATGAGGAGAATTTGTCAAGCACTCCCATAGCCCTAACATGCTTATCTTGTAAGTCAGGGGTAATTGATATGAATCAATTGGTCACTTATGAGGGTTTGTGTGCAAACTGTTTCGCTTTTCAGCGAAGTAAAAGACAGGTGTTGTTCAACCACCAACAGAGCCACCATGAAATATGTTTGCAAAGACTCTGTCCTCTATTGTGGACAAAGTTGGCTCCAGTAGCACCACCTCAGGGGTTATGTTACACTATGAACCCATACATGCAGCTCCCTTCCTATGGCCTGGTTCCAGTAGCCTCTACTAGCAACCAAGAGACAGATAAGACTAAGACAGATATGTCTATGAGGCAGACTACACAAGATGATACAACGGATGATGATACAGTAGACTCGACTCCGTATGATGATCAGTCGCAGAGTTTTAGCTCAGATGATGTTGCTGAACTTATTAATGCTGTAAAGGCTGTTCTCTCGTTAGAAGAGCCAGCCAAGACAGTGTTAAAAACTAAAGCACCTGTATTTAAATGAACAAAGGCAGTGAAAGCTGTATTCCCAGCGTCAGATGAGCTGACAGAAATGATGGATGAGTCTTGGGCGGCCCCAGTAAAAAGTATAAGATTCCTAAAAGATGGGATTCTTATTATCCATTTCCAGCTGTGGATTGTTCAAAAAGAGAAGTTCCTCCGAAAGTAGATGCACATGTTCTGCGACTCGTGCATAAATCTGCTTTACCATTGTCATCTACCTCACTAAATGATGTCACAGACAGAAGGGTAGATAGCCTTTTGAAAAATATATTTTCTCTAGTAGGAGCAGTGGTAAGACCTGCTATGGCTTCGGCCTGGGTAGCAAAGGCAATGGGCGAATGGATAGAGGAACTAGAGAATGACATCCCTTCTCCTACTAGGGAACAAGTGGATCGTTTTTGCCGTTTAAGACAATCTGCCCAGTATTTGGAAGAAGCAGCAATTGATATAGGTACAGTTGCTTCTAAAGCTTCAGCCTTGTCAGTAGTCGCTCGCAGAGCAATTTGGCTACGTACCTGGAAGGCAGATGCGGAATCCAAGAAGGAATTGGAAGCATTGCCTTTTGTAGGTAATATATTATTTGGAAAACCGTTATTGGATATCCTAGAATCAGAGGCTGAATCGAAAAAGGTCAGATTTCCGGCTACCTATAACCCTAAGTCCAAGGGTTTAAAATGTCGCTCCTTTCGTTGGCAAAGCAAAGCGAAAGCAAAAGAGCCTAAACAACCCCAGT